>NC_085068.1:4804200-5117694 GCF_963662255.1 Cinclus cinclus | reverse complement strand
GTCTGTTTGTTGGGAGCTGACTGGTCCTGTTCCTCTGATCCCTCGTTTGTAGATCTAAACTTGTTAACAGAAATCTGTGCTCATGAGTTTAACACCTGCAAGTGGCAGCTGAGTGCAGGATCAAACACAGCTCACTTCTGTGTGTGCGTTTGCTGAGCATAGAATCAATCACAGAGCAGTGACTGTGTGTATTTTTCAAAATTGGAGTCCTTAACGTCTCTTCCTTTTGGTGTCTGGAAGTTAAAAAGATCAGGTATCTATTTATAACACACCCAGTCCTGTGATGGAATGAATCGGGTCTTTGGGGCAGTTGCTGGCCTTGGCTTTTTTGTGTAGATATTTTTTGTCTTGGGTCATTTGAATTGAAATGTAAATTGTAGAAAATGTAGGTTGCAGTTTATTTTGTGATAGTGTTTGTACTAACAGGGACAGGGCATGGAGCAGTGGCAATGATATGTGGCTCTGATAGAAGATAAACAGAGTTGGGGTAAAGCAAGCTCTGCATAGGTTTGTGACAGAATTATGTTGTTCTTTGTTACTGGAAAGAGCTGCTTCGGGTGAGGTTTAATCACTTGAATATTGCAACTGTCCCCAGTGCAGAACTTTGTGCACACACTTGCACACGTGGCTTTGGGAAGGATTGGTGTGTGGAGTTTCCTATGGGTATAGGATGTGGCAAAGTTCATTATGCAGCTGAAAACTGTTATTATTCATGAGCAGAAGCAGGAAAGTGCAGGTGCTTGGTGTGGTGTCTTAGGTTGGGATGAGAATTTGGGAGCATGGCTGTTCTCGTAAGGGTTGTGTCAGTGTTTTTTGGGAGCGAGGAGTGAGTGCTCTGCTGGTGCTCGCCAGTGTATTGCTGGGGTGGGATTGTCTGATGCTGTAATTGTGGTTGGATTGTTTGCTGATAGACACAGGTCATCAGCTGGGACATTATAACCAGCCCCAGCCCCTGTCTGTCTTTTTGAATGTCAAATTCCTCTATCTCATTTGTATCCCCTCTTCACAAATCTCTCACTGAGGCTGTTAGGCCATGGGGATGTGGATGGAGCCAGGTCCATCCATGGATTGAAGCTCATGCTGACTCTGCCAGCCTGTGTGGTGTGGCTGGTGCAGTATCCCTGTTGCATGACTTAAATGAAAGAACTTATCTTGTGGCCAGAGATTTTTTGGCCTCATTAGCTCAGTGGGGGGAAAAAATAGAAGAAGCCAGAGTCTTATGCCTAGATGAAGTCTTGGAAATTTGTGTTAATTACGGGGGAGGAAGGAGCTGAGCTTCCAGATTTTATTGCCTTCCCCACCCCCAATCTGAAAGTTTAATTTTGTGCACTGTTATAAAACTTGAATTTTTCTTAGGGTATAATTGAATAATAATGTTGGACTACATTCCTGAGGCATTCCTAGGGGAATGATTTTTTTCATCTGAGTATACAGGTGTTCTGCCTGTGCTAGTGAAGACAGAAGTTGTAAAGTAGAGAAGAAAAAGTTGAATTTTATACAGTGGTATTTCCAGAATTTTTATACTGATTTCAGAATCCCTGGTCCTGTGTGTGATGTGTCTCCTGGAGAGGGAGGTTTAGTAATAAATGGAAAAGAAATGAAATTATTAAACAACCTACAGATCTGAGCACAATGCTGTCCTCCCTCAAGTGGTGTGTGTTGGGCAGTCACAGGTGTTCAGTCTCCCCATGAGCTGCAGAGTGTGAGTGTAGCAGGCACTGGTGTGGGATTCATCCCCAGGGGTAGTGGGGGCCAGACCCCCTAATCCAGCTGCAGCCTGACTCCTAAGCATTCCTTTTTGTGCTCCTTTGTATGGGGATGGTTCAAGGAAACTTGAACATGGTTCTTGCCCATCTGTTGTGGTCCTGAAGCCCAGCACACAGGTGTTCCCAGCTGTGGGGGTGGTGGGCAGCAGGGTGGGCAGTGCAGGGACTGGGCCTGGACTGCATCGGGTTCTAGGTGCTGCTGGTGCAGAGGTCAGGGAGCAGCCAGGGTAGAGCATCACCGTGGGAACACTGCAAAGAACTCTTCTGAGCACTTAGGTCTGCAGATGGAGCATGGTGGTAAGATGTTATTCTGGACTGGGTAGTTGGGATGGAGAAACTGTGTCCTCTTGAGAGCTGGGTGGGCTATGGATGACTTTACACATAGTAAAATCACCTGATGAGCAGCAAGAGAAATGGAGCACCTAAAAATGGTTCAAACATGTTATTGAGGCGCTTGCTTTCCATTGGATCATGCATTTGCAACTGAAATGTTTGATGGAATTACATTTCCATACCAAGAAGTCATCTTGTCTTAAATCAAGTTTATAGTGGTTTTATATTTCCTACTGGAGGAAGTGTTCCTTCTAATTCAATTCTTTTTACCAGAGATAGAAAATCTTAAGTTAAGCATAACGATTTAATTACAGATTTACATTTTTGAAATGCCTGTAAAGGTGCATTGTGCTTATTTCTACAGCTCTGGGAAAGGAGAGATGGGGCTTTCATATGATTTCTCACATTTAGACAAATGAGTTAGTTGCCAGAAAGTTCTGCAGTGCTTTGTGCTTGTGAGAGAGTTCCTCACTCTAAGAAGTTGTTGTTCCCTGTGAACCATTTTAGGGTTTGTGAAATGCAGATCCAGTTTGGTTTCTGTGAGTGGATGGAGCAAAGGCTTCTGGCTAGGCGTGCTGGCAGTGCACCTTGAGCCAGAATTTTGGGAGAACTGGATCTCAGCTCCCTTCCATGGGAATAGGGCTGGGCTTCCAAAGCAGGGCTGTACAGAGCCACCCTCCAGGTGCCACAGCTGAACTCCAGTGTCCCCTGACAGAGGTGGTGAACATGGTGCCTCATTACCTGCTAGCTACTTTGGGCAGCAAGATACATTGTCTGCAGGAGATGCATCCCACTGCTTTCTGTCTGGGAATTGGGAGCTTCGCAGGGTGCTGGGGCTCAAGGATGTTGGAGTAACCTTGTCTCTGCACAGCACTTGCCAGGCACTGGATTGCAGCTCTGAACAGAGATGCCATTTGTTAACAGTTGGCAGCCGCAGTCATTAATCATCCTTGTAAACACTTAATGACACGGTGCGAGAAAGAAGAAAAAGTTAAACATTGGAAATGTAAAATGCTGTCTTGGGCTTTGGTTCCAACAGGATTCTCTATTTACAGTCTGTTGGGAGAAGCCCAGCACTTCCATGGTAGAAGAAGCCAGCAGCAATTGCTCCATGTGCTTAGGCTAGTCTTGACGGGCATGGCAGAACTGCCCTGCTCTCTAGAGTCAGCCAGCATCCACATTTTGCAGATGCCAGGCTCGGGTACTGCTTGGGAGAGTATGGCAGTTATGAAAGTCTGTATTTGAGCATTATTTAGCATAGGAAGAAACCCTCTGCCTCTGCTGCCTGGGGGCCTGAGTCGTGTGTTCACTGACATCTTGATGTGCTCTGGCGTTGTTGCTTTGCTTGCATGACACTGACATTCTCCTTTTCGCTTGACAACGAGTTATTTGCCATCTTTTCTTTAAAGCACAGAGAAGATCTTGAAGGTTTGGAGAATTGCCTGAGGGACGTGAGGGACCCAGACTGATAGGGGGAGCGAGTCTGGAGCCTTTGGGCTGGCTGTGATGCTGAGATGCTGTCAGGGAGGAAGTGAAAGCAATACATCCCTGCTGCCTGCTCCTCCAGCTCCCCTCTGCAGCTGAGTGTCGGGCAGGGCAGCTGGTCACCGCACGGCTCCTGTCGCCACATGTTTGTTCATCGAAGCCCCGCTCTGCTACAGACCTGGCAGCACAGCTACTGCTACTGCTTTTCTTTTTTCTTTTCTTTTAATGTTTCTAAGTGCCTTTTAGAATCGACTCTTGCATCAGAAAACTTAAAAAATCTCATTGTTTTAAGGCTGCCTGGGATGGTGCAGTGTGTTGTAACCCTGCACTGCATGTTCCAGTTCATTCCTTAAAAAGTAAGGAATGTAGCTGAAAGTAGTCAAATGTGTTACAGGTTTGTGGTGTCGAGCGAGTGTATGGGACTGATTTGTGTCACCAGTACAGTTGGAGCAGGGAAGGATTGTTGATCCAGGTCACAGTGTCCCCTCAAGATGGCAAAACCTCATGGAAAGGGAACAGCACTCAGTACAGTTCCTTGTGGACTCTGAAGTCTGGCATATTTTTTTTAGTGCTTTATGTCAATTAATTCAGATGTGTTGAGCTGGAGCACAGGGTTCTTGAAGCCAGAGGTCACTGGAGGCTGTTGTGAGAGCCCTGTGCCTGCTTAGGAGCACTCCCAGGGCTTGGGACATCCTCGCAGTCTGCATCAGTTCTAGGGTTTCTCAAAAGCAATAAGAATATTGAATTTAGACTAATTGCTTGCTGTCCACGTGATTGCAGCATAAAATACTCCGATGGTAATGGCAAATGCTGTTACTAGAAGTGCTGTTGGTTTCTGTTCCGCCTGATGATCTCCCGCTGGAGGAGAAGCAAGGAAGTGGTTGCAAACCAGCTCCCACATAGTAGCTCCTCCTGCCCCTGCTGCTCTGGCACCTGGGGGTGCCCTTTGCATGGTGCTGAGTGGGGACTGAGGCACGTTACAATAAGGATTTGGGAATGGCAGGTGATACCTTGTTGGGGGCAAAGTGTTTGCAAGTGCTGGAGCAGCCAAGAGCGTCCATGAAATCCAGAGTGCCGGTGTCCATTCTCACCCTTCATTTCAGTGATGGTGGTCTGCCAGGTCCTGTGCTTTGGAGAGACCTGTCCCACCTGGCTTTGTCACCATCGAGCTGGGTGCCCTCACTGCCAGCTGGTGGTACTGTGCACCCAGAGCCTGCCCCTCTTCTTGGCCACCAGCAGGAATATGCGGAACCCCAGTTGCTTTAAAGAAGAAGGAGCTCGGCGAGTGAAATGCAAGGGAAGCAGTGTTTGCAGCGTGAGGAGAGCGGAGCAGAGCGAAGTGTTGGTGCACCTGACTGGGGCTGTCTGGCGTGTGGGGGCGGCTCCTCCCGCTGCGCGTGTGGTTGGGGTTTGAGGCTGATCCGTGAACGAGACGGCAATTTCTCTAACAGAAGCACTTAATTGTGGGTTTATTTTGTGAAATTAATGAAATTCTGTGCTTTGATTAATGTGCAAAGCAGGAATGTGGTGCTGGCATTGTGTTTGCAGTTCCTCGGTTGTGCTTACAGTCCTAGTGACTGCTGTGAGTAGGCTGGGGATTGAGCGAAATTGGAAGGTTACCTACCAATCCAGGTGATTTTTAACAAGGGCAGTAATACCTGTTCATGCTATACAGTTCATGCTCAAACACAGAGAGGATTGTCTCCCTCTTATGAAAACCTGGCTTTTTTCCCTTCCCTTTGGTTCATGTAAGGGTCAGTGAAAAAGAGCTGGTCTTGTGGTGCTGGGCAGTTGGTATGTCAGAGTGCTGGAACTGGAATGACTTCTGTAAAGCAGAGCAAACAGATCGAGGGTTGGGAGTAATTTACTGCCCTCCTGATTTTTTTTTTAATTTTTTTTTCTCCAAGTGAACTCTTCTGAATAAATGAAATTAATTAACTTTTTTTTTATATTTAATGATAGCCTAAAGAAAAAGAACTGCCTCATAATTAGTTTTAGCATATTGTACACAAAGTATAAAATGCTGATGGTATTTAGCTTACCTGACTGTCATTAGTAACCTGTCAAAGTATCTCTGAATATTGGTCAGTGGTTTTTGCTGTTTGACACTTGCAGGTTCCTCCACAGAGTGGGTGTTGTAGATGACTGTGGTTCAGCAGCAACAAATGTGTGTCCAGACACCTGGACAGTTGCTGTACAGTGGCTCCAAATCCTTTGTCTTCTGAGAAAATAAGGTGGAATATTATTTTCAGTTGATGGACCTGGTGTGCTTTTCCTAACTTGTGTCATCTCTTGTGGCTTGTCCTTGTTAACTGTGATTATCCTGAAGTGTAGTATCAAAAGTGAAAGTGGATTAATTCAGTTAGTATTTACCTGTTTATCTGCAACTCCAGCAGTAGTGCTAGGTACCACTGCACTGTGTGTCTGGGTCTCTGGCTTGCCCAGAGCTGAGTGAAATACTCAGCGGTGTTACACAAGGTGTACTTCCACGTTATGCAAGGAAAATGTTACAACAAAGTCAATTTAGAAACTCGGTCTCTCTGCCAGGGCCTGGCATGTACACTCACAAAGGAATTGGTTTATTTGGCAAATGAATGGGAATTGAGGAGGTTATATTTTGTAAGGGATTTAAATCCTGTCATCTTGGTCTCAGGTTTGCTGCTTCTAAGGGTGGCTGTTTCATTTGGAAGAGAAAAATCAGATAGTTTAGATGAGAAAGAAAAGAAAAACTAGATATGAAGGAAAGATTGGTGCCAATGAAAGCAAAGGTTTTCTTCTGCTGCGGCACTGCCTAAGGAAAAAAAGGGAAAGCAGCAGTGGTCTTTGCAGGGAACAGTGTCCTAGGCAGAGCAGGAGAGGGCATAATCCACTGCAATAGGAGGGAAAGAAAAACCAAGTGTCTGTGCTCATTCCTTTGTATCTGGTGTCTGTGCCCCATTCTTGACAGACTGCAGGAGTCAGGAGCTGTTTGCAGCACACAGCCCTGGACCCAGCCAGGCACTGGAGAACTGTCCCACTTTGGGGCTGTGCCCCACCATTGTTGTCCCAGGGCTAAAATGTTCCTGGAGTTACCTAAAACTCGTATGTGCAAACATTTTGTTACCTGAGAAATTGTGAGGGAGCCCTACTGCTCTGGTGTGTCCTGCAGACATGTCTCTGTCATGCACCTCTGAGGTTCCTGAGCTCTGAGGACTTCCTGGTCCCACAATTCATATTGATGCCTTCAGGCTTAATTATCTGATGAGTCACTGCAAGTCTGTGTCTGTGCTCTTGAGTTATTACAAAGTTGCTGGTTCCCAAACCACTTTCTTTGATACCGAGGTCATCTGGCATATTGTAGTATGAGCTGTGGTGAGCGGAGGCAACCCAGCACAGTGGTGGGGGAACAGCAGAAATGTGGACTTACTGGTTTGGCTCACAGAAACTGGAATTGGCAAATGCTGGAAATAATGGCAGGAACTGAGTTTTGAGGTTAACAAGCAGTAGCTTTAGCAGGAACGTTTGCCAGACAAGGGTTGCTGACGGGGAATATGGACCTTCTTGCATTCTCCGAAAGGTTCCTGACTGTGACACGCATGGAGCAGGAATGACATGGAAAGATGGGACATTTTCTGGGAAAACATCCAGGCAGACTAGATCCCTGTGCTACAGCTCAGTGTTACATATGGTGATTCTCTGATACTGGGGGCTTCTTTGCCTTACAAAGGCAGGGTTTTGCGCAGGGAGTTTGTTTCTTGGCTTCAAGCACAGAGCTGGTTTGGTCCAGATAAGAGTCTCCCAAAACTTAGGCAGGGGGAGGGTTGCTTGAATGAAGAGGGATGCAATGCCCTTGGTACTTGTCTTTCTCCAAAAGTTATCTGTTGTAAATATTACGTTCTCTGCATAAATTTAGTATAGATAATTGACTGCATCTTGCTTGGAAATGGGTACCAAAGGTTGTTTTATAGCTTCTGTGTAATTGAAATTCCAGGAGGAGAGGCCTTTGTCTTGGAAACCACATTTGAATTACTTTTTTATTGGAGTGTTAAAGCAATACGTTACGATGTGAGGGATTCAGTGTGTGCGTGTGTCAATAATTACCAGATTTCCACAGTTACAGTGAATAAAGAAAACTGTTGTAAAAGCATGTCAAGCTTTCCCTGACAAGCAGCAGTCCAGCAGTTGTGTTAACAGCCAGGAGTGGTCTGACCTAAGCAGGGCCTCCTCAGCACAGGCAGTGGTCAGCGCTAACACAGGACCTGCAGCTGACACTTGGGCTGCGCTGCCTCGTACCCTCAGTGCTGAAAAGTTTGTGAAACAAGAAACCAGTGCTCTGACATGGAAAACTTTAAGGAGCTTGTCTACAGGGAGGTTAATAATAGCAACAAGTCAAAGTGGCTGGGGCACCACTGTGGCCGGGGCAGTGTGGCTGCAGGAGGGTCAGTGGCCTCAGGAATGGTCAGTGGCCGCAGGAATGGTCATTGGCCACAGGAACGGTCAGTGGCCGCAGGAGGGTCAGTGGCCGCAAGAGGGTCAGTGGCCGCAGGAACGGTCAGTGGCCGCAGGAACGGTCAGTGGCCTCAGGAACGGTCAGTGGCCGCAGGAACGGTCAGTGGCCGCAGGAACGGTCAGTGGCCTCAGGAACGGTCAGTGGCCGCAGGAGGGTCAGTGGCCGCAAGAGGGTCAGTGGCCGCAGGAACGGTCAGTGGCCGCAGGAGGGTCATTGGCCTCAGGAACGGTCAGTGGCCGCAGGAACGGTCAGTGGCCTCAGGAACGGTCAGTGGCCGCAGGAGGGTCAGTGGCCTCAGGAACGGTCAGTGGCCTCAGGAACGGTCAGTGGCCTCAGGAACGGTCAGTGGCCACAGGAACGGTCAGTGGCCGCAGGAGGGTCAGTGGCCGCAGGAGGGTCAGTGGCCGCAAGAGGGTCAGTGGCCTCAGGAACGGTCAGTGGCCTCAGGAACGGTCAGTGGCTGCAGGAGGGTCATTGGCCTCAGGAACGGTCAGTGGCCTCAGGAACGGTCAGTGGCCGCAGGAGGGTCAGTGGCCTCAGGAACGGTCATTGGCCGCAGGAACGGTCAGTGGCCTCAGGAACGGTCAGTGGCCTCAGGAACGGTCAGTGGCCGCAGGAACGGTCATTGGCCGCAGGAACGGTCATTGGCCGCAGGAACGGTCAGTGGCCGCAGGAGGGTCAGTGGCCTCAGGAACGGTCAGTGGCCGCAGGAGGGTCAGTGGCTGCAGGAACGGTCATTGGCCTCAGGAACGATCAGTGGCCTCAGGAACGATCAGTGGCCGCAGGAGGGTCATTGGCCTCAGGAACGGTCAGTGGCCTCAGGAACGATCAGTGGCCGCAGGAGGGTCATTGGCCGCAGGAACGGCCGCAGGAACGGTCAGTGGCCGCAGGAGGGTCAGTGGCCGCAGGAACGGTCATTGGCCTCAGGAACGGTCAGTGGCCGCAGGAACGGTCAGTGGCCGCAGGAACGGTCAGTGGCCGCAGGAGGGTCAGTGGCCACCAGCACAGGAGAGCAGCTAAGCGTGCCATGGGCTGGGTATGGAGTGCAAGAGCTTTGATGTGCTTCCATGGAAGGTTCTAGTTTTACTCACTGAAGCTCCTTTGTTTTGCAGAGATCTTGATGCAGACGCCCTTTTGGATTTCTTTTTAATAGTGTGTGACCCTTCACCTTTGATCCCTTGACCTGCATTACTTTGGTAACCATTTCATTTTTTAAATTTCATTTCATTTTTAATTTTGGTGTGTAAGCTGTAACATTTCATCATTTTAAACTGTAGCGTTCTTTGACCTCCCCAGATGTCTTTTCTTTTATATGAAGATGTGCAATGTTGGCTTTTCTTGAATAAACATTATTTCAGTTGTTAATAAAATATGTATTTTTCGTTGGTTTTTGCTTCTTTTAACTGTGTGTATGTTGACTGTATAATACTTTACTTCTTTTGATCTGTATTCTCCCACTTAATCTATTTTTATATTTTTGTACATCTTTGCTTTTAATTCACATTTTTCCTACAGTTCTTTTGTTCAGTAAAACCCATGCTCGTGGCCTGTCCATGGCCCATCCATGTCCCCTTCTAGTCAGCTTTCATAGCTTACAGTAACCTTGGGAGCATTTCAGATACACTTATGAATAAGAACTATTCTTTCACTGTTAATTTTTTTTTCCCTGTCCTGAAGTTAACTTTTCCTAACCATCAGCTCCAAACTGATAGCTGTTTTAATAAAAGATTAGGCTTCAGACCAAAATGAAAATCTCACTTGAAACTCAATTTGCATGTATTTTTCTGTTATCATTGGAGCCCAAAGAGAAGTTATCAATGCTTGGAGCTGTGCTTTAGGCACGCCTGTGCTTAGGGAACCAGCGTTGTGTGTATGTGGGATGGCTAAGCCCCCAAAGCTTAGTTGGTTCTTTCCATTCTCCTGTTGAAAGGGAAGCAGTGGATAAGACAGATTTTGGCCAGATTCTATTTTTATCTGGTAAATGATCATATGGAATCCACTGAGCGTGGCCCACTGAAGTACAGATTACTTTTTAAGTGTCTCATTATTTTATTCTCTAACATTTAATGCTGAAGTTTTAATTGCACACAGATGAAGCTGCTAAATGAGCACTGAAATGGATTTAGGTCTTCTTAGAGCCTTGTTGATGTTTATAAAACTTTATATTGTCCATTAGGACTACAGCTTAAAATTGTAGTGAGCTGTTCACATAGTGCCACTAGGCTCTGCTGGTGCCTGGCCTCTGGAGGAGCCTGAAGCTCACCTGAACTACCTTCTGCTAACTCTTTCCCCAGGGAAACTGGACTTTGTTTGGCTCTGCTCCCCTGTCTGGGGGTCCTGCTGACCTCCAGGCCTGAGCCTGAGTTGTCTGTCTCCTTCCCCACTGAGTCCTCTGTTAGTCTTGAGGGATTCAGCCCTAGCAGATTCTACCTGGACCATGGGGATACACCATCATCCAGGACCTGGTTCAGGAAACAGCTGATTTGAATTGGCATCCCTAAGAATACTAAGAAGAGTATTTCCAGCACTGATCTCTCTGCTTAACCACAAGATCTTTGTTTTTAAACTGTCCTTGTGTGGCAGAATTACCTGCTAAAAGTAGTGGCAGATCCAGTATTCACAGAATTCCCTGCCCAGCACCTCTGTGTTACTGTGTGAGTTTTTCTGACCCTGTGGCTATGAGCTGTGGTTGGACTGTCACAGCCTCCATCAGTGCTTGAAGCATTCAGGAGGATTTTTCTTTCCCGTCCCATTCCAAATTTTAGCTGGAATTGTTTTTGTAGACCTGGAGTTGTCAGTTCTGGTACACAGAATGCTGCTCCTTGTAGAGCCTGTCTGGGATAGCTGGGATTTGGCTTTGGCTTGGGTTTAATGGCTACCTGTCAGCCTGAGAAGAAGAATCTTCCAGAAACCATCTCAAGCCATTTCTCCAGTCTCCAGAACAGCGTTCTTAAAACTCAGTGGGAAAAAATACTTACTTTTCCCAAGAAAACTCCTTGAAGACTCTTTTTCTCCTTGTTGGCAGCAGTTAGATGTGAATGCCTTGACTTTCCAGGGCAACAGTTCTTAAAAACCTTTATTTAAATGTCTGGAAACTGAAAGAAAGCTCCTTCCCTGTGCAGAGGGCTGGCTGTTGGCTGCCTCCTGCTGGAACAAATAGCAGGGAAAAAGAAGAAATTGAGTAAAATGTCTGATGTTGGGAATTGGAGTCAATAATAAAAAAAAAAAGAAACCAGCTTAAAAGATGGTTAGAATGTCTTGTTTCTTTTTTTTTTTCTTTTTGTCTCATTTCATGTTTTGTCGTGTCCATCCTGCCTTCTTTCATAAGGTAAGCGCTCTGACCCATGGCATTCTCTGGGTGTAGCTCCCAAGGTGGTGGGATGACAGAGTGATGCATGCTTTGTTGTGATATTTCCGTGTATTGTGTTAGATGCAGATGGTTATTTGCAGATATTGGTGTAAATAATATGGGTTTTGCCTGTTCAGCTATTGCATGGGCTTCCAGGATGCTAGAGCTGCTGAGGGAGGAGGTACAGCCTTTGGGAAGGGAGGAAATAGGAATTGTCCCCCGTTTCCTTTATAAAACGCAGTAAATATTGGCAATAAAAGCTGCTTTGTTGATGCAGCAATAACACTATTTGCCCCAGTGTAAAATCTGTCCCCGGGCTTTTGCTGCACTGCTGCTGGATACAGCAGGAACACCAACAGCTGACCCTTGGATGGCAAGAGATGATGGAACTTAATTCACTTTACTGAGCTTGTTTTTCACTGAGCAGTAACTCAAATACATGTTTTCATCAAACACTTAATCAAAGAACTACACAAATGCTGCAAAATGTTTGCAAAGCAAAACATTTGTCTATTTAGATATTGAGAGAATACTCTATTGAGAGATCTGTTCCTGCTTACGAGGTTTTTCTGTTACTCAAAGCCAGAATGTTGACAACATCCACTCCTGAAACAAGTCTTAATTTTGAAATCTATGCAATATCTTCTGCTGCTGGAGGCTTTTATGTATTAACCTTAACAGAAGGCTGAAGGGCTGAAATGAAATCCTTGGCACACATGCAAGATTGAGAGCATTGCATGTGTTGCAGTTCAGGTAATGCAGCTGGGGTTGGATTAATCTAATCTGCTTTATTCAACCTTAATAGACACCTGTGTGTCATCTGCATGTGCTGCTTATTTAATAAAACATAGGCAGCATCAAATTGCTCACTTTGGTCTGACTACTTTTGAAAATCAGATGTATAGGTCAGCACAAACACACTGTTTTCTGATAACACTAAAACTCATTCAGAGGTGCAGGATGAAAGTACAGGACAGGTCTGTATCCCCTGCCCAAGACTGTACCTGGGAAAACACAGATTTCCATGCAGCACCTGACCCTGTGCAATAAACTGACCAAGTGCCAGCTAACCTTACTCGCGTTTCAGGGCTGGTGGGTTCTAGGCATGGATCCTGCTGCTCCTACTGCTCTTGTGCTCAGAGGGGAAGGGAATGGAATTCCTCCTTTCCAGAGCAGAGTCTGAGTCCTGCTCTGGCCTCACACTGGGACACCGGCTGTTGGGGCAGGACTGCAGTCCTTGGCAGCCACTCTGCAGGGAGGTTCTTTTCAGGGTGGGGGTGAATTTCTTAGGCTTGTCACCCTGCTTGCTGCTCTGGGTGTGTGTTGGTTTGCAAAGTCCTTAAATAATTTAATTATTGCTCCTGCTTTAATCTCTAACTTCTCGACTTGCATTAAGGACTCTGATGGCTGAGGGGTTGAGCTGGTGCCAATGGGCAGCCAGCCTTGACCCTCTCCTGTGCTTCTGCTTTTCCTCTGCTTCAGAAGTAGAACTGTAGCCCTTGACACCCTGCATTGGCTTTGTGTCTGCTAGAGCAGGTTCCTCTGCCTGTTCTCCGCTCGTAGCTGCACATTCAGCTCAGAAAATGCTCAGTGATAAACATGTGTTTTTATTTCTCCTTCAGGTTTGGCTTGTCTGCTTTTCAGCTCTTCTAGACATTGGAAATTCCAGTTTGTGTTTATTTTCTCTGGATTCCTTCCCACAAGACAGAAGTGAATTCAGCATGGATTATTGGGGAGAGCCTTGGCTGGGAATAAGGATAATTGCAGCCTCTGGCTGTGCCACACTTTCACTGATGATTTCTTTTAAGTTACTCACCTGCATTGTATCTGTTTCCTCAGCTGTAAAATGTGGGTAATTACCTCCATTGTAAAATGTTACAGGGTCTGCTGGTAATTATATGAACGAAGTGCTAATTACAGTGATTATCCCTTGGACCTAGTCTAGATCTGGCTGATGTTCCTGTTGTGATGAACGTATGAAACAAATACTGCAACTTGCTTTTCTCCATTCTTTGCATGGGGCCTGGAAGGTGCTGTGTGGTGCGATGTGTTCCTAGTGAGAGGCTCTGTTGCCCTGTCACCCAGGTCCCTCTGTTCATTTCTCATTCTCCTCCACCTGTGGGCTGAGGAGGTGCTGAGGAATTACTGATTCAGTAGCTGGATCCACATATGATCTAATAGCCAGGGTTTATGCTGTGGATTAGTTTTTCCTCTTGGGGATATGCAGAAGGCAGCAGCCAGGGGAACTGTGCTCGTGAGGTACCAGTTGGGTTGGGGCCAGTATGTGCTGCCTAGTGGCCTCCATTCCTTAAGAAGTTCTGACCTTGATGCCAGGAGAGGTGTCCTTCCAGCTGTGGAGATTATTTCCCTCCTGTAAAGGCCTACAGCTTGCAAGACTTTATTATCAAACATATTTGCCTTTCTCTTGTCCGTTTATTTAGGACACATTTTCTTTGTAGCTGGGAATAAAAAAGCTCTACTATCCCCTGGGCAGGGTTGGGTAGTGGAGGAAGAATTGATATTCTTCAGGGTAGAAGTGGGGTGTTCTCATCCAGAAAATCCTGCTGCTGCTGCTGGGAAGGTGCTGTAGTTTTTGATGGTAGTAATAAGTCACGTTGTATATCTGGTAATGATGGGACTCTTCTCCTATCCTGCCTTCCCTGGTCACAGTATGGCACAGTAACAAAAATCATGTGCTTGGTTCTTATTCCTTCAGCTCTGCCTGCTCTGTTCTGCCACATCTGATTCCTTGCCTTTCTGGGTTCTTCTGGATGGATTTTCTGCCTTTGCCTCCAGCCTCCATATGCCTGCTTCCCATCAGCCTCAGCCCTTCTTTGCCTTGGAAGAGCAAGGCTCAGTTATGTCTTCAGAATTTAGTAGCTGAGCAGCTTTTCCTTTCTGCGAGTTTGACAAGTGCAATGAATTTTTAACTTTCAAGAGAAGGTTTTAGTTCGTGTTGGGGATGATGGTTTGGGAAGGCTTTCTAGCAATGGGAAGACAATCTTTAATTGCAGTTTTGCACCTGAATTTTCCAGACTAGATACTCTTCTCTGACAGCTTCTGTCTGACTGATTCTATGGCCTGTTTTCTTCTATGGCCTGTTTTTTTCTATGGCCTGTTTTTTTCCATGACAGGATACTTGAGTGCTCCAGGGATGGGAGCAATGTGCCACTCCTGATAGGTGAAAGTGGTCATTGCCAGGCAGTGAGGGTATGGAAAGAACTCGTTAGGTAGAGGAAAAAGTAGATGAGGGATTATCATCTCTCCCACTATTTGCTCTTGCCTTGCTTTAGAGCATCTAAACTAGAGAGGTGTGTCTGTATTGTGCCTGCACTTCTGCCAGACTTCTTTGAAAATCCTTCATTTGGGAAGCAAAAAAATTTGTTTTGTTCCTGCAGAAGCATCATCTATTATGATGAGTTAATATGGTGTGAGCGGCTTCAAAAGTGAATGATGCCATATCCATGTTCTTATTGCCCATTGCACAAGTGAACCGATTTTTGTGCTCTCTGCAAGTCACATGCTGAAGGATGTTAAGTTACTCTGTAACCTGGAGGGTAATAATTGATTCAGAGTTGAGATTTATCCAAGTCTAATTTTGCAGCATTCTTGCAATATCTGGCTTTTCTGTATATTGGCACCACTCTGAATGCTGTATATTAAGAGTGTAGATATCACACAATTTTTTTTAAACGTAAATGTTTAGTAACATAAAAATTATAAAGTTTCTCAAGTCTTCTTTCTCTTAAAAACGAGTGCACTGTTTGGTTTTCATTGAGGTGCAAAGTGTTGTGTAAAATCACTGCAACTTGTGACAAAAATACTTTCAAGTATCTGAATGAAAATGCAGCATCACCATGAAAACAGAAGTGTTCATGCAAAAGCGGTTCCAAAGGAGGTGCTGCTAAATGAAGCTTTTCCTGGTTTTGAAAGCAGGTTTTTAAGCCGTGATATACCCCGCGGGGGGCAGTTGCACACCCCAGGGAGGTTGTTGAGGAGCACTTCGTGTACGTCAGAGATTGCTACAAAGAAATGTATTCATTTTTGCTCCTTTTTGTAGTTACCTGTCACTGCTTGGCTTTGTGAGTCAGTAGGTTATAAAGACACCGGCTGGTTGCGGGGCAGTGCCGGCAGTGCCGCTGGCCGCAGCCCCCGCAGTTGTCCGGGCTGTGCCAGTGACCGCGGTGCTTTTGGCATCTCCTCCTCACCCAGCCCCGCTCGGTACCGGGGGCAGTGCCGGCGGCCGGCGCGGCTGGAGCTGCCTTGTCCCCGCGCCTCGCCGGAGGAGGAGGAAGAGGAGGGTTTGCATCGCGCCCCGTTTCCAGCTGCCCCCGTGTCTGTACGGACGCGGAATCCCCACAGGAGGGTGCTGCGAAGGCATTGAATGTGCAGGTTTGCAGGGAAGATGAGGGCTTGGAGGAGACGGCGATTGTAGGGCAGGCAGCGCCGTGGCTGTGGCGAGGGCAGCGCCTCAGCCGTCCCCGGGGAGGGGCGGAGGGGGAGAGGGTTGGAGCTCGCAGCTCCCCGCTGCCGTGCTGGTGGGCTCCCGTGTCCGGGTGTGTGAGTGTGAGCAGCGGGAACACTGACTCTCGGCTGCTGCAGAGCGTCCCAGGGCTGTTCCCCTGCCTCCTGCTCGTGGCTCGTGTTGGGACCCTTGCCCCTTGGACATCATCCGTGGCCAACGGGTGGTATGGCTTCTCTCCAGCGAGCCTTGGGGCCACCCAGCTACTTTCCTGTCTGCATGTAGTATGTTTAATCTGCACAAGTGGCAAAATGCATTTGCTTGCAAGTAGAGACAGCCTCCAAGTTCTGTCCTAAAATACTTTGTAAGTTGGACCATTTTATTCAGCACGACCAGATGAGAAATAACAGCAAAGCCTCCCTTTGGTTCCTGGGTGTGCAACCCTCTTCCAAATATTTTAGTTAAAGGGATCATTCCTTTTGCATAATACATGCTCATGCCAAAAAACCTTGTCTGACAAGGCCACTTAAGCAGCAACTTTCACGTGATTCTCCCTTTAGCTGTGCACTGCTTCACCCTCAAATTGTGTGATCATTTAATAGTAAGCAACCCTCCACCCCAGGGGCTGCACACATCTGGTCTGGCCCTCACTCCATCCTGCTGCTTTTCACTTTTTAAAGCTGAGGGTTATATAACTGAAGTAGAGACTTCTCTTTGGGATGACCTCTAGGCCATGTGGGGGGATTCAGTCTAATTCTCGTATATCTTAGTGTGGGAGCTCTGATGTCTTCCTTTTAATGGCAGCAGGATCAGCTGATGGAGCTGTGTTAGAGAGGGGGTGTGAAATCAGCTACTCATTGCATCAGAGCACCTCACTTGGAAACCCAGGACTGAGATCTGTGTGTGAGTCCCTCTGGGGTTCCCTGCTGGCCACGGGGGCATCATGGCATGTGCCAGTTCAGTACCTGGGTTTGGATGGACGACCATGTCCAGCAGTGACAGTGCTTTGTGTTACTCTGTGTGTTTGGCACTCATCTGAAATTGCATCACCAAAAAACCCTTTTGGTGGGATGGCTGATCCCAAAGTTTGTCTAATACACACTGTGAAAGAGGTGCCTGGCAGCAGTGGGGGCTTTGCCTCAGTACCTGCATGGCAGAACAGAGCTGGTCTCCTTAGATCAGCTGCAGGCAAATACAAATAGACTTGGATTTTGGCCCTGTAAAGGGAGACTTTCAGCTTCCCCTGGGAATTCTGCTTGGCAGAAACCAGCTGTAGTTCAGTGGTTTCTGTTACCAGGCAGAGTCTGTTTGGATGTTAGAAAATTAGAGCAGAAATTCCTGCAGCAGTCAGCTGTGTCTGCATCACCTCTGTGACCTCTAACTGCTACTCCTGCAAACAGTTGCTATTAAACACAGTCAATAACCCCCTTCTGCATTCCATTGGTTCGTCTCTTCCTGCCATCTCAAATGAAAAATAAACAAAAGAGCTTAAGCGTGCAACGTGCTAAATAGACTAATCAGCTGTGAAAATATTTTATGGGGGAATCTGGGGCAAGAGCTGTCAATGGGAGAGAACTGATTGGAGCTGCAGCAAAACAGCTCCAGGAGGTGGCCATGGGGACAGAAGGGGATTTGTTCAAATGTATTTGTGCTATTTTTTTTACCCCTTTCTGAGTAGTTTTAGGAAATCCCTCCCTCTGTAAATTGATTACCTCTGCAAGTCAGAAGGCCTTGGCTCTTAAGTACGTGCTGAGCTGCTCCTGTGCTGATTTGACTTTGCCTGTTAAATGTAAAACAGGTTTTAATCTTCTCATTTAGATGATTTAATAGAAAGTAAATGTTTAACTTGCTTTGCTGTGGCCTCCAAATCTTTAATCCGTGGGAACAGTTTTAATGAAAGGAAAACCGTGCTTTTGTTTAAAGCACGGGGTGATGCTGCAGGCAGTAGTGCTGGTGGGGGGAATTGCAAACCCACATCAGGAATTTTTTGGCACTGGTGGATCCTGGATTTGGGCATTATGGATTTAGGAATATGCTGGGGAGAGTGGCAAGGACCCCATTTTAGGACAGCCTGTGGCTGGGAAGGGGTCTGTCACCATGATGTAAGTTCAGTGTCAGTAATTCCTGCCCCTGAATTCAGAATCGTTCCTGTGTTCTGATGATGTTACAGGGCTGTTGCTGCTCCAGCAAGGGAGAGCTGAGCAGAACCGTGTGCTTGCCAAGGAAACCGCAAAGCAGGCAGCACTGGGTTTTGTTCTGCACACAAAAGGGGGGGTTCTGCTCTTCTGAAGCCACTCAGCTTACTTACGATTTAATTTAATGTAATTTGTTAAAAAAGATGTGTGGCTCCAAGACACACATATGGCTGGCAAAGTACAAAACTGAACAAGGAGTGGAACACACAGTGAATGTGGGTAGAAACTAGGGGCAAATGCAGGCACCTGTGCCCACTTTGGGGCAGGACCCACAGCTGTTTCCCGCTTCAGTTGCATTTTCTGCCTCAAATTAGAATCGGGACTTCATTAGGTTAAAAGTGCAGCAAGTCCTGGAAGATGGAGAGTACTGCCAAAGGATTTACCTGCATGTTTCCCACCAGCCTGTGCTGCCAGAAGAGAGACGTTCAGGGCAGCTGAAGGCAGACAGGCACCTACAAGGAAGTGCTTCATAAACACCACTTCCCTCATTGGAAAGCCAACTGCACCAATAAAGCTTTGGCTGGGTAAATAAAGTGTTCTGATTTCCAGGCCTGTATTGTAAGTTGTTGAGCTCTAATTGTGTAAGTGCCAGGGCTGTAAATAGTGCGTGCATCTGGCAAGCCCCAGCCATGACACACCGCGGCACCGGTGCTCCGTAGTGAGAATCAGGAGGATTGTTCTCATTGGGGTTTTGGCTTCTCCCTTCTCATTCCATGCTTTTCCCATCTGGACTAGCAGGGACTGGGTCCTGTCCTGTAGCCAGGACTGGCTTTCCTTCGTGGGACAGGAGCCAGCTTGGACACAGGAACATCCTGCAACACCTGGATTTGTGCCTGATCTGTGCATCAACTGGGCTGTGTGTGCAAGGCAAGGAGAAGAAAACTATTGGTGAATTGACTTCAAAACAGTTCATTATTGCAGCATCACTACACTTAAGAGGCTGGTGCTGTATCACAGATGTGTGGATACCTGTGGAAAATGGTGTCATATGGGGTGCCCTAGCAGTATCTGCAGTGAAGGATTTGCTGTTCACAAGATGTCTGGGCAGCAGTTTGCATGTATCTGTGGGGAAACAGAGCTGCTCCTTCACTGTGCACCAGAGGGATGAGTTAGGTTTTACAACATAGTAACTTCAATCTGAGTTGTTGTTCTGTGTAAATTAATTTGCAAATTTTTTTTGTTTCCTTTTTTTTCTTTGACTTCTTTTATTTGACCAAAATCCTAACAACCCCAACAGGTCACAGGTGCATCAAGATGCTGGGACAATGCTGGGGGCTGAGGAGAGCAGAGCCGGGGCTGTGTTTGGGGGGTTGGGGTGTGGGAGGAGTACGGTGGTGGAAATGTTTGCCTTCCCTGTGGGAGTGGGTTGAAACGCTACATCAGGCACGTCTCACCAAAATAATAAAAGTACTATGAAAGCAATCAAGTATGCGTTACCCACTTGGCGTGTTACAGGTGGCTCCTCCCCGTGCAAGGCCAAGCCATTCTGAATTCATTCCCCCGGGATTTGGTGTTAAAACACGTTCGCTGCCAGCTGACAGAAGAGTCAAGCTCGGATTTATTACACCGGCACCTGCAGTAAAAAATGACAGATGATGCGAATGTATTTAATTATCATTCAACGCCACGTTTCTGCCTGCTCCGGTCGCGGGGCTACAGCTGGCACACACTTTAACTAAAGCCAGTGTGCTTATCTGGAGAGGGGCCCGGAGGAGCGGCCGGGGGGAGCACACGCGGTTCTCTGCACGCTCTCGCTGACCCGCGTTGCTCCATCCCTGTCCCCCCGCAGCTCCCGAGCGAGCGCGCTCCCAGCCCAGCGCTGGAATTCCCCGCAGCGCCGGCCAGCGTCCCTGCCTCGCCGGTCCCTGCCAAGGGGGATCCCCGGTGGCATCCCCCGGCCAGAGCCCGGGCACGTCCGCTCCCACAGCCGTGCGGCTGCGGTCCCGCGTCCCAAAGGCCGCTGCGGTTTGCAGCAAGGTCAGGGGGACACGCCGGGACTGCCGCAGCGGCGCCGGGAGCGAACCGCGGCTCCGCCAGCGTTCACGTGTGCCGGTGTAACACGGCAGATCTGCTCTGTATGTGTGTGTGCCTCGTGTGTGCAGTTACACGGACATGCAGGCCCAGAGATACACGCCTAGAACGTAGACGCATACATACACACGCATGCATACACACATACACACACACCTGCGTACACACATACACATGCGTGCATACACACATGCACACATACACACACACACACGTGCATACTTGGCTTGGGGCAGGTAGCCCAGGTGCTGCTGCTCAGCCCAGGTGCCGCAACCTCTCCCAGCTGCATCAGTGAGCACTGACAGCGCTGATGAGGCTGCCGGGAGAACTGGGACAAGCCCAGAGCCTGCCCAAGATGCTCTCGCTTTGCTGGGGTGGCCCTGTGGTGCAGAGCCCGTGTCCCCTCAGCCCGCAGTCCCCTGCCATTACCCCCATGTCCCCCTGGATGCCAATTAGTGCTCCTGGTCAGGCAAACCTGTGGCCTGCCACCCGCTGGAATAGTCTTTTTTGGGGGGGGGGAGGCAATCCAAGGGTGATCTGGGAAACCCCTTCCTCCCTGAGGGATGAAGATTTGGGGGTGTTTGAGGGGGAGTGTCCTGCTTGCCTCCCTACTTTATGAGAGGAAAAGCTGCTGTTTGAGTTTTGTTATTGCTTGTTTGTTGCCTGTGCTCACCAAACCATGCAGGGGAAAAGGGATTTAGGGTGGATTAAAATATCTGATTCTTGTTGGTTACTGAGCCTTTTGGATGTGAGCTCCAGCAGCTTTGTGCTGCATGGAGGAAACAGCAGCCCATGAGGAGAAGTGGTCAAAGGAATTGGCCAAAAAGGAAGAGAAAAATCTGATTTTTTTGCAAAGCTTAAAAGGAAAATAGAAGAATTTTGATCTTGCCAAAATGCTTTTGACATCGGAGTTTTCCTTGTTTTTAACAGTGACTTAAAAAACACGCTTAGTTGAAAGCAAAAAGTAGAAGCCATCTGGAAATGAGGGGTTTTCCACAGTGCCCTGTCACAGGGTGTCCTCACTGCTGTATGCAGTACAGGGACATACTTCCTTGTGGGGGACACTTCTGGCACGAGTATCTTGCACACCAAAACTCACTTGTTTTTGGTGGATGTGGCATTTCCCCTGGGGTTTTGGCCAGAGTAGCTGGGCAGGTGCATAAAGCTGTGCTTGTGGGTATTGCTCTCTCTTAACCACACCAAACCCCACATTCACAAGTGGAGCAATCAGCTGGGGATATTTTAGAGTGGGTGGTGAAACGAGGTGGTTTTTAGTATTCATGAAAAATGCTTGTGACAGCCTTACCCCAAGTAATGAGCAGCCACCTGCAGTTCGGAGCAGTGCTTGATAATGCTGTAATTAGATTGGAGATGCAAAAAAGCTCATTAAAATTAAATAACATATTTGTCACTGTTTTAAGAGGTGCAGATTGCCTCGAACCATGCTGGTCTCTTGACCTTGAGTATTTTGGCATAGTCCTCGTTGTTGAGTGCATGAAAATAACTTGGGAGCATCCCACAGGCAGGTTTGTGGTGGGGGTTTCAGTGCAGGGTTGCAGGTGCTCACCTGCCCTGGTCACATCATTTGGCACCTCACCATACAGGGCCATGCTGCCAGCACCAGGATGACACGGGGGAATGCAGGCTTCCAAAGGCATGGGTATCTAACTCTTCTGTTTTTGAAATAAAGTAAAATGTGTTCTGCGTCCCTATCCTCCTTCCTGCCTGAAAAGGAACATGCAAAGTCACGACAGTGCCTATTAACAAGACTGTAATTTTCTAAAATTAATTTTTAATCACTAATTTGTCTTGTTTTCAGATGTTTTATACAACACCTATTGTTTAAACTCCTTTTGTTTCTCCACATGTCACCACAGCGGAGGCGGGTGTTGGGTCAAGGTCTCCAGCTGGGACCTCCACTGCTAGTTTGGCTCTGCCCTTGGGAGGACTGCATCTGCCAAGGAAAGGCAGCTTTGGGGAAAGGCAGAGGTCCTTTCTAGAAGGGATTTCCCATTCTGCTGCCCCAAAATGGCTCTGCTGTCAAAACACTGCCCTCACTCTAGCTGTTGTGGTCACATGCTGCTCTTTCCTCCAGAGATGCTGGCTGGTTGGGGCTTCTTTTGCAATAGCTTCTATGCACAAAGAAGAGAATTAAAAACAAAAAGTGGGTTTTTCTTCCTCCTCCTCACTCATCGTGAGTAATTACCCGTAGGTGTCTCGCAACGGGAGTGTTTACAGACGCTCCGTATTTTTGGCATGTGGGATTTTCCCACTGTAGCACTTGGGCTGTGAGCAGCAGCAAAGGCAGCACTCAGCCTGGTGCCTGGATCACCACTGGTTTGTATGGGAACTGGGGAACCTGAGGTGGGAGTGCTCTTGAGAATGGAGCATCCTTGTGGGATCATGGCCCTTTGGTGTCCACAGGAAGGGAGTTTGTAGCACAACTTCTGGCAACTTATGGAGAAACATTTTTTTTACTGTACTTTTTTCCCCTTCTTAGGAATGATCTTGGAAGGGCTCAGATTTGGGTGGTGGCAGCTTGTCCTGCCTTGCAGCTGGGCACATTGCTTGGCTTCACTTGCTGCTGTTCATGTCAGTGTTTTCTGTTATATTCCTGGCATCAGATGGGAATTTTCTCAGAGCTTATTCTGACTAATGTTGATGAAAGGGCAGAAATTCATTATTAGAGTGAACTAGCTGGTGATAGACTGGGGTTCCCAGGTGTATGAGTGAATATCAGCAAATGTCTGTAGTGAAATTTTTTCTGCAGATCCTCGCCTGTGTCCACCCCCGCTCTGGCTGTGTGGACTGAGCAGCACCTTTAGGGCTGCCCAGGTCTGTGCCACGGGCTCCCCACAGCCTGGGCACCCACAGCTTCTCTGGGCAGAGGTGGCTGCATGGGGGTCCCCAAAACCAGCGCAGGAGCCCGTGATGGGCAGACAGAGCCTAACCGTAAAAAAATAAAATTGAGTAAAATGTTTTCAAGGCCCAGACTGAGACAGGACCCATCCACCTGTTCCTCTCACCTGATTGTTTTCAGAGTAATCTTAGTTCTTTGTCCAGGGTGAGATGGTTGGGAGGGAGGGATCTGTGCATGAACAGTTTCATCACCAATAAGTATTTCCAGATAAAACAGAATGTGTGATTCCTATGATGCTTGGAGCAGAGTGAAGGGCTGTGGCTCAGGCTTCTGGTCAGATCCAGGTGGGTCCTTTAGGCTGGTCTTAGGCAACTTCAGAGGAAAAGAATCCCCCAAACACATTTGGCCTTTGTGGTTATGCTGAAGGATCTGCTGGCAGAGCAAACCCTGGGTAAACATCCTCAATTTGCTGCCTCCTGAAATGGAGCGGCTTTTGGAGTTTGGAGCCACAATTTGTATTCAAATGAAGGTCATTTGAAAGGTGTAACACAGTAAACAGCCATTATTTCATTTTGATAGTGGTACTAAAATTATAGTGTTGGTTGAATTATTTTAGTATAGGACCATTACCATCCCCCTAAAACACTTAGAGGGGTTTTATATCAGTGCTGCAGTCCTGAAATTAGAGGAAAATTAAAAATCACACGACTGTGGTAGAAAAGTAATTTATTTGCGAGGATGCCTTCATTTTATCATGGAGTCTCTTTTCCTTCTGCTTTGCCAGAAGAGAGATGTGCTCCCAACACCCAGACAGGCTCTCAGGGTTCACCTTGCTGAACCAGGAAGGTATCAGCTTCCCACGAGCCAGGGCTGCCATAAGCCACCCCCAAAACTTAATTTCAATTTTTTTTTCTTTTTCAGTAAAAGTGACTGATGTGGTGCCTGACGTGATTGCCTGACTCAGTGCTGTTAGTGTGTTATATTTCAAGCATACTTGTGTAGGGGGGCAGGCACACACTTGAAATCTCTCTGCATTCATTTTCTGCTAGGAATAAATGCAATAGAAGTTGGAGTTAATAGAGTGGCAGTGATTTCCCTCACCGGGGTGGCCAGGTGAGGGTACCTGGATGGAGCCCAGCAATTATGGCTGCTGTTGGGTTGAAGGGAGGATGCTCAAAGGCTGCGTTGGAGCGAGAGCTGGCGGACGTGAACAAAATCTTAATTGGGAAATTCCCGTAGATTATTACAGCTGCCTTCATTAACATTTTCACACTTGGCTGGTAACAAATGAGGAGAAGGGCTGTGTGTGCCACTGGATTTATAGTGTTCCAAATCCATTTCGTACCTGGGGTGTGCCTTTGAGCAGAAGGGATTGTAGCTTTTTGTGGAAGGGTGTTCTGTGAGGATTTCTGTGAAAATCTTTACTGGCAAGGAGCTGGTTTTCAATGAAAGGAAGGAATACCATGCAAATAAAAATTCCTAGCTCCATCTCTGGCAAAGTTCAGTTTGGGTTTGGATCTGGTTTTTAAGGGTTTTTTTAATCTGTGCTTAAACTCCAGGGTTTTTTAGTTGCACAAGGAGGATATCAAGTGTATATCCACTGGAAAAGAGCATGAAGTCCTAAACACTGCAAATTGAGCTGCTTTAACATTACCAAAGCTGACTTAAATGAAGTACTAGCCATGAAAGATATTGGCCATGGAAGGCCACCTCATCATGTTTCTGGAAAAGGACATGCCTTGTGTCCCTTCCCCAGCCTCACCAGGCCCTGCCTTGCTCCTGCTCACACTTAACTGCTGGTGCACATGATGCTGGCAGGGCCAAAATACATTTTCATTATGAAATCACAGGGTGCTTGTGTGCTGGGCAACATTGGGGTGGATGGTCCCATCCTTGGGTGAAAGCTGCTCTCACAGAGGAGTTCCTCAGGAGCTCCTTCAAATTGAGGGGAAAACCTGCAGCTGGATTAGGATGCCCTCGGAGATGAGCGTAGCAACGTGTTCCATATTTATTACGGGCAACAATTTGACTAAGGGAGAATTTAGATTAATAACATTCAGCCCAGAGAAGTAATTTCCTTTGAGAAAGCGATTTACATGCACTCTGCCAAAAAGAGCCGTCACCGCATGCTCTCCCTGTGTCAGCTCCAATAATGAAGTTGGAAATAACATGGGAGGTTAATAGGTCCTACTTATCTCCTTAGCGCTGCAAAGGAAGATTTACAGTGCGGAGCCTGGTTTGCATATTCCCGTTGGAAATGGAAAGGTTTTTCCCAGCTGAGATTGATGAGACATTGCAGGGTGTCTGCTAGGCTGAGACTGTAAACCTCCATCCCAGGGACACAGTCCTGCCAGAGGGAGCCGCCTTTCCTGGGCCATTGGCTAGGGACTGACTTAGATGCTGTACCACCATTCCAGTGATAATTATTTTTATCCATCTGTCTCCTCTAAACCTGGAAGTTCACAGAGACGTGGCTGCCACACCGTGTTAGGAGCTGTGTTGAAACCCAGTGGGTTTTCCCTTTGAGCTGCCCATGGCGTGCGAAAGTAATCTGGAGATGTGGTACGAGGTGGTGCCATGGAGGGTGGTGGAGCTGTCTGTGTTACCTGTCAGGCCACTCCCTGTGTGATGCCAGCCTTCTGGGCATATGCTGGGGTATGTTGTGTCCTGCCCTCACCCCAGCTAGGGGGGGTCTGCATGCTGGGCCGCTGGTCTGGGAGCTGCTGGACTATGCTGGTGGGTTAATTGGGACCTGCTTCCCTAGTTGGAACTGGTAAGGACCCTGCCACCATGGGGGAGGATGCTGCTGCCTGGGCTGTTGGTGCTGCTGGAAGCAGCTGCAGCTGCCTGTAGTGGCCCCTTCTCCCTTGTCTGGCTGGCCCAAGAATGGCAGGGACAGGGGATGGCAGGAGCCAGAGCCCTGTCACTTCACATTACTCGAATGAAATCCCAGAGGACCCATAGCACGTTATGGGCTATTGCAGGAGCTGTTTCCCTGTGAAGAGTGGAGCTGTCTGGACTTAGAAGAAGGAAAGTGCCTAAATTCTGTGGCTGCTTTCCTCTCCCCCCCAGCTCTCCCCACCAGCTTTTGGGAAAGCTCTGTGGATGTTCTCTCCCAGCAGGGTTGTGTTTAGGTCCTCCCAGGTTGCTGGGCTCTTCCAAACTGGGAATAAACCAAACTCTAAAAAAGAAACCAAAATTCATTCCCTATGGATAATTGAAGTCACACTGTGCCCAAAACCTGCTTAGAAAAGGGACTCTGAGAGGGAAAGAATTGTTAATAAATGTTCTGTCTGCACAAACTGTAAAATATTCATTTCAGTCAGTTATTTCACTTTACTGAGCAAGTGCAGGAAGAATGAACTTTCTGAACAGCTTAAGGTACAATTCAGTAATAACCTGAGCCATTTAATGAATGAAATATTTAACATAATTTGCATACATTAAGTGATGGGATGACGTTTTTCTACTTCTGTGTACTCTTTGTGTATCTGGAACAGTGCAGCCTTTCCCCTTCACCACTCCTCACAGTGCTCCAGGGTAGGCACTGAGGAAATGGCATTTTTTCCTCCCCATTTGGAGCCAAGCAAACAGGAGCCGCACCAGCTGAAGGCAAGGGCACACACAGGCACAGCTGAAGTGTTTTCAGCTTGGCAGCATGGCTTGAGTAAGCATTGCTTCTGCTGCCATTTCTGCTTTTGATTCTCCCAGTCCCACAAAACATGACTTGTTTCCTTTTTCTTCTTCTTAGTTTTTTTTTTTTTTTAATCAAAGAGTATTTTAAGTGCAGACAAGAATCTGTCTGCACATGCCAGAGACTGCTCTTGGCAGCATGAGGAGGCAGGCAGAGGGCCTGGGAGCTGCCCTGTTCTGAAATACTCCTGGAGCGTATCTGGGACTGGCACAAAGCCCATCCCTGGGATGGGCCTGCCAGGCTGTGCCCTTGTGGCACGCTGGCACCCAGAAGCCATCCCTGTGTGCCCAGCACATTCAGCGCTGCTGGCCCCTCTGGAGTTGTGGCTGGGCTGCTCCTGGGATGCTGAGCTTGCCCATGGTATCCTCGAGAGTGGCATCCCTGAGCTGGCACCACTGTCTGATGGTTGCTGGGTAAATCAGGGTCAAGTAAGGCAGTGAAAACCTCAGGAATGGGAAATAAAGGGGTGAACCTTGGTGCTTTCCCCCACAGAAACAGAGAGAACTGTAACAGGTGCTGGGTGACCAGCACTTCATTCTCAGCAGATTGCTCTGGGAGGAGGTAGCTGCTAATTTCCATGTGAACACAAATTGCAGTTCATAATCCAAACAGTGGCAGGGCTGTCTTCTCAATTATACCCAATTAAGGTGTGACTTCATTAGTGTTCCCTAACTTAAGTGCACTTTAATTCATTAAACTCTTTTTCTTCTGCTCTGTAAGTGGTCTTCCTTCAGGAAACGCTGGAGGGAATGAAGTGTCCCAAGGAGTGTGTGTTTGAGTATCTGTGTACAGATTTATAGATACATAGGTCTCTCTGTATCCTGTGGGTGGGGTTTGGGTGGTTGCCCATAGCCAGAGCCCTGGGGAGCACAGAGTGGATCTGGGGTGACCAGGGTAGCTCATGGTGATGCAGGTACATCCAAGGTGTCCACCATGCTGTGTACTGATGCCCTCACTTACTCAGTGGTAATGCCACTAACACTGACCCTCACAGCCTGGATGAATAATGCATCTTGCTCTTCCAATCCCCATTCCTTTGATTTTATTTTGCATTCCACGCACTCGGTGTCATGTCAGTCATTTGCCCAGTTTGTAATTTTTTCAGGGCTCTGGGCTGGTTTTCCAGCCTGTCTGAGCCTCACTTGGAAATGTCTTCTGTCATGTTCAAGTGGCACCTTCACGATTCTCATTTCCAGGTCATTGGTAAATATGAAGCAATAAAGGAAATATAAAAGAAGTTCAACCAGGAATCCCCATCTGTCTGGGTCTGCAGTGTCTCTGGATGTCAAAACTGCCTCTCTAGAACTTTAAAGGCTTAAAACTAGAGAAGACCAGTGTAATTCTGAAATGCATCCCTTTCTTTGATCAGCAAGATTTAATTTTTTTTAAAATATCTATTTTTAAACTAATAAGAAATGAGCCCACTCCTGGGAATGTAAAGCACGAGTGTTCAGGGTCCCCTCTCAGCAGCTGGATTAGAGCTGGGTGAGCAGAGGGAGGGCTGTTTTCATCCTGCTGTCAATGTGCCTTGACAGAGCGTTAAAGTCAATATTACCCTAAAAATGTTCTGCTTTCATAACAGGCAATTTTTTTGGTGTTGAGAACGCTTTGTTTGATTTCGGGAGCCATTCATTACAGGATCAGGGCTTCAAAGTGAAGCCAATTAGTTATAAGAGCTACTTTTACTAAGCTTTTTTTCAAACATCAACTTGAAAGTTAGAATGTGGTGAATGGGGAGCCTGTGCTGGGGTGGTCCCACCACAGTGTCGGGTACCACTGGGGCTGCATCCCCCTTGCTCAGGCCACATCCTGGCAGGAGCAGGAATCTGCAGCCACACTGCATGTGGTGGCTCGCCCCCTTTTCTATATTAAGTAAGAAATGCATCAGCATCCCTTTTACTGCCTGAATTCCCTCTGGGAATGGAACTGGTAAATAGCTGTCACACTAAAAATAACACCTGCAGCAGCCACTGGCAGCCACGTTCCCTTCCCTGGCTGAGCACAGAGCCAAAGGGCTCCTGCCCTGGGAGCAGATGCTGGGATTTATGATTATTTAAAAAAATAAAAAAAAAAAAAATCAACCGCTTAGAGATATAAAGAGGATGAAATCGCCTGTGATGCTTAACCTTTGGGAAGCAGCATCCATGCTCTCTGCTGGCTGCTCTCCATGAAAAAGCACACAGCAGCCCCAGCAGAGCCTGCAGCAGTGTTCTGTGTGCCCGCAGTCCAGAGGTCACTGGCATGACATGGCATCAGCCCTGCCTTTCACCAGCCTTCTGGTCAACCCCTTTCCAAGGATAAATGCAGGGAATCCTTGGCACTTTGGCCAGTTTGCTGTCCTGGCACTGCTCAGAATGAGAAATGGCTCTTTCACACAAACATCCTTTTCTCTGGTCATTTTTTTTCCCTTGTCATTTTTATCTTATATGTTCTCTTAAAGGTGAGGATTAACTAAACTTTTAGAAGTCTGAAAATAACTCACAAGCAATTCACAGTTCCCTGATGGTGCTCTGGCTTTATGGTTGTTTCCTTGCAGTGCCAACACACGGGATAATTCCAGGTCAGAGGGGCAGTTTCCACAGATGGGAGCCAGCTGGCAATTGCCAGCCACTCTGGGGCAGACCTGCAGTGCCCCCTGGGCCACGGGCCCTGGTTAATCATCGTGGCTGGATCTTGACATGGGGCATAAATATTTTCCTTTTCATGCCTCCATGGAAGGGAGGATGGTTTGATGACAGCTGTGAGTGTTTTGATTTCACTGGAGCTGATCGGCGCTTTGGAGCTGGGCTCCAAAAACTGGGCTGCTTGTTCCTTATTTTGTGAAAAATCCATCGAAGTGACCCTGAGATTGGCTCATTTGGTTAAAGTGTGTGAATAATGCCAGCGTTACAGGTTCAATCCCCAAATGGGTCATTCAGTTATGAGTTTGACTTTATGATCCTTCAGGCTCTCTTCCAACTCAGAATATTCTGAGATTCTGAATTTACCAGGGAAGATCTGGGGAGAAAAATCCCAAACCAAAAAACCTTGCCAAAACCAACCAACCCATCAGCACCAGCCAGGAGCTGGGGACATCAACACATCTGAGCTGGGCCTGGGACAGAACCACTCTCTGACGTGTTGGAGGAATCTCCTGCAATGCTTTCTTGCTAATGGCTCTGGGGCTTCTGAATAAGGAACAATTAATTATACAAATATCTGAATAATGCTTCTTCTGGCTGCTTCTACTTGTTTATTCTTGTTTTTGATACTTACCCTTCCATTTAGGTTTTTTTTATTTCAGTGGAGCAGCTTGAGATTAGGGACTCCTGTACAGGTCAGGCAATCCTTCCTGCCTCCAGGAAGGACAGCCAGAAGCCATGACCCTCTCATAGACTGTGGTTCTTTTGGCATCTTGAATGCTTAAAACCCCTTTGTGAAATGTACTGGTGCTGCACAGGTTCATTCCAGACACTGTTCCTGAGTTTTCATCAGCCTGGCCATGCTTGGCTACAGGGCTGTGCTGTACAGCTCAAGGCTCTGCCATGTTCTCTGTTCACAAATGCAAATCATGAACAATTCTTATAGGAATGATGATAATGAGTAGCATGGGTAATTTTTTTTAACACTAAATGTTGTTTGCACAGTGATACAGGACACTTGTGTGGTATTGACAGAGCTGGGAAAACCTTTAGTGTAAACAATGGAAAATGAATAAACCTGATCAGTAATAACTTCAGGTGCAGCAGCTTCTCTGTTGAAATAGATCTTCAGGAAAAGGGATCCTTATGCTTGGGCTGGAGTGGGATAGATGGAGCATGATAGCACCAGCATCCAGGACTCTGGTTTGCAGTAATTAAGATGTGAGACTGAGGTGGTGGGATGACAGCAGAGCATTGGTAACCAGTAAAATGTCCCAGTCCCTGCTATTCCTGGATTGCCTGCTATTCTGAGATTTCTGGGCTTTATGGCTCTCAGTCTGACCAGCAGCATCCTTTGAATGCAGCTTTTATAATGATTGAATATGTATCATTTAAGAAGGATTTTAATTCTGTTTGAAGTAAGAAAATGCCATAAATCAGCAGCAGAATCTTTTAACATTTACAGTTTTAAATGAATTCCTGGTGAGAGTCTCTTAAGCCAGATTTATATCTGACTCTGCATTGAGCTGTTGTTACGTGGGACTGAAAAACTCTGACAGAATTAGGCATAATGCAAAAACATGCTGAAAAGACATTTCTGGCACATTATTATGTCAGAGCATATGGGAGTGAGGAGTGTGTAGAAAGGGGCAATTTCTGGGGATATTTCCCTTTTAATGATTCTTGCATTGGAAGGACTTTGGAAGGGTTTGCTGCTGTTTCCATGCAAGAGAAGGCAAATGGAGCAGGCCCTGGTGTTCTCACCTCGCTGGCCACAGTGGTCCCACTGCTGAGAGTGGGACTGGTGCATCCCCCTATGGCAGGAGGGACCATCCAGGCTGGGAGGAGGCCACAGCATGGGCAGGTTCACAGGGGAACTTCTCCATCCCCCATGATGCAGTTAGACTTTGCCGCTTGGTGGAGGAGAGCTGAAGAACATTCCATATTCCTCCTGGTTTCTGTGGGAATTGAGATCAGGGCAGCATCTCTGACAGCACATGCCCACTCTGGAGCAGGGAAATGTGCTCTGGCATCTTCAAGCCACATGACTGTTTGAATTGTGTACAATAATTGAGGTTTTTGCTATTACGTTGTAATTAATGGATCGTAAACACAGGGATCTTAGTGAATTTTCCTTTTTTTTTTTTTTTTTTGTCCCACCGCATATTTGACTCTTTCAGGCTGCAGAGGACAAGTGAACTGAACCAGCAGTGCCAGCAGGATGCCAGTGTTCATGGTTCTTTAAATCACAGGGTTTAGTCCAAGGTCATTTAAAAGGAAAAAAAAAAAAATCACATAATGACCTGTGGGTGTTTTCCAGTAACTCAAGATTGGGATTATTTGTTACTGCTCTGTTTTACTAACTGTCCCTTAGTGTGGGGCCTAAATGGAAGATAAAATCCATCCTAATCCTATTAGGCATGGGCTGATGCAAGGCCTAACTTTGCTCTTACTTGTGACTAATAGGGCTTCTGAGTGGTTCAGGGCAGCCATAGCTGGGGGCTTGTGTCCAATTATGCTGTTGCTTTTCTAAAGACCCAGTGCATGCATCAGTTTGCTCCTGTCCATGTGTTTGGCAGGTGAAGGAGCTGATCTTGTTCGGGTCCAGTACCTCTTAGTCATTGCTTGTGCTCTTGGTTGGGGTTTTTTTCCTTCTCCTTTTCACATGTTTTAGAGGAAATTATTTCTTGTCCAAATCTCTTCTTTTTTCATATTAGGTTTAACCCTGAAAATAAAATGTTTGAGTTGTCCATTTGCTAATTTTCTTTTTTTTTTTTTTCACTTGGTTTACTTTTTTCCCTTTCTCCTACCCCTTTCTGTAGGGTTTTGTTGGGACTGTGTCCACTCTGATTTGCAGCTTGTTCTCTGTTGTGCCTAGGCTGCTATGAGTTTCACTGTTGTGGTTCTTTAACCCCAGGAGTTTGTCAGAGCTGCTCCAGCACTGGAACCTGAAGACAGACAGCTCTTCTGACGGTGCTGGGTGCACGAGGCCCCAGCAGTGCTGCGGAGCACCGTTGCAGTCAGATGACTTGATCAGCCATCACAGCTCAGGATTCCTAAATGTCACCCTATAATATCTAATTAAGATTGCAGTTTGAAGACATCATGTACTTTAATTGAAAACTGTAGAGTAATCTATTCCATTTTTTTCCTCTTAAATTAATAGTGTGGACCTTTAGCAGATGGTTGGTGAGACACCATTATTAATGAAAACATCCCCCCTCCTGCGATCCTGCCGCTCACTGCCGTGCAGGAAACCAAGGCGAGCATCTTCCAAACACAGCCATTTCCCACTTGGTGACTTTAGTGTCCTGTGGCACCAGACAGTGCTGCCAGGGCTGCCCTTAGGCCTTTTCCTGAAGAGATGAGCTCAGCCAAGCTGGCTGGGTAAGGGGACAGCAACAGCCAGCGGGCTTTGGGCCGTCTCCTGCTCTCTGCAAACCAAGGGAAGGCAACACTTTGGGCCTCGAAATGGTGGGGCTTTCATCCATTAGGGCAACAGACAAGGGTCTGGCTTCAGCCAGTCTGGGGTGTTTTCACAGGTATGAATAAATGGCTCTGCACTTGGCAGGAAATTCATGGCATGAGTTGGAAGACCAAAGCCGTGCAAACCCGGCCTGACACGTGCTCCAGCTGGGCAGCCCTGGGCAACCTCTGACCCCCAGTCACAGCTTGTACTGCTGACATAGATTGTCAGCAAAACAGCAGTATTATTTAAGCTTTATCCCCTTCTCAGCTTCAGCATAGGCAGATCAATGTTTCTGCTTTGAGAAGTTGCACACAGGTAACACTTTAAGATCAAACCAAGTCCTGCCTAAATGGCAGTGAAACATTCTGGAGTGTTTTGTCACTGACAGGTGTTGTCAGCCCTGACCCTCCTGTCCCTGCTGGACACTCATGGGCTCGCTTTGTCTTTCTCCTGCTCCTGGTTTCACCCAGTTCATGAGCAATATCCCCTTGATAGTGTTGCTGATGTAGGCCAAACAACTGGGCGAATGCAATAGGATTGTCATTTTTCTTCCCATGATGCTGAACAAGGTGGTCTGAGCCTGCTCTGTGTGGTGCTCGGAGCAGTTTGTAGTTGGGATATTCAGAATATTAATGGCTTTGAGAGTGGGGATGGGTAGAAAATGAAAATGGCTCAATCCCGGCTGAGAAGATGGTCCATAGTCAACATGAATTTTTATTTTAATTTCAGAGTAGAAGGACAATAAGGAAGTGATGTGGCTGGAATTTGTCTTTATAGCAGAGAGGACATGGTGAATTCCTAAGAGCATAAATGTGCTTGCTTAAGAGATTGCAGCTTTATTAGCTCTGTGGTCTAAATCTAGGGATGAGTACAAACTCTTCTGCTTTCTCCTAACACATGCATAGATTCAGGCTTATTAATTTGGGTGTGTATAATTCATACAAAGTAATAACTTGAAATTCAGACTGGTTTTTTTTTTTTTAATGAATTATATGTTGCTTTAGGACCAGATGGTGACCACAGTTGCCTGGCCCAGGGAATCCTGCAATCCTTCTCCCTTACAGTTTCTCTTTTCATTTCGAGAGGTCAAGTGGGAATTGCTGACACCCTGTGATGATGCAGGATGACCTGGAGGGAGTTGAGCTGGGAGAAAGGAACCAACACTCAGTTTGTGGCTTTAGGGAACCCGTTAATTGACCATTTCAGAGTTTTTTATAGATTACTCCTTTTTTTCCAAAAAAATGTGTGTGTTCACTGGAAACCCTTCAGCTCAGAGCAGAGTTGGCACCTTCCTGTGTGCACGATGGGTCATGGGCCCCTCTGACGCTGTCAGATCCCTGCCTGTCAGTCTGTCCTGTGCTTTGTGGCCACGTCCTCTCTGTCTCCTGTGCATGAAGACATACAGCTTTGCAGCAGCTGCTGGGCAGCACTGAGCGTGCCAAGGGAGCTTCTTCCTCCCTGCTGTCCCTGTCCCTGCACCACTGGCTGCGGCACTGCCACTCGTCCTCAGCGCGGCAGCTGGGACATGGTGGGTGAGATCAGGTCGCCCGTGTGCCACTGCTCTGGGCTCCTGCATGCTGACATTAAATATTGAAGTGTCTGAGGAGCTGCAGTCACGTAGCATTGGGTGGGGAGAGTGTGGTGGCTCTGTCACCATGCCTGAGCTGGGAGCACCAGGCTGAGTGGTGCCACGCTGGCATGAAGCTGAGAGAGCAGTGGGAGCATCCTTGGTGGCAATTGTCTGGAGACAGTGGAGCTGCTTGTGTCCTGTATCACACAACTTGCAGGGCTTCCCAGCTGGTAGCTCCCTGGTGCATTCACACTAATAATCTAAACAAACTGGGAAGTGCAAAATAAAAATAAATGCGCACTTAGATAAAATGCTTTCAGCATGAGCAGCCAAGTCTAAACTAAACCACAGAATTATGTGACCAAGTTTAAGATAAAACACAACTTGAGTGATTTGAATGTTAAATCATCTCATTGCATTATGGGGTGATTCCCTGAGATGGTCAATCAAACCTGTTCTCACCAGTGTGAGTGGTAGGCTCAGTCCTGCAGGCACTCAGAAAGGGAAAGCCACGTGCTGAGCATTGCTGGATCCACACAGCTTTCAGTGGTTCACCCTTTGCCAGCAATGCTCACTCAGTTTATGCTGACAGTAATTTTGAAACTGGGATAGAGGGAATGTGGGTCTGGGTGGGACATCCTGGCACAGGGGCTGCTGCCCATGGTGTGTGGGGCCCTTGCCTATGGAGGTAAACTTGGGTGGCCTTGGGGTCCACCTGGTGCCATCTGGCTTCACTGGTGCTGCAGGGGGACTCACTGGTGATGAGACTGAGCGTTTGTGTCACGAGCACACGTTCCTTGATTTGGTTGCTTGCTGTGCAGGCACAGAGGAGCCAGGACCAGCCGGGGTTTCAGAGCTAGCTCTGTCTCGTCTGACCTTGCTGGTGCCATGCTGCCTTTTGTTCGTGGTCTTGGGCAAGAAGCAATGGGAAAAAGGTTTGATAGGAGACAAAAGCAAACAATAGCCTCGCTCCAAAGATACGATGAATGGGATATAATTGGATTTTTTTTGTGAGGACATTGATTTGACCCTGTGAGACACAGAAAGAATCATTAGGGGAATTAACACGCATTAAAATGCAGGGTTTTATCAGAGGTCTTTTATTGTGCCCATAGTTTTGTTTTTAATTATTTAATGACTTTGTGTCTTCTGGTGATAAATCTATTTCTTTCCTCTTTTTTCAAAGGGAAAACGTTGTTAGTGTGACAGCAGAGTACTCAGCCCATGCAGCTGCTGAACCTGTGCCCCACCATGTAGACAGGGAGCCACTGGGCAGAGGCATCTCATGCAAACCTCTGATCAACCACCAGTGCTGGTCTGAGCACTTTCCTCTGCAGAGCTGACACAGAGTTGTAGTTACAGAAAGCAGAACATATAAGGAATGGGGTTTAAGGGGGTTTTGCAGCAGAGAAGCACATCCTCCTTCCTGGATGTGTATCTGTGGCACTGACTGGCAGCCTGGCCTTTCCTCTGCCCAAACATGAGTGGGCCAGGCCAGCAGAGTGAAAACCCATGTTCTGCCTCTCATGGGAGCCTTTTGTAGCTGCAGCTCCTCCAGTTGGTGATGATTTGGGATTAGGTTTTCACATGTGCCTGACATGGGCTGGCAGGAAGGAGCAGAGTGAATGAGCCATGGGTAAGGCTGACTTCTTTCACCTGAAATACTTTGGGTTTTTATGCCATAGCAATGTATTTTTTCATCCACAAAAGTTAAAAATTACTTAATTCTCCTTACAGCAGTTTAATTTTAGTAGGAATAGGCAAAATCACAGACTGATCTGAACTCCCTAAACCTTCTCTGTGTTGAAGGGGTTTGTTTCTGTAAATACTTGCTTCCCTGGTGCTGGAGAGGATGTTCAGGGAGCTCCTGAGTGTTCCTCAGTCTCTCCAGAGCTCATCTTCACTGTACAGCATGAGGTGACACTGGTTTGTAGCATAGTGAGCTGAGGACACATTATGTGGGAAGGGTTGGGAATAGAGCTCTGCTGATTGCAGCAGTTTTGGTGGAATTACTGCACTGACTTAAAAAAACTCCAGAGATATTTTTTCATATTTTCCGAAGAATTTTAGTTACGGACTTCTCTGGTGGTTTTAGCCTGTTGGAAATCTCGGATCAGACCTTTCTGGCAATGTAGTATCCAGATCTCAGCACTTGCATCTGATTCAGGTGCAGGTGCTATGAAACTGTGAGGATTGGGAAGGCCATCAGTGTCGGTGCTGCACTGGCTTTCTTTGATGCTGAATTTCGTTCAGCCATTAGCCAGAAATTAAAAAAGAGGAGTTTCTGGAGCTTCGTGCCACTGCTCTGTCATCTGCATGTGTGGGGATCCCTTAAACCTGCAGAGACTGGCTTGGAAAACAAGGGGTGCATCGATGGATTCTGGGAGAATTTATTTGCAGTGTAAACATGTTGGTCAGGAGTCATTAATATGACATTCACACAGCTCTAATAAAGTACATAACACAGAGATCTGGCACCGCTGCAATGCCCAGAGGACATTAAGTATGAGTCTTAAAACCAAGAGTATTGGAAACAAGATATTTTTACGTCTCGTTTGGGAGTAATATAATTGCATTTTGTGGCTCTAGCAGATGCTTGGGCCAGCTGGTTGGAGAGCATTGTGGGGATTTTTAGCTTTGGTACTGTAAGCGACAGCCCTTATATAGAGCTAGCTAAAAAAAAATAATAAAAACCCCTGTCTTGGTGGAAAGCCCTGGTGCTAATGTGTGCTGTTGGGAGGTACATCCGGGGGACACTTCTGCTGCAGTGGCTCTGGAGATGATACTGCATGTGGTTTGGGGGTCTGATTTGAGGCATTTGTACATTGAAGGCAGTTTCACTGACCTCACTTGTTCAGCTTTTGCTATGCAGGCCCCTCTGAGAGGGCTGGGAGGCAGTTTTTGGAAAATAACCACCAAAACCCTACATTTTTCTGAGTATATCACAGGAGCCTTATTTTCAGCACAGTCCTAGGAGTCCGTGGCCATCTCTAGATATTGGACACTGCTGGTGTGGTGACAGTTGCCACCTCGCGACCACCCTGGGTCTGTATACAGGAAGTGGATGAATGTCTGTCCTGTGTTCCTCAGGCCTGTTTACAGGCACTGTCGTGAATTATCTCGCTGGCGCCGATAATTTCCTGCAAACAAATCAGTTCTGATCTGGAAGTAATCGCCCGTATCATTCCTGCAAGTGGGAGCAATGACTTACGTTGATGTCACCCGCTGGCTTTTTATGGCAACGATTAATAATTCAGTAATTCTCTCTGCAGTGATGCTGTTCTATTTATAAATATTTTATTTAGCTCCCTGTGTCTGTATTGTCACTGCCCTCCCCTTTGCTTCCTGACGTCACACCGGGCTCGCGGCGATGCCGTGGTCACCGCAGTTACCAGCAAATTCTCTGTGCTGGAAAATGTTAATGCCTTTCCTCATTTGCATCTCTTCATTGTCCTGTTTAAGCCTGGCCTTGGTGGCGTGGATGTGAACATTTACTGAGCACACTCTTGTCAGTCAAAACCCGATTTCAGCTGCAGCCTGGTCCCGGGGTAGGCGGCTCCGTGTCTCTGTTATAAAACTTTCCAGTTGCCAGCACAGCCATGCAAGTAACTGTTTTCTTTCTGCGTTTCTCTTTCAGGAAATTGCAGCTTATTTAATAACGTTTGAAAAGCATGAGGAGTGGCTAACAACCTCCCCCAAAACCAGGTAATGTTCTCCTGCTCAGCACATTGACTCTCTCGCGCTGATGACTTGACTCACTGATCAATGACTTGACCACCAAGTGGAAACTCCCAGTCATGCCTGATAGCTTGTGACACCAAACTCTCATTAATTGCCTTAATGAGCATTTTATTGAATGAAATCAGATTGATTAAAAATGGAACAGCTATGGTCTTGGCAGCCTAAAGTTTTAACCCAATTGCTCAGGATTTAATTGTTTCCCTTCAGATGAGCAGATCTGAAGCCTCTGAGCAAGGTCACGGGCTGTTTATCTTGACAGAGCTCCCTTGCTTCTAACGTTAAATAAATAAAAAAGCACCAGCCTCACCATGTGCCGCTTGTTCACAGGCAGGCACGAGGATTGTTTGCATTCTGGTGTTTCCCTTGCTGTGGTTAAGTGTTTGATGGTGAGGAGGTCCCAAAAAGCTGCATTAACAGACATGTTTGCAGTTTATTATTCAGTAAATGTCATGTCTTCTTCATGCTGCCATAAATGTTTAACTTCTCCCTCCCCTGGGAGCCCAGACATGGAGTTTTAGCTGTGGATGTTTTCCTGCTGTTTCAGCTATGTTCTGGCTCCATACGTCTCACTAACGCAGAGAACGACTCTTGCTTTCTGGTCTTGCTGGGCTTTTGCTGCTTTTCTTTCTCCCAATCCACCCCTTTCCTATTGCAGAGGGCTGGGCCATTGGAAGGAGCCTGCTGGGACCCAGGTGAGAGAAAAGCCTACTCTAGCATCCTGCATCCCAGCATCATCCGTTGCAGGGGCCGGTGCCGCAGGTGCCTGGAGCAGCGTGCTCCAGGTTTGGCATCAACTCCTGCTGCCAGGAGCAGGGACAGAGGTCACAGTGGGACACAGGGAGCAGTGCCACCCTAACGAATAGCACAGATTGATTCCAGGTGTTCCACAGCACCCAGCTGAGGAGAGGATGGACGTGGAGGACTCCTCTGCACCTCTGCAGTGCAGCTGCAGGTGGGGAGCACAGAGGACCTGCTTTCCATGGAATACGGGAACAAAAGAGCTGTGTTGTTTTACTTTTGTGGGTTTTTCCCCCCCCCCCAGACTATATTTTTTGTGACATTGGTAAGTAATCAATTTGTTTGTCATATTAAAACATGTAGCATCTGGGAAGGAGATGTGGGAAACCCACTTGCTTTCTCAGTTGTTCTCCAAGACCTGGACCTGCCATGGTGGTGGAAGGGCCCTGAATGGATCTTTCCTGCTAGTGGCAGCTGTGAGGCTCTCCTTGGCTGCGGAACAGCAGGTAATTCAGTTAATATTAGTAATGTTTTTTCTGGGTTAGTAATCCCAGTTTCAGAATTAATTCAAAACAATTTCTGTCTGAGCCTTTGCCAGAGAAACCTTTTAAGGGGTCAGAAAACACATTAACTGGTCTGTCTCTACATGGCATCATTAAAGATACGAGATTATAAACGTTTTTGTAGCATCTTCTGATCTTAAGAGCTTGGTTTGCTAAAGGCAGTGCATGAAAATAATTTTCTGATGAACATTTCCTTACCGTCCTCTTTTGTGTTTACACTTGGAAGAAAGAATGTCCCAGGAGAAGGAAAGTTGTGACATGAGTTCAAGGTCCTTCTGAAATTGTTGAGTTAGTTGAGTTAGTTTTCTATTTTTTTTTTTTGTAATATAAAAATTAATTGGAAGAGTTAAATGCTGAGTTGCTACAATCAGGGCTCCCAGTATTACAGAATTAATGACATCGATTTGGCACTGAACTGGAACACTCCCCATTCTTTGTTTGCTGCTGTGGGTGCTACTAATTTCATCTCACAAAATTAATAAAAATTAATTGCACCACTGACACACAGAGAGTTTCCTAATCTGATGATGTATAGCATGCTGTGAGGAGTCCCTGCTGGATGGGGACTGCGGGCTGGACGGTGCCTGTGGGAGCTGGTGCTGCTGCAGCTATTGGCAGAGGGTTGGTATTGGGGACAGGGTTTTGGTGCTGTCCAGCTCAGCCACCAGTGAAGGAACTGCTGCAGAGGGTCAGGCCAGGTTGGGCTGTGATGCCTCACAGGTCACTGAGCTAAGGCACAGGGTGGTAATGAGGAACGAGCTAGTTTTGAGCCAAGCTTGCAGTTCTGAATGTTTTCATCTCTTTCCTGAACAGAGATTCCCATGTTTACAGCACGGTTGGGTGTTGCTTTAATCATGGACATGGAGGGGAAGCCCTCTTGCCGTTGTGGTGGCACTGAAGGAGCTATGACAAACCTTTGGAAAAGGTCCCTAAAGTTACTTTTTAATGAAACTTCTTGTTGAACGACTCCAATTGATTGAATACACTGATATAAATGTACTGGAGCAGTATTACAATAGTCTTTTGAGCACTCCGGTTGATCAACATAAATTAGCGAGTACACCTCGCAAGCATCGACCTTGAGGCTCCCTTGGAATGGTGTTTGGTTACTTGATGATGTGCTGGGTAATCCGCAGCGGGTGTTCCGTCAGCGGGGCGGGGGAAGCGTTCTGCTAATGCAGCAGGGCCAAGTGTCTGACATTTCCAAGTTTAAATGCAAATCACGATGACAAAAAAAATTACTTGACATTTATATATCAAGTACAACTTAATTGTTATTTACTTTGGAATTTCAATGACAAAGTCAATTTTCTGAGTCCAGAAGCATTCTGCCAGAGGAAGATACTTTGCTTCTCTGTTTCCAGGTGCATTCTGCCATTAGCATTTGTACAGTATTTTAGAAATACTCTTGAGCGATCCGAGGTGGCTTCACTATTTCACCAGTGGGCCCCAGGCAATGGAAAAGGCTTAGCTGTGCCCAGAAGCTGCAAGGTCAGTTTTCTATCTGGGATTGCAATTCAGATGTGTTTCTGCCCCTTCCTGCTTCATGTCTTGGAAGGGACACAGGGGGATTGCTGGGGGGACCAGCCCTCCTCCACAGTGAAAGCAGGATGGGTGCAGTCCCTGGAGTCTCCCCACCTCCTGTCCAGGTGCCCATCGCCCAGGAACCACACCCTGTGACTTACCTGTCCATCAGTCCAGTGTAAGGAACATCCCCTATCTGGGATATCATTTTCAGTGGCATTGTAAAGAAAAGTTAGGATCTTGCAATATATTAATTCTGTATTAAATAATTAATAGTAAAATTAATTGAATTACTCAATTTTCAGGTAAAAAATAGGGTAATAAATATTCATAACTTATATTATTAAGGGAATTTCCATTTCCTATGTCGTTAAAGTGAGATTAGGTAAGGTTGGGTTTAAATGAAGATTGAAAACAATTGTGCTTTGGAATTAATTCACTGTGCTAGGCGATTACCTTGCAAGCCTTCTTTCCAGTGTGCTCTGTGTGAAAGCTGTCCCACTGCATGGGGTAGATGCCACTGCCAGGATGTGCTGGCTGCTGGGAAATGAAACAGAGGCTTCCTGCGGAGAAGAAGCTCATGGGAGCTGGAAGCTATGGAAAAGCAACTGCCCAGAGCTGTGATTGGTAGCAAAAGTTCTGTCCATCTCCCCTTGTGCTTGTTGCAAATAAAAGTCCTCTTGAGACCTTGTTTAGACTTTCAAGGCACGTTTTAAAGGTCCTGCTCTCTCATGTGGCTCATACTCTCCGTAGGATCCAGGACCATTAACCTTGCCCGTGGGCAGTGCTGAAATTTGGGTCTTCTGCTCATGCTGCTGGAAGCTCTGCCAGCATGTTTGGGGTCTTGTACGACCTATTTTCCTTTGTTGAAGGCAGTGTGTGTGTGCTGTCAGCACTCCTGGCTCGGGATGCTGCTTGACATAATCCCTGCTAAATGTGGCACATTTCTCTTAACACTTTATAGATTTCATGACTCTCAACACTTTCTTCTCACTGCTTTCAGTATTTCTTTCTCTTTATTTTCCCTGCGGAGAATAAACAGTGCACAGATGGTTTTAAGAGCCCTTAGTTCATATAGATTTTTAGCTGCTGTAGTCCAGGGGTGTTGAGACACCAATAATGAATTCTTTTAACAGCTCACTGTTGTTAATTGTAAAGTGACCTAAGGGCAGAGTTGCTGGGAGCCATCCAGATGCATGGCAATGGTCTTCAAGTATTCCTTCCAAATTCTTCTCGTGGCAAATCCAGCCTGGTGTGTGCTGGTCTTCTGGGAGAGCTGGTTTCCCTCTGTATTCATCTGGCAGCTGAGAAGAGCTGCAGAGGATGTCACTGGCCAACTTGGACAACCAAGGCAAGAGGTCTGTGTTTCTGCTGTGGACTCACCTGGCACAGAGGCTGAAGGGTGGCTCTTCCAGCCCAGCAATGGCTCTGCAGACCCTGTGCATGGTCACCAGGCTTGGGCTTTCCTGCATATCAGAGGGATGCATGTCAGAGATGGTGGCTCCACAGCTGGTCCATGCACACGAGCACTTGCCCCCACTGCCTGACTTTGCAGGCACACAGCGCTGGGGTGCAAAGGCTCCTTCTCCTTTTCATGTGGACTCATAAGAGTCCTGCAGCATTGCCCCTTGGAGGAGAAGACAACTTTGGAAAACATGGAATCGTCAGAAAAAGCAATTATCTGATAACAAAGCAGTGAAATCATTCAGCAAACCCATCTGCATGCAGCAAGGCTTGGTCGGTTTTTCTGTCAATGGGTATGGCCTAGGAACACAGTGTGGCTTTGGACAGCACTGACATTCAGTATTTGGCAGGCTCTGGCTGTTCTTGATCCCACGTGGGAGGATGCTTAGAGTTGAGGAGGCTGCTCGGTGTGTGTGAGCCCCCTGTACTGGGCCTGTGATGGGAGGTTCCCAGGCTGCGAGGCAGATCAGTGAGGAGCTGCCCTTGTCCTGGGTAGAACAGAGGAAAGGAAAGAGTGTGCTGAAAGAGGTGTTGGGCTGGGGCTTCTGATGGTCACAGCCAGACCTGGCAAGCAATTCCATATTTTCCAGCATTCTGTGCTTCCTATCAAAGTGGGCCGTGAAGGACAGGGCTTGATGGTTCTTGTGGAACCACCCTGTCCTTTCCTGCCTCGTATGTGCAGGCTTCAGAGTGGCAGAGTGGCACTGCTATTTGTTCTTCAGGCTGTTTTAAACGACAACAAAATGAAAGTCTGTCACATGTTTAAAGACTTTTGCAACTTAATTTATATTCTCATATGGCACTGAAGAACCTCCTTTTGTCCGGGAGGTGAGATATGCAGAAATAACCTTTAAGCTGCTCCTAATTGACCCTTAATGATATTCTCTTGTTTCTTCCAATATATTCTCTGTGTCAGAAACACCATCCAGCAACTGCTTGTTGCATCTTAATGGCTGCAAATAGCAACTGATGCAAAATAAACTATTTATTTGGTTTCTTTATTTATTGACAAGGGTTTTTGCCTCCTGGAAACCTGGCCCTGAGGTTGGAGTGCAGGGCTGAAGCTGAATCACCGTGACCATCTTGGGCTGGCAGGGATTGGGCCCCCTGAGCCTGGAGAAGAGGGTACCCTGTGTCCAGGGAGTTGATGCTTTCCTGTTGGGGAATGTGTCTCATATGACAAGCGCAGTGTCATTTAAGTCACCCATTGGAATGCTAGCCAGCATGTGCTGGTAACATGGAATTGGGGGGAGGATGTTTGTGCCTGTGTATGCAGAGCATCTGGAAGCATTCCAGAGGACCTGCTGCTGAGCCTGGAGAGGACAGATTGATTTGTGTTGTGGTTGTTGGAAGATGAGGAGCTGCCTGCAGACACTGAGGTTTTCACTTTGGTGCTGAATAAGTGTGTGTAGGCAGTGAGCAGGCTTTGCTTTTGCTGTGGTGTGAGGAGTAATTGCTTGGCAGGCACAGGTGCTGTAGGTGTGCATTGATATTATAGTGAAACACTGGACAAGTGGGTGATTCTGCTCATCCCAAATGTGGAGCAGTTGGTGAGTGAGCAATAATGAAGCTGAGAGCACTGATACAGGTGTTCGGGTCTGAATTTTTCTTTTTTTTTCTCCCTGGTCCTGAAAACACAGATTTACAACAGTCTGGCTAAGATTCTCCTCAAGTTACACTTGGTTGGCATTCTTGCTATGCACACTGTAACAATACTTTAATATAATTAAATTTTAAATTCCGTGTAGAATCTGGTGGGTAGGCAGATGTACCGGTATGTTAAACTTTATGTCACTTAAAAATGGTTCTCAAGTACATCAGAGGGAACCCAGCCAGCTGTAAAATTATCTGCTTTATGGTGCTGCTTTGCAGCTTTGGTGTCTGTGTTTTAATTACAGATGTACCTAAAGTCTCACACCCTTGGATAACTCTGCCAGGCCATTTTGTTTCTTGTAAGTTACTGACAGGATGTAAAGTGACGTGAGGGAAAGTGCTGCTGGGGTTTTCCAGAGCTGCTGTTCATGAGAGTGTTGAGTTTCTGACTCGTGCTGTGGCTGCTTTGTTTCCCATAAACAGACAGCGCAGTCTCCTGCCTGGGGCTGCTGCACCTGAAGCGACATCACCAGGATGACAAGTGGTAAAAGGGATTTTAGGAGCTGCTTTGCAGTCCTGGGCAGGTGGGCCTGTGTTTGGACTGGTGAGAGGAGTGGCTTTGTGGTCGCAGCAGACTGGCACCTGTCAGGACTGGTGCCAGGGCAGCTGGGATCTGTCTCTCCGCAGCCCCTCTGCCTCTCTGGCTTGTCCCCAGCACCAGCACCCACCAGCTACCCAACAGCTGACAAGAGCTTTGCCCACATTTGCTCTGCAGTAAGTGGAGACAGTGGCTGGGCTCAGTGCGGGATGGAGATTTTCAGTGTTGTGAAGTGGGAATCTTGTTGCTTAGCAGGCAGAAACCATTAATGGTGCTCTTTCTGGAAATAAAGAAGAGGCCTTGTCCCGAGGCATCCCACGTGATGATTTGCCGAGTTGTGCAACGTGATTTATGCCTAGCTGTGGGATTATTCTTTTCTATTGATTCTGACAGAGATGAAGCATCAGTAAAAGCCCATCAGAAGCCTCCTGGTGGAATGTGAAAGCTTGAAGCTTTCCTGACAGAAATCCTGTTGCCTCTTTGGTGGTGACTCGAAACCCGCTGCCCAGCCAATCTCAAAGCATCACCTTGCAGTCCTCCCCTTTCTCCTTTCAGCATTGCCTGTCTCTGGCCAGCAAGGATGTACGTAGTGCTGCAGGGAGGTGTTGAGCTGAGAGGTACTGGTGGATCCCTTGGGGATCCTGTGGCACCCTCTGCTCTGCTACCAGCAGACAGTAATCATGTCACTCCCTGTCCTTTGTCAGAGCACGTGTGGTTCCTGCTGCCATCAGTGAGAGTGAATTGTGCCCATAGTGTTATTCCTGTATTTATTTTGTAAATGTCAAGGATGAACTAAATTAAGATAAATAAGGCTGTTCCATTTCACTGTTCAATTTAAAAAATTTTGATGAGACCAATAACATCTGTCCTGATTCCATCTTTGGCCAGTTGAAGGCTGCTGTGGGTCTGACAGCTCTGTTCCATCTGTTCTCCAGGAATGTTTACAGACAGGGGATGTACCAGTGAGGCATTAAGCCCTTTGGTTCTGCCTCTGCTCTGTCTGCCTGTGGTAGAGAAGCTGAGAGGGTGATGTGGCTGACTAAGAGCTCCACCCTCACAACTGGAATTGTTGTGTTGCCTTAAGTGCTGTTGTGAAAGGCGAGTGATGGGTGAGCACATTGCTGTGAGCTGCAGCAATGCAGCTGGGTGGAAGTAAAGCCTTAGTGGGAGGTCCCTTATCTGCAGCCTTCCTTTCTCCTGCTTGTCCTGGAAAGGAGGGAAACTCTGGTCCCCTGATTTTCTCAGGAGAACCTGGACACTAACGCTCACCCTGCTTATGAAGTGTCCAAATGTGGGTGCATTCCTCTCCTTGGATGTGGGTCTGAGGACCAGAGCAGCATATGGAGCATTCCTGCTGTCACTCTGTGCCCTCTGGAAGGTGACCATTTATTTCTCATCAGTCGAGCCTCTTGCACAGCAAATGGGTCATTCAGGGGAGATCTTCTTGCTGGATAAGCAATTAGGTAAAATAAACTACTCAGAGGACAAATTATGCAGGACTCTTGCCCTGTAACAAATGAATTAATTGACTTTGGTATTTGTGGGATGTTCCCACTATTTTATTTAATTCTCTCTAACTAAAGGGCTCCCGTGTTTCCTCCTGCTCTTACGCTGCTGCAGTGAGTAAACAAGGTATTGGGGGTTGATTTACATGGTTACAAGCAAAGGAAGCAAAGTGACAATTGTGGGAAACTTTCCATATTTCCTTGAGACCTTTTAAAACCTGTTTGAGCAGCATGTCTAAGAGGCTCTGTTTGACCTGTTTCTCTGGGGTGCCATCAGTTCTCTCTGCAGCCTCACAAAGCTCATTCACAGCAGCATGGCAGCACGGGATGGGCTGGAATTGTGACCTGCACACAATCACAAGGACTTTGGAAGCACCAGCACTGAGGGGTGCCAAAGAGGCTGCTCCTGAAACCACCATACAGTCAGGAGCCAAAGTAGGCTGGTGCAGGATTGGGGCTGTGTCTCTGTGGCAGTAACCCCAAGTTGTTTTGAAAGCTCTGCCTGTCTTTGGAAGCAGTGGATGCTGTAGCAGTGTTACCTGGGGCGTCACATGGAGCAGCACTGCAGGCTGATTACAGGTTCTGCTTCTTGGCTGGGCCGGTAACTCATGAAACCATTCGGCCAAGTTGCTGGATTTATTTACAGTAATTAAATTAAAGCTCTGGTACAAATCTTTGCTTTGTAACAGGATTTGTCAACAGCTAAGGGTGACACTGTTGGACCAGCTGCCAAGAAAATACTCCATGGGTGAGGCGACGTTGGGTTCACTGAGTAGTGCACAGTCCCAACTCCCAATGCCAAGGTGAAACTTGGCTCTTCTACTGTTCAGCTTCTTACTTCTACTTTGCAGTATTCAGGCCAGGGATGATAATACTTGTGGTGATGTGGCATGGGGACCTGTCTCAATGGCATTTGTAATCCCAGACAGCTTTAGAAGACTCAACCAGTGCTAAATTGTGCAACAAACGTTTTTTGATAAACTGTGGGCTTTGAGAACAGCGCTAGCCAAGAGCGGGGCAGTATTTTGTTCTCTGCTTTAAATTTAGGATATGAAAGATTTGGGGGTATTTATAATCACAGCTTTGTGTACTTGCTTTGCCTCCTCTTCTCCCACTGGTTTTACTCCCAGGCTTTTCTTGTCTGCTGCTCTTGTCTGGTTTATTTTCCTCTTCAGTCCTTGCTCTCATCTCCTCAGCTACTGAAATTTATAAAAAAGTCACTTCTAATCCTGCACAGATCCCAGATCTGGAGGGAATGTTATATCTGTTACGGCTCCCTTCATTCTGCCCACCTGCCTTTACCCAAATCCCTAGTTTTGGGTGAGATAGTATTTGGTCATAGCCAGAGGCATGTGCAGGGTGGGAAACCACCCGAAGCAGGTGATGTGTGGCCGCAGTCCCACTGCTGTAGTGTTGACGTGCCAAAGTGGACAGTGGTAAGAGAAGAGGTTCTGCCCTGAGGAAGGACATGAGGGCACTCTTGGTAATGTATGAAAAGGATCAAATGATCAAATGAGTAGGGCTTGGGGGTTTTTGTTCAGATTATGTAGTTCATAGGGAAGCTATCATTTAATCCTAGTTTCTTGATGATATTAAAAACTTGGCGAAGTTCTGGAAAGTGAAAGTCTTGCATGGCATTGCACAATTGCATCATCTGACTCGTTGCAGGGATTAGATGAGTCTCCACTTGGCGCCTGAACAAGTAGGTTTCAAACATGCTGAGGATTTGACAGTTGCATCAGATCACAACTGGTGGGAAGGAGGTGAGAGGAAAGCTGTGGAGGCCGTGCTTGGATTCAGGCAGCCTGGGGAGAGGCCGGGATTCCCAGCACAGTGCTGGCAGGGCGTTCCGTGGGAAGCATCAGGTGTCCATCAGGGAATGCTTCATGTCCTGGGATTTGGTTTGGGGAAAGCTGAGTGCTGGGCCTGCTTTGGGCCAATGTTCCCATCTTGTGCTTCTCCTGTGACAGCTCAGCTGAAATGTCCTTGTGAGAACATTGTCCTTGGGTTTTAACTAAAGAGAGAAGGTCGCGCCTTCCCTGCACCAGCGTGTAGGGAGCAGTCACCCCTTGACTGTTCTCTGTCAACCAAGCTCAGAAAATAACAGAGGTAAGAGGAAAAGGAGGGTTTTGATCAAAGGAGATTGGGCAAACATTGACCCAGCAATGCTGGGTGCTGTGCTGGGTTTGGGGACAGAGAGCGTGGCTTTATGGTGGGGTGATGCAAGGTTTAAAATAGCAGTTCATGCTGACTTGTAGGGTCACAAATTAGGGCATGATAGAAAAAGGCTATTATCAAAAGTTGGTTTAGGCTAAATTAATCTGAAAATGTGTAATTTCATCTGAACTGAAAGTACTGGAATGTAATTAGATTCCGAAGTAGGATGAGCTGAGAGGGTGTAAGAAGAGATAAGCATCAGAATAAGACAATAATTGAGTTTGTATTGTAAACACATTCCTTTAGGAATTTGGGATTTTTAAGCTGCTTCATTAGAAATTTTGAGAGTACTTAACAGCTTGGTCTTGTTTTGGAGAAGTGGTTGACTACTTTTATGTTTGTCTGTGTTCTTTGTTTGCAGGATTTTCTATATTTGGGGTTAATTTTCTCTTATCAAATACGAGTTTATTAATAAGTTTGAAGGGGAATAAGGCTTAAAATTAGAAAATGCGTATTTCCATGTGAAGCTGCTTTGTTTTGTGGACTCATGTTTTTCATCTCATTTTCCCTAAAAATTGAATCTGTAATATATACAATTGATCAATTAGGTTAGTACCATTAAACCACTGGTAATTCTGGAGTGCCTCACATGAAATACTGAAGCAAATACGTTGTCTTTGTTTTGTGTACAAGTTACTTGCTCAGTCTATCTGGTAGGAATGAGCCAGGTCAGGTCATGCTGTGCCATTCTCTTGTCACTAATGGCAGTTGTGGAGCCAGTGTGTGAAGGAGAGCTCATGGCTAGGATGAGTGGGGTATTGCATTATCATCTAAATAGAGCTGTGAGTGCTGATTTGAACACTAATCAGTGCAATTCCTGTTTTTCAGGGTCTTTGAAAACCACTACAGTTGGTGGTTTGAGACTCCTTTCTCTGGTGCCAGCACCTGTGCAGTGGGTGTTGGATGAGGGATGGAAAAAACGGGTGCAGCCATGTTCTCAGGTTCATCCATGACCCAAATGCTGTGGGGAAGGGAGGTGATGAATGTGCCTCTTTAGTGCCTGTTTGGTGATACTGCACAGACTGCTCTGTACCTTAACGTTATGGAGTTGTGTCGTTTTTTGCAAAAAAGTTTTTTTGCAGAAAAAAATGTAGACAGGTTTTCTTCTTATTGACTAAAAATGCCCTTAATTCTGAAAAATTACTTTGCGTATCTTCATATTTCACAGACTATAACTAGATTACTACCTTTTACTGGAATACTTTGTGTTAATGAAGACCGATTGGAATTACATAATAGATTTCCTCTAAAGAAGGCATTATGTGGTTATTTTTTACTGTCTGGCATTCTAGTTAATTGCCTTGTCATCATTAATTGATGGGACTAAATTGATATAAATAAACAGATTATATTTGTGAGGTTCATTTGAAAGAGAGGAAGGGCTGAGAACAGGCTGCTGAGGGGCATTCCAGCATGTGCCTTGTTGAAGACTGCTAAAGAGAGCTCAGGTTTGGTCAGTGCCACCACTTGTGAACCCATTTGCAGGATGCACAGTGAGCTCTCCTCTCCTGCCCTGGGAGCACTCACTTTGCCTGGACAGGGCTGGCATTGCCCCATCTTAAAACTGACCTCAACAGCTGGCACAGTCCTAAGCTTCAGCCCTACAAAGAGCTGATGATCTTGGCTGTGGGCTTAGGATAGGCAGCCCAATCAGCCCAGCTTCTGGGACAGTTTGAGCATCTCTGGTTTCCAGGTTAATCCAGATTTATGTATATAGTTACTATGAATCAGGAATTAATGGAGTCCAATGCAAATCAACATTTTAAATTCAATTGCAATATAGCAAATGATGCTTTTGCCTGGACTGAGCAAGCTGGTGGTGGCTCTTGAGCAGCACTGTGTCCCCTCTCCAGCCCTTTCAATAGTGCTCTTCTGCTGGAAGCACCTGGCTGTGCTGATGGAGGACAGATGTGTTAATGGACCACACTTGGGGAGTTGCTCCCTCCCATACCAGCATCACCAGTTCCTCCAGTCTTTGCCGTTTCGCTGCCTGCAGTGTCAGAAGTTCATCAGTTGTTGAACTGCACTTACCATTTGAAGTGGTTCTCAATTAAAATTTATAATTAATTTATTATTATTAAATTTTCAAACATTTACAGATTTTTATAGTGTCTCAAGTCATGAGTCAAGTTGCATGCTGCTAGCAGAGGGAGAACCCTTTTGCTTCCTCAGACCTCTGCTCTCCTCCCAACCCCAGTGAGATTTTTCCCAATTACCAGCAAAGCCCACGTGGCTGCCACCAGCCTCTGTGCTGGGGAGGTGACACCTGCCAGAGGCCAAAGACATGGTTCACATGCATCATGGCAAATTTCCCTGGTATGTGGTGGTTTGAACACAACTAAGATACAGCCCTTCTTCTACACAGTTGTGGACAAAACCTTATTAGCCTGGAGTTGGTGGTTGTTACAAGTGGGAAGATTGGACAAGAAGTAAGTTAACTCAATAAATAGAATTTTTCTTCCATTTTCTTCCTTCCCCATAAGAATGCAGCCGTGTTTGCATACATGTGTTGCTGCTGTGCTGAGAAGTGACCAGATTCAGAACTGAAGTACCACCCGCAGGAGGAGGCCATCTCCAAATAAGTATTTTAAAAGTTAATTGGAGCCCTTGGTCCTCACCATAACAATCTGTGTCCATGGAGAGAGTAATTGATAAGGCAGAATGGCTGCTGGCACCTGGGGGCTGGAGCCCTTTGGTGTGTGTGAGCACAGAGAGGGAATGGGGCTCTCCTCAGTGTACCAATGGAGATGGTGGTGATTAATCTGAAAATAGTTTAAAGCATTCATCAGTTGTAAGAATTAATTCCCAATAAATCAAATGGTATCCCTATGGGAGCTGGGAAGAGATATAAATGAGGGCTAAAGAAATTGATAAAAATCTTTGAGCAATAAAGAGATGAATGCCAGTTCTTTAAAAATTATATTTAAATGAACAAAGTTGATTTAACAGGCTTTTTTCATACCTTGTACTACGATTTAGTTCTACAGCATGACTTTATATCAAGAAATAATTTGCAGAAAGACTTTTTAGCATTTCATGTACATTCCACTTAATGACAATTTTAATATTCCGTCTTTGGCCCTACATCGTTACGAGGAGGCTTCAATTGCTCCGTGTGCTGAGGAGTTCATAAAGATTGTTTCTAATTTCTTTTTCAAGTCTGTTACAGAGTTCAGAGCCATCAACATGAAAATTATCATGTTGCTGAGTAAAATGTGTGGAAAACTGTTGTTAAGTGCTTGAACTAAGTATGCAGCTTAGCGACAGTGCTGGTTCTGGAAGGATCTTCCTGCCTAGAGAGGTCCAGACAAGTGCTAAACTGAGTTCTGATCTGCCATGTCAATGGGAGAGCAGAGCTCACCCACCTGGTTGTGTTTACCAATGACATATCTACTTCATTTTTAACCTGTTTTTTGGTGGGGTTTTTTTGGTCCATTTTTTAAATTGGTTTTAAAAAGAAAATTGTATTGGTGCAATTCATCAGGCTGAGTAGCCATGATAGGCAGAGGTGCTGTGTGAGCCTTCGGTGCAGTTTACACTTTGGGGGCCAGCTGCAATACACTTAAACATAAAGGGCAGCAGAGTAAATGGCTACTGAGTAAATGGCTCCTGTTGTTAGTTGTATCACTCTTATTAGTGCTGGTAGCGCTGTTACCTATTTTGTGGTTGTATCAAGAGCAAGGGCACAGAGCAAAGACCTTAATTTCTGACACATTGGTGAGTACAGCTCTTAGCACAGAAGGAGTGGTGGTGGTCAGAGTGTTGTACTGAGGTGCCTAGAGCTGCCCTGTTGCTCTTGGCCTCTGCAGCCTGACAGGGACACCCATGGGGGCACAGGCAAGGCTCTGCTTCCCCGTCACTCGCAGCTGCAGCTGCTGTACGTGACACCTGCCTGCATTGCGCTGCGGGGACATCGCTGATGGCAGCATGGTTGGGTCCTGCCTCTGTCGGCAGAGCCCCAGATGTTCCAGGGATTAACTTCTGTACCAACATGCCATGCAAACAGAATGTCTTCACAGCTGTGGCACCAGCTTCCTGATCACTCCTTAAATAGCCCCAAGGAGCTGCTTTTGGGGTAGGACTTATCGATGGCTATCCCAGCCCACACCAAGGAGATCCCCAGCAGCTATGTATTGGTCTGCAGCTTGTGTTGCAGCCATCAGTGTTTATCCTGATCTTGCAGAAGGGCTTTCCTTGGCGGTCCCTGGCAGTTCTGTACGATGGCAGAAAAGCCAACTTGGCACTGGCATGGCTCGTTCAGTCCTGTTTGTTGGAGCCGCAGGTAATTACTTCCATACTTAATGAATCACATTACTTTTGTTGATGAACATGGAGGCTACATGCTGGAAAGAGGAGGTAAGGATTAAGTTTTATGGCCTACTGCTGCTATGAGAAGGAGCATCTAGACACCAATTAACGCCCCCTTGATGGGATTAGCCATTGCGTAAACCTCAGCTCTGGATAAAATTGCTAAGTCTGTGACTTTACACTTAAACTTCTTAAATATTATAGATATGAAGGAAGTTCACTTACATCTTAAATGCAAATGACATTTAATTCTAGATACAAAAAAACCTGTAGCATATTTACATTTCCTTGTGATTTATACCTCCTACTACATGGATATGAAGATTTATCTGAAGTCTTTATTTCATCCCTGCAGAGTTCAAAGATCAAACAAATTTCAAACACATAATCTGTGATTCCTTCAGTTGCTGTGCCAGTAATCCCAGTTTGCAGTGAAGAGAGTGGAGTTGTAACGGCAGCAGCCTCTCCCCATGAGATGCAATGGCTTTCCAGCAGTTATGGTGAAGTCTGAATGTCTACATTAAGTTCTTGAGGGGCTTTTCTTTGGATTTTGGTCCCACTAATGCAGGCTGGTCACATGCTGGGATTTCTTTTCTTTCAAGGCAAGTGTGAATCATTGCCTGAGGGTCAAAGCCAAGCATTTATTTTGGGGGGGTGGGGAAAGTGTTTGTCAAATGAATTTTTGTGTGATCTGCCAGTGTTACAGCTGTGATGGACAAAGTCCCCACAGTCTTGAAAACATTTGCCCGTGTAAATATAATTTTAAACCTTTCTGTCAGTATGGAAGAGATCTACCTGTTACAGCATCCTCCAGATGTGTCCCTGGGCTGGTAGGATGATGCCCTTGAGGCAGGGGTTATGGCTCTGCCTTGACCTTGGGTGCCTCCATCTTTCATGAGCCTGGGTGACCTCCTAAACCAACAGGGAGTGTGCAGGTATCTGCATGGCCAAGGGCAGGTGAGATGTCAAGGGCTGCAACTGCTTGAGATTCCTTTTTCTGTTTTCCATTTGGGCTTTAATCTTCTGATAAGCCACAGGTGCAGTGGGGGGAAATGTCAAAGTAAATTAAGACTTGAAGAGCAGCATTCCTCAGGGGAGAAATAACTTCAGTCATCAGGTATTTTTCTTGGGCAGAAGCAAGAAATAAGAGATGAGGTGTTTCTGAGAGCATGATGTCAGCCAGGAAGCACTCCTGACTGACAGTCCTTGTCCATCACTGCTGCAGTGTGAGGGCTGCACACAGTGCAGAGAAGAAGAAAATAGGTGGTTAGTTGGAGATCATCACCTGCAGTGTTTGCTAGTCCCAGAGCTCTGCCTGCTCTGGCAGGGCATTAGCTGTGTGGGAGGCACCTTGTCACACTTGCTCTTGGCACTTCTCCCCATTCCCAAACTGGCCTGGATGAATACAGGTTCGAGAACCAGGTCTTCTTTGCATTCCTAAGGAAACGAGAACAAGGATTCAGTGCAGTATTTTCTTGAAAGGCTGTCTCTTTTCATGGCTTCCTCCAGGACTTCAGTTTTTCCCAGCCAGTTTCTGCATCAGTAGGTTGCTCCTTTGGGAAAACGGAAGTTAATTTCTCATTATTATCATGCATAGATGCAGAAGATGGAAAATAGTCCCCTCCTGTCTTCCCTCGACTCCATGATAACTTCATAGCCAGAGAAAATACCATGCAAGTGAAAAATAGCATCATCCAGGCTGTTTGCAGGAGCCATTTCTTAGTGTGGTGGGTGGCAGGGTTGGAGGGGTCTTGTCACCCAGGCACTGGGGGCAGCTTCTGCTCCTGCACTGGTGAGGTACAGGAAGGGTCTGGTGTGTGGGGTTTTTTTCTGTTTTATGGCAGCTGCATTAAACATCCATATTCGTCCTTTAAATAGCCTGCTTGGATTTGAACTGGAATAAATGCAGATGATATATTAAAAAATAACTCTTAGAGCTATGGACCTTCTCAAGGAATGGTTCTGGCTGATCTTGCTCTGTTATCTTGAAAAAGAGACTCTTTTGGATTTGCAGTATTTGCAGTTCTCTTTTGGCACCCCCAGCTCCTGAGGCAGTAAAACGTAGTTTTCATTAACTGATATGTCTGACATTTACCACATCTCGATGTGACAATTTAGAGGGAGCTGGTTAAACTGAACAGCATTTTTAATATTGAAGTAATGTGACTAGGGGGAAATCTCTGTCCTTCAGGCCAGAGGGACCTAAATTTGAGTACTAATGGAGAGGCAGATATGAAGCATCAGTTGACCAAAATATCTTAATCTTAACTGCTTTCTGTTTATTCCCTCTTTGCATCTGGTTCCTCTTAACAAGAAGTAGGTTTAGATTCCTATGACCTAGGTGAGGGACTTAATCCAAAAGAAACAAAATCCACTCAGTGCAGGACTTCGATCAGAGGTCAGTATGCACAGCTGAGTTGGGTGTCAAATCCAAAATGACATCTCTGGAAAATCTTCCCTGGAAATCCCATTTCCTCTGCTGCTCCCTCTCTGTGTCTTACTGAGGGAAACTGGTTTATCCAGTGGCCTGGATCACTCCTGAGCACTGTCAGGAGCCCTGGGTCACCTCAATCACTAAGCAGGTTCCCAGACCCATTGGCTGCAGGAGATGATTGTTCACGTTAAAAATAAGTAGGAAAATAGAATTTAGGATCTTCTTCCTGGCCGCAGCAGGAACAATTTGGGCAAAAGTAGCTCTTAGGCTGTTGTGGCAATTTGTGAAAGCCTTGGTGGTGGATAGCTGGGTGAGAGGGAGGAAAGCATCCCAGATCTCATCAATACTTGAGACAAAAGGCTTTCTGCTTTGCAATTACTCTTCTGTCCTTCCTCCTCCTTCCATCAGACCACAGATAAGAAACCAAAATAGAGATTAGGCAGCTTTTAAATGCCACAGGCTTGTAAAAGAGAGGAAATCCAGAGCTGATCAAGAATTGCAGCCTTCACTCAGGCTTGTGACTTTGTTCTTCTCATCTGCAAAGGGAAAAAGGAAATCCCCAAATTCAGGCTGAGTGGCAAAACCCCCAGAGATTTGGGCTGGAGTCGCATCTGTCACATGCCCTGGGAATCCCCGGCAGGCTGCATCTTCCCACATGATCACTTGTCTGCTCAGGGCTATGTCTGAACGCTGAGGGATGAGCAGGGCAGAGCTTTCCTCTCTCAGTTCTTACAGAGGGTGAAATACAGCATCAGTGTAGATCAGGTTAAAATTGAGTCTCATCTCATGAAGTTATCTTTAAAAACCAGCTGCTTTCTGTGAGCCTTAAAGCAGCTCGATACACTCTTATCAAAATCGAAAACTGCTCCAGAGATCCTTAAGAGATTTTGTTTCATTGGGCTCTATTTTCTATAAATCTTGTTAACTGCTTTGCCAGTGCCCTATCACTGTGTTCCTTTTTCATTGCAGAAGTAAACCAACAAACCTGGTTCCAGCCCTGCACAGCAGCAGTGAGGCTGCAGAGCTCGCTCTACCCTGCCTGTGCCCACGTGGTGCTGGGGGCAAGGGAATCAGGATTTCCCTGGCATCAGAAGCCTCCAGGTCCTTTGAATGCATGTTTTGTAAAGGGTGTGTGAATTTGTTTTAGTGTGTGAGTGCAGAGGCATCAGGCAGGACATGAGCTCGTGGTGGCTTTTCATGGCCTGCCCTGACCACGAGGGTGACTTGTCAGCCATGGGACACAGCCTGACGGTGCCTGGGGGATCTCTGGTGGTGTGAGAAGGGTTTGAGCTGACACGTGCAGTGACTGGGGTTTATAGAATAAATACTGGAATGAGAGACATAATACCTCCACTGGACTAATGCACTATCTACAGTGCTGTCAAACACATACCGGGGCTGTGCCGACTCCTGAGTGTTTATTTTCAGGGTGGTGGGTAGGAGGAAAAGAGGAGGAGCAGCCTCCCTGAGCCCTTGGGTCCAGGATGCTGGGACCTGGGGAATAGGAGAAGGTGTAGTTTGGGAGGATGAGGCTTGGGTTTCTGGCCACAAGCAATAAATATTTATGTGTATATGGAAAAAATGCTCACTGCCTCTCAGCTTGGAGGGTATTTGTTATTTCTCAGTGTTAAAACAGACTTGCTTTGGTTGTGATTCGGTCTAGCAAACAGCTAAATCTCTCTTCACTCAAACTACATTGGCTCCAGTCCACTGGGCATCACCATGCCTTTAAGGACATTTCAAATTGCCATCGTAGTTTTTAAGTGGAAAAAGTTTTCCTGTGTCTTTGAAATTGAGAAGGAGCTCAGAAGAGAGCAGGTTACTCCCTGTCTAGCACTGATCTAAGCAGAACAGCGAAACCAGTGTATAAACTTGTGCTTTTATCCTTCCTTTTTTTTCTCTTGTTTATTATCACTTTAAGGCGATTTAAGGCAATATCCATGTCCTGATGCAGCCTTAGAGGTGGTCGGAATCTCATTCTGCTGATGTGTTAGCAAGAGAGAGAAATTGTAATTAAATAATAAAAATCCTTTTTTCCCCCCTAATTTTTCTTTCCTTCTAATTTTCAGCATGTAGCAGTCAAAATACAACCAGTGAAAATGTTGGCTATTTTATCAGACTTCCCTTTTTTTTTTCCTTTAACCTATCACTGCCACTTCCTGCATTAGGTACCAGATCCTCAGGGAAGAGTTTGCAGCACGCAGACATCCCTTCAGCCAGGTAAAGGCAGCAAAAGGGGAGCATTTATTTGACACAAAATCCTGACTATTGCTGTTCTGTGTAGCCTTTTGCTGGTCTGTGGGACATAGTTCCACAGACACTTTCAGTCTAGTTTTGTTGTTTTATATAACCCAAACCTGTTTCTTGCTTTTAGACCACAGAATGGTTCTATGATCCTGTACAACAGAAAGAAAGTGAAATACAGGAAAGATGGATATTGCTGGAAAAAAAGGAAAGATGGGAAGACCACAAGAGAGGATCACATGAAACTGAAGGTGCAAGGAGTGGAGGTAGGAGCATGGTGGGGGTGGCTGTGGGCTGTGTTGGGCTGGGAGGTGGTGGCTCCCCAACAAAGTCTGTCCACACCTTCAGAAAAATACTCCTATTTGCTGAATTCCATCTGCTCCCTCTGGCCTGGGTCTTAGTTGCTGGCTGGGGTTAAACCACAACTTAGCCCACCCTCAGCAGATACACTTGTTCTTTATCACTCCTTTGAGCAAGCTGTGAGTACAGCTTCACCATCCGCCTGTGTGGGCTGCCTGGGCTGTGTGACTGTGCAGTGTCTCCATGCTGAGCATCTTCTGGTAGACTCCGTGGTTTTTTTAACAGGGCCTGCCCAAGAGCAACCCAACACCTCAGGGTGGGCTGCACAGTGCTCTGTAACCATGGTAGCTAGAATGGGTTCAGTTTGATTCTCACAGATCTCAGCTAGGTTTTGGTAGCAATTGCTGTAGTTTCTGTGTGCTGATGGAGTGTTGGTCTTGCAGTATGCAGGGGTAGAATTTCTGTCGAATTTGGCCCAGAATCCATGTGTGTTTTGAGAGAACCTCTGCTCTGCTGATGGTATTAGCCACTCAGACACATTCATGGAAGTGATTTCACCTGAGGCATTATTTCTGAAATAAGCCAGTTTGTTTAAAATATATCGTTGTTTGACACCACTTTTCTTTTTTAACCTCCATCTGCATGAGGAGAGAGCTGTTCTGATCAGTCTGGTCACTTCTGATGTTAAAGGTTTGCCCAGGTGTGGATAACAAGTGCATTTATCCAAGTTTTATATTTATTAAATGGCAATTACTTGTTCTAGTAGCAGAAGCCCACCCGCAAAGCTGTGCCCAGCTCATTCCTAAGGCAGCAGGGCTGTATTTCCAGCACTGGATACCTAACTCAGGGCCAGAGTGGTCCAAGGCCGTTGAAATGTTTAATTGCAGTGTTCAGCTGTGTCATTTTGGCCAAGGAGCGTGAGGCTGCCGGGTGTGTGTTTGTGTAGGCTGGGTTGATTTTACAGCTGACAGCCTGTGAGCCTGGCCAGGGTTGAGATAATTGGGGTGTCCATGACAGGCAGAGCTTCACCTGTGTCTCCAGGCCTGTCTGGCAGCTGCTAGGCTGGACTTCAGGCTAAGCTGAGCTTTCCAGCTTCACCCCCAGGCCTGCCTTGACAGAGTCTTTGCAAGGCATGAACCTCCCTCTTGTTGGGGTGATGGGCACCCTGTGCTCCCCACATGCTGCTGGTGGTTGACACTCCCCTGGTATCCCCAAAGTCAGTGCCAGCAATGGGAAGAGGAGGAGTGCCCAGAATTCATCTCTTGTTCCAGCTTCCTCCTAGCCCATTTGTCATTCTTACATTCTGTCTGCTCTAATGAGGTTTTGGGGTTTAAAATAGTATTAAATGGATTGCATTATATTACACCAGAGAGGCATAACTTTGTTCCATAATTTTTACATCCAATAACAATGTTTTATTATGACAAGCACAAAAAAAAAAAATCACAGAAATGGTGCCTTCTTTTTGTTTTGGTTTTGCAGAGTGTGATTTAATTAACTTCTGTAAACTTTCACAGTGGAGAACACCAGACCCTGTGCTGCTCCTTTACCTGTAGCAAGAGATTGTTGATGACCGTTGGCTGCCACATGAGCACATGAGAAAATAAATGGGACTTTCCTGGGGTGATTCCAGAGCTGGAGTGATCTAGCCCTTTAATGCCTGACTGCATGGATGTAGTGGTGATCGTGTTTAGCTCAAGGAGCCCTGCACTGAACCCATTAATTTCTGTTTCACTGAAGTGTGGCTCCTGGAAAGTAACAAATACAGATGGGCACATCGTGGGAGCTGGAGGAAGCACAGCTTTCAGGGTTTCTCCTTGTGGCTGATCACATTCACCACTCAGGAAAAATAAGTGTTAAACTATTTGCTTTGCGATTTGGATGTACCAGGGTTTAGCCATTCATTCCTGCATCCTTCTCTTGAGAGCCCTTTAGTACCTGATTTTCTGTCTTCAAGAAGGTACTTTCACCCTCTCATCCACAGGCAGCACCTGTGTGGTCACTGCCAGTGTCTGTTCTGAATGATGCAGAAGAATTCTGTTTTCTTGACTTCAGGTGTTTCTTGGGCAGAATGATGTAGTTTTAACCCTCTTAATTAATTACTCAGTCAGTACACCATGGTACTTCACAGACAGTGTTTTGCGTTTAGGTTTCTGATAGCATTCTAGAAGGAAGCAGTGTTCTCAACTTGGACACGTAGGCAGCAGATTTAAAATAACAAAAAAAGGCTTTTTTCAAATTTGGAGTGATACCGTAGTTAGCCGCATTAGGGTTTAACAGGGCATGAAATAACTGTCTGCCTTGTGGCACTGCCAGATCATCTCAGCAACTCTTGCAGCCAGAAGATAAATAGGGATCATTGTCACACTGATGGAAAAGTACTTGCAGAGCCGACAGCCAAGAGCATCAATAGCATCCAAACATTGCTCTGGAAATGGCAGCTTGGAGGCAGGGAGGAGGAACATGCTGGCCTGTGAAACTAGTGACCAGCCAGTTCTTAACAGGGATTTGTATTAGAAGATTTAATAATTAATTCTTTCCTAAGGGTTGTCAAGGTGGTAGCTCCTTTGTCCAAGTTTTGGGTAAATAGAAAAATACATTTTGAAACAAAAGGTCAACATCATATCCTGAGGGATGTTGATGTATATGAGGACCTTACAGAAGAATTTGGTGAGCATGGGTGTGGCAGCTAAAGCACATTTAGGACATAAATAAGGAATAAACTAATTTGACTACAAATACACTAATTTAAATAAATATGGATTAGGAAGAATAAACTACTTAACGAAGCGGATGTTAAATGAAAATGTCCTGAAATCCTCAGGATGTTGCTTTGGTTAGCATTGCTGTTCAGGAGGGGTTTGGGTATTACTTGGTTAATCTGATCACAGTCCTGTTAGAAAAAGCTGGATAAACTAGAAAGGAGAAGTTAATTTGGCCTTTCCCTTAATACACCTCTTTGTGCAATTCTTTGTGGAATCTCCGGTCTGTGATCCTTATAAAATTATAATTAATTAGGATCCCCGGTGATGTGTTCCTAATCAATTCACATAATTAAAAATTTTAACTAATAAATAATAGTAAGGGAAGTGTTGGAATAGCTTTGCCATGATTCTGTATGGTGCTGCTCCACATTGCAAGTGCCTGGCTCAGCGGATGCATTTCTGCCTTTTCTTGTGTATGAACTTTTCCAGGGGAGTGTAATTGTGCCTTCATGTGAATTCGTAGTAAACTGCTGCTAAAATTAAAACGAGGTCATGTTTTTATAGTGAATTTCCCTCTTGTCATCTGTGTTTTGGAATGTCGACACTGATCCTGCTGCTCTTTATCCTGTGTTGAGGATATTTTAGTCTCTCCAAAACCCCAGTGCCTGAGAAGTGGTTATGAAAAAGGGCTGTCCCAAGGCTGGTGCAGAGCTGTGCCCCTAGTCCCACTCCAAGCCTCAGAGCTTCTGTATCTGAAATACCTTGGTCTCTTGAAGAGTGGCTGTTTGTTACTTTGGTATGATACGATAATCCTTATGAATTCCTTAAACAAAAAAACCCAAAATGAAACAAAACAAAGCAAAAAACCACAAAACAACAACAACAACGAAAAACCAAAAACAACAAAAACCACAACACAACAAAAAACAACAACAACAAAAAAAAAAAAGTAAAACTTGCTTTCAGTCTTATTAAGAGAGAAACCCCCTTGTGGAGATGGAGATGCAAAGTATCAATTTTGTATGCAGGACTTGTATTTAATTAATATCATAACAGTCCCTTAACACTATTGCAGATTAGTCCATGAGGACAGGAATGAAAATTTTAGATTATTCAATTACTGCATAAACCCTGGGACATCACCATCAAAACTTCACACGTTTCCGTAGCATTTGGGTTTTGGCAGTGTCCCTGTCCCCACTCTGGGTCACCAGAGTGGGGATGGCATCAGTGCAGCCTAGGGCTGGGGGTACCTGTGAAGGACCAGATTTTTTTGCTTTTGGTAAATGACTAAATGGGCTCCTCTGCATTGTGCCAAATAGCCCACCACTGAGTATTGAACTGCAAAGTGGTTTTACATCTCTCTGTTCTGTTATCATGGGTGAAATCTTCTGGGTTGTCACGGAGGGTGAGAGCAGCCTTGGAGGTGGCACGTTGGAGCAGCCCTAATCTGGAGAGTGATTCCTTGGGCAGCCTGAGCCAACTCGCTCCAATTCGCTTTAATTTACACAGGCTTTGCTCACCCTCAGAGGTGAGCTGTGTTGTTGGCAGACTAATTAGGATCACATTGTTCAGTCAGTCTGCTTAATGCATTTCAGAGAAATACTGTGGAATGGATTTGGAGGAGAGAGTTTAATGTGAGAGGCTTTCTGGAAACATGACACACACGTGGGCAGACATTAACACAAACAAGCAGCCCTGAACAGGGGAGAAACTATTCCCTAGGAGGGGCACTCTTCTGTTCTTTATTATTGCTGCAAATAGCATTGTCCTGAGATTTGACTGGTCCCCTTTATAACCAGCCTCTCCATTAACCCCCTGTAGCTCATTAGAGATCATGGAGTCCAACAGCATCTCCCCACTTTTGCTGTGGCACACTTAGCTTTGCAGTGTGCACATCTCCACAGTGGGCACCACAGGCAGATGCTGGTGCAGAAATGTGGAGGTGTTGACTGCTCATGAGCTGTGGTTGGGATTTATTCCTGTTCCAGCTGGTGTTTATGGCACCTGGAATGCAGGGTTGTGACGGCATCTTAACAATTCCTGTGTTGGAGGCAGTCCTGGGAAATGGGAGCATTGTTTTGCCATTTCTGAAGGGGAGTATGGATTATTGTTAAATCCAGAATGGATCTCCTGGGAGTCTCTTCAGAAGGGAACATACATATCAATAATCCTTTTGTATATCTGGGTCCTGATGTATTCTCCTGCAGTAACATAAAGTCCCAGCAAATTCTTTTGAGGTTTGGCTTCTTTTCCTAATGTCCTGTACACGTACAGAAGATTTTTTTTTTCTTTACAAGACCCCTAACATTCCTAGTCCTTTAATTGTCACGGCTTATTTAATTTCATCAGTAGAAGTTTTCCTAGTATCTGGGTGTCTCAGAATGAAGGTTCAGCTGAGATCAGAGCCTTGGGGGATGCTCTGCCTGGCAGGTGCCCCGTAGGCAAGTTCTGCCCAAGTCAAGGGCAACCACCGTCCCTGCAGTGCATGGCAACAGGTTTGCAGCAGTGCTCAGGTAATTGCTCTGTAATTGACTGCATCACCGTTTTTCCCCTGTTTAATAAATAGCGTGAATAAAGCTGAGCCACATGTGGTAGGGTTATAATTCAAATCCCATTCACTGAAGTCTGAGCATTTTTCATTTAGAATGTAAAAAGACAGTTTCGATGTAAATGATTCCAAAAGGATCTCTGTGGGCTAATGACAACATCAGGCTAGATTTGAATTGTTGAGTAATTGGTTCTGCAACTATACCCTGTGCTGAGGGGAGAGAGGGAACCAGGGACCTACAGTAGTGGAAGTGTCCCTGCCCATGGCAGGGTGTCCTTGAGGTCCCTTCCAGTCCAGACCATTCTGTGATGGGTCTGTGGGGATGTCAGTTTGCAGAATCCTCTGCTCATAGGGAATCTTGCCTCCTGACTTGCCTGCAAAGCAGTGCTAGACATCATACTGCTTTTTGCACCCCCAAAACAAAACAGTGTAACAAAAATTCTAATAAATATATGTACACTTTTAGTCATCCTTATGAAAGAAAGCATTAGAGCAAGTATACAGACACAAAACACACTCGCAGGCCCCTGCACCCCTCAGAAGTGTGAGGCTTCTGTCTCCTCACTGGCTCTATGGCACAAACATACATTGACATTTATATTGACCATTTCAGTTTAGAAAAATTTGAAATTAAATCTATTTTCTGCCAGCTCTGTGGGAAAATCCATTTACAAAAACAAAATGCAATAGGAGATCTAAAGATCGGTGGCCAGAAATGAAATATATTGAGAATAAAATATAAGGAGATTGGATTGCTGGTTCTGTGTTCTGGGTTTAATGTGCTGGGAACTGGAATGGGAATGGAAGGATACTGGTCTATCCCTGGGTTTACAATGTAGATGAGACAGCAAAACAAAATAAACGTCAGTGCTTTTTGGACTAGAGTTGGTGGTCAGCATTTATCTTTTTGACCACACAGTTTCTTTCTGTGCCTGTGTGGACAAGTACAAACTCCTGGCGATGTCTGTCCCTGGAGGTGGCGCCTGGAGAGGGGTCAGTGGGAGCCATGCTGCGAGGAGAATCCGTGCCATTCCTCACAAGATTAAGAGGTTTCCTGGTTCTGAAGGGATCCCTGTGCTTGCACGGAGGATCCAGATGCTGGAGCAGCATGTGCCTTGTAATCTTGTAATTGCATTGTGGGCTGTGACGGAGATAAGGGCTTCCGTGGGAAGCGAGGAGCCTCGGTGGCTCTGCCTTCCCTGCCTGGCTTTCAGTGAGAGCCTCTTCATTTATTTATTTCACTGTGTGTGCGGCAGGAAGGCAAACCTCATTTGCTGTATTGTTGCTAATTCTGTGTGCGTCAGGGGTGCATTAAACATTTTAATTTCCTGAGTTCCTGTTGGAAAGTGGGATATTGCTTGCCAAGGTGTGCGTGGGGAGGGGGAGCAGGGAGAGCAGAGTCTTATTTGAAGGTGCTGGATTTCCTAAACACAATCTGGTGCTGTCCCTAGCAGGCAACATAGACACAGAACCTGGCCAGAGGGGATTTTAGAGTGTGGACACATGTAAATGTTTGGATGTCCACCCCTTTGTAGGATGTTACTTACTTCCCTTTTTTATAGGCAAGGAATAAGGATTAATTATATGGTGTTTGGACACTTTTTGGACATAAAAAGCATTAATTGCTCACTAGTACCCTGGGGTGACGTGAAAGGGAGACATGATGAAGGGGAGCGGGGACGGGCTTGGCAGTGCCAGCAGCAAGGGGTTCTCTTGGCTCCCAGCCGAGATCTGACCCAGGAATTAGTGTGAAGCAGGAGCTGTGATCCGAATCTTGCTGTGTCTGCTGTAGGTCAGATCGAAGTTGCCAGGGGAGCCGGCTGTTCTCTGTCAGCGCTACAGCGGGGAAGCCCGAGTGGAATGCAGAATGTGTGAACTATTGTGTTTCGAGGAGAAAAACTGGTTTTCTACTCTCTTCTTATCCTGAAACCATTGTAGACGTAGTAGTTGCCTCGTCTTTGCAGAATACCTTTTCCTTGGAGCGGTGGGATAAATGCGTTCGTCCGCTCCGGTGTTCCCATATTTCTGCTGCCATCGCGTGGCTGCCGGGGTTCAGCAGCGTGCTCCGTGCGGGAGAGACCCCGCTGCCATCCCGGGAATCACCGGGGTTCAGCAGCGTGCTCCGTGCGGGAGAGACCCCGCTGCCATCCCGGGAATCACCGGGGTTCAGCAGCGTGCTCCGTGCGGGAGAGACCCCGCTGCCATCCCGGGAATCACCGGGGTTCAGCAGCGTGCTCCGTGCGGGAGAGACCCCGCTGCCATCCCGGGAATTACCGGGGTTCAGCAGCGTGCTCCGTGCGGGAGAGACCCCGCTGCCATCCCGGGAATCACCGGGGTTCAGCAGCGTGCTCCGTGCGGGAGAGACCCCGCTGCCATCCCGGGAATTACCGGGGTTCAGCAGCGTGCTCCGTGCGGGAGAGACCCCGCTGCCATCCCGGGAATCACCGGGGTTCAGCAGCGTGCTCCGTGCGGGAGAGACCCCGCTGCCATCCCGGGAATTACCGGGGTTCAGCAGCGTGCTCCGTGCGGGAGAGACCCCGCTGCCATCCCGGGGGGCTGCCGGCGACACAGCCCTCGGCCCGGACCCCCAAACCTCCGCTGCCCCCCTGCTCAGTGTTGTGGTGATGTTCCCCCCGCAGCTGGAGTCCCTCCGTCCTCCATGGACACAGCTGGACTCAGCTCCATGCACCAGGGATGTCCATCTCAAACTGCAGCGCTTGGCAGATCTGCACTTGGTTTAATGTTCGGCTGAGTTCTCACAATAAGGTACAGTAGCTCTGAACTCTTCTAAGGTGAAGAGTTCAGGCATCCAAATCAATCGATGAAGATTGTGATCTCGCAGGGCAAAGCCTGAGGGCTGTTTTGGGCCGTGTCTCAGTGCCTCTGCAGGGGGATGTGTTGGTGCTGGCAGGGCTGGGTGTCCCAGCAGCAATTTGCTCCGGCCCGCTGCAGCCCCCACCGCGGCATTCCCTCTGCACTCCCCGCTGGACAGCTCCATGCTGCTGGAGTGTCTCCTTGTCACTTGCCACGACAGATACGTGGTGTTTTTCCATTAAAAGGCCCCGTGCTCCAGAGGACTGCAGCGTCTTAGAGCACTATAAATATATTTGTGGAGATTATGCCTTCTTCTGACCCCAGACACTCTCTGATGCTGCGTGGGTGTTTCTGTTGATGGTTACACTTTGCCTGCAGTTTTTGTGTGCTTGTTGCCATGAAGAAATTTTGAATAAAAGCAGGATGAGGTGACACCAGCATGCTGGAGCACTGTGAGGAGGATTTGCAGCACCTGTGACTCTGCTGCACTGCCTAATCCTCCTGCTGCGCTTCCTTCTGAGCATGCATGATGGGAGCAATGGCTTGGCTCACTGTTGTCCTTGCAGGCAGGTTGCCATTGTGTGTGAAATGTCCTCCCATAGCCGGGACAATTTATTTTAGCATTTTCCTACTAAAAGAAGCATATTTTTGAGCTTAAAAAAGGTGAAATGCCATCTTCTTTCTTGCCTTCTGTGTACTTCCCTTCATGCCCGTGAAGAAGAGACACGGTTAGACTTAAGCGTCTCTTTAATAATTCCTTATTGGAATTATAAAAAGTACATTTATAATGACAAAAACATGATCAATTTTTATGTGCTAAATCATGAACTTTCCTGTGAGCACTTGATGAGGTTTCTTGCCCTAGCTCCATGCCTGGTGGTCCAGACCCACCATCCTACGCTGTCTCCATTCTTAGGGCAGGCAGAGGGAGCTCCCAGACCCCAAAAGCCCTTTCTGCCTTGTCTGTCACACATTTGAATTAACACTTCTTGAACTATCATACCTGTATAAAATATATGGAAGGGTTTCAATCACAAACGTAAAATCTAAAACAGTATTAATGGCTGGAGTGAACTGGAATTTAGTATTTGCCTGTTGTCTTGTCAATTCTCAGCATTTAGAAGCCCAGCAGCATGGGAATGATTCTATATATAGCAACTTTATTTGAATAGACAGCACAGCTTCAAAGTAAATATTAATTCCATTATGCTATTAACAGTTATTTATCATGACAGAAAGCCATAAAGTTATTTTACTGGAATATAGCCAGCAAATTGTATCTCCTAGATGAGATACAGCATATGTTGAATTTTAGCAGCAATTACCCAACATACTTTATACATGTTGGTGTCAAACATGCTCCAACATGAGCCAAGCTCAGGCTTGTATGGAAAACCCTTTGCAGCAGCCATCACTGAGCCACAGTGATGTGCTGGCAGGAGATGGCACTGGTGCCATCATGAGCACTGGCCAGGATCAGGAGCACCGTGCCATGGAGCAGTGACACACTGATGATGCTTCTTGCATATTATATATCTGACTTTTTAATTACCTAAATTACTCATTAAAAGTCCCTCATAATTGCCTGACTCCAAGGTATGGTGAGAAGTCTAGGTTTTAGTTACGATTTTTTTTCTAAAAGATGTACATTTAGAGTTGATCACTGAAAGGATGGATTTTCTCCTGCTGTTGCCCTAAGTGCAAGTGTGCGTCCCTAGCAGAGGTGGGAGCCACTGGGGAATGTGGGCAGGGCTTTATCCTTGTTCATGAAGGATACACACTTGTTCACACACTTGTTCACACACTATATACATATATAGTATATACATATCCTGTATATACTGCCTGTGCCAGCAGTTTCAACATGCTCTCATTTGATCTTTGGATCAGCTTTTCCTCATGCACAAAGGACCGTGCAGAAGTGGGGGCACTTCCAGCTCTGCAGCATCCTGGGCAGAGGACACATCGATGGAGCCACTGCTGTGACAGGGCAGAGGATGTTACACAATAGTACAAATATCAGTGAGTTTATGAAGGCTATCACTGATTGCAGTCTTTGGTGGGGACTGACCTTCAGCATAGATTAGATCTTCCATTTTATAGCAGAAAACAATATCAGGGAAGCATTAAGGCTCATCAGCAGTTGGATGCGCTTGTGCTAGCAGAACAGTGAAGGCTGTCTGCCAAAGATTATTGACTCCTTGTTGTCTTTTATCCACAAAAATAACTCTTCTTATATATAACCTATGAGAGCTTCGCTCTCATAACACTGACTGCTGTTAGAGGAAAACCCCAACAGAGTATTGAATAAAATAGTTTTAAAGAATTTTAGGTTTAGTTTCTTTAATCACTGAGAAATGTCAGAACCTGTATGCTAAGTGTTGCTCTAAACAGAAGAACATAGAGTTCATTGTATCACATTTGTAAATATTTTATATATTTTTGTGAGAATGGGAGAGAGAAAAAAAGCTCATTTAATCAGAATCATCTGTAAGATCAACTAGATTGCCTGCAGTACCAGGAAGATTAAAACTGTGAGGTTGGCATTGGAGAACTTTTCAGATATCAAAGGATTGGCTCAGCGTGCAACCACCCAATATTTGAATTCTAAAAACATCCTGGAAATTGCTCAACTCTTGATTAAACGAACAAAATCTGAAGTGGATTTGGGATAGGTTGTGATTTTAACATTAGATTATCAAAGTCAAAGAAAAATAAGTAACAGTTGTTGACAGTCCATGATGGGAGGAAAACCCCCAAGCACAAGATCGTTAGTTGTAATGTTCCTTGATATCCTTGGTATTCTGTAACCAAGGGGACACATTAATTAAAATACAGATTGCAAGGTCAAGAGGAGCAGCTGGGATTGGTGCCTTGACAAGCATCCTAGAACAGAGGCTAGCCAGTGTTAAAAATAAAGCAGGGATTTATCAAAAGGCCTTCAAAGGCTACACCTTGGGCAGTACAAGAGCTTGGCCCAGGCTACACCCAAGATGGATGACAGGTCACAAGTTTTCACACTTTTATAAGTTTTGGTCCATTTCCATATTGGGGTTAATTGTCCAGTTACAGCTCCAGGTTCTGCAGTCCCATCCTCACAGATTGCTCTCCCCAGTTCACTGTTGTTGACACTTTCTGGACCTGAAGCTGCAACAATGTCCTTGGTTCTCAGGCTGGAAAAGGATTGTTTTGTGTGACTGAACTGTGAGGAGAAGTTGCTAATACTTTATATGAAGTTCAGAGTTGCATACTAATGCAGCACAGAATATGAAAAATATGAAAGCTAAAACTTAAGGCATCAGGATCATCTGGCCTGCACAGCATACATTGGAAAATCCCACCTACTGATGTCTGAATTCAGTTGTTGTGTCTTTATCTTCCAAAAATATGTTGGTCATGATGTAAAGATAGGCAAAGTTGGAGAGCTTGCTGCAGGCTTGGGAATGATGCTCCAAGGGGCTCATCACTTAGTACTGGTCAAACATCTTGGGTATGGCCATGCTGGTTCTATACCCTTTCTTTTAGGAGCCCACAGCTGGATGTCTTCCACCTGGCTGAGAGTGCCATGACAGGTTCCTCCATGCCCTGTTGGGTCTAGGACAGGTGGCCTGTCCCTCTCTGCTGGGCAGGTGACGACTGGGGTAGGACCAACCACTGATGGGATGGGATGGGATGGGATGGGATGGGATGGGATGGGATGGGATGGGATGGGATGGGATGGGATGGGATGGGATGGGATGGGATGGGATGGAAGTGTGGTTGAATCATTGAGCCAATTCCCAGCCCAGATGACAAGGAGCTGTGTGACAGGCTGTGCTTCCACATGAGCATGGTTGGTACAAACCAGCCCAGATGCCCTGGACATGGAGACAAGGCAGGGGAAAAGTGGGGTGTCAGAGGCCACTGGCAGATGGCCTTTGTCAGGAACACAGGTCTGAGTCGGCACAGCTAGGGACTTCAGTGCCAGCCAGGACATGAGTCAAGGCCATGCTCTCTCCAGTTCCCTCAGCGAGAGGCACTCAGAAACAGAACCTGAATTTTAATGTGTGTTTATAAAATGCTTCTGATGGCATCAAATGACAGACAGATCAGTTCTCCACTTTCCACTGTGCCACATTACATTTTACCTTGTATTTCTGATCAGGGTAGCTCTGCCTCTTCTCTTGTGCCAGTGTTTTAAAGCAACATTTTTGTGGCTATTTCCAGAAGACTACAGATGTTTACCTGTTTCCTTCAGCCACTGCTGCTGAAAGCCTTCCTGTGCTCTGATAACGCCCTTCTCCTTCCAGTGGTTCCCCTTGAACTTCTGATGCACTCAGCACTCTCCTTGTCTGCCATCCCAATTCTGTCACCCTTTCTTTGGAACCCATTGGTGGCATCTTTCTGTATCTGTTTCAAGACCCTCTTCTTCACCATAAAGTTTTTTGAGTTTTGCCTTGTTGACATGTTTTGGTCCTGATTTCACCCTTGTTTCTCTACTGCCCTTCATCCCTTCCAAATCTGTCTCCTTGCCCATCATCTCTTGTCTCTCCAGCCCTGTTCATCAGAGGTTGTATCCAAGGTGTTTCTTCCTCTGTCCTTTTTCATCTTGCCTGTACTTGCTGCATGTTCTTTGGGACACACTGTGGGCCTTGGTGTTTGTCAGCAAGTACCACGTGCCTCTGCACGGTGTAAAAATGATTAACTGCAATAGTGGTAAAATGTAGGGCACAGTGTTTTTTGACAGGAGCTACATTGCTGTTGAGGATACATTTTGCTTCCAGTGATGTAAATGTCTTTCACCAAATAAAAGGAGTGTCTAGGACCTTCACAAAAGTCCTATTTTTATTGCACGAGGCTTGGGATAGCAAGCAAGACCTTGAAATGCTTCATCTGTATGGGCATAGCATTTTTGTTATTGTAAATAAACAGAACTGCCTCTCTACCTCTGACTCTGTAATTTGGAATTTTCCTCCTCCAGATCTTTTAGGAACCTGTTCAAGAAATGGGCTCTTAGAAGTACACAGTCCTTCTCTGATCTTCACAATTTGGGGGTCATAATTCAAATTATTAATCAGACAACCATTATGCATTGGGTCTGCCTTGACTTTGGGTCATTTATGGTCATTTTTTGAGTTTGGCATCATCAAAACATCTTGAAAAGCATGGATGAGTCCCAAGTGAAGAATCACAAAAACTCCCCCTCTTTCCATACTCCAGTGCCTAGGTAAAGCGTTTTCTATCCAGGCTCTTGGAGGAGCATCCTTATTTTGTGAATGACTTCAGGGAGAGGAGCAATCCCCATCAGGAAGCTATCAAGAAAGTGGATTTTATTATATTTTGCCAGTAAAAAAAAATGCAGCACAGTTAATATTTCTTCAAGTCCTGTGGGATCTTGCTGACTAATGTGAAATGACAGTTGTCACAATATTCCGTATAAATACCCGTCTAGTTGCAGGTGTCTGTTCTATTTTTAATGTGATCCCACATTTCTTGCTGTGAGGGAGAAGGGAATGATCGATGGACCCTGCACCTATGTTTGTCATTTATGTTCTTCTGTTGTTTATATGAATTCCAGGGTTTTAATGCACTTGCTGGCCTACCGTGGTAATGGTTATTCATGTGATTTCACTGCCAGGTGTGGACGAGATGGTGCTGAGCTGATGGCTCGTGATGACTTCAGTGGGGGAAGTGGGGGACTTCAGCTGGTGTGGCAGAGACGATGGGTTGGGAGAGTAAAACTTGGGTTCAGAAAAAACCCAAATATAAATAAATGAGGAGGATTTGTAATGTCTCGAGTGAACGGGTAGGAGGACGGCTTCACACCATGGTTTGATAAATTTCAGGCTGTTTCTTTAGTTACAGTTTGGTGTCTCTGAGCCATGTGAAGCAAACATCCCCAGGTCACTGGTATTTTTCCATGTGGCTAACTTGAGCCTTTCCTTTGTTAATTTGCATATATACATATCTGTTTGTAGCCAGACATAAATTTACACTGCTGTAGCTTACTCGCACACATCCAGTGAATTATTCATGAGGGATATTTTGAATTTTGATTCATCAGCATCTTGCTTCATGCAGGCACCTCTGACCTCAGAGGTAGGAAAGTTTGTCTCAACATGGGACACATCTGGTTCCCCACAGCTCTGGCAGGGGTTTCTTTTGAGCATGGCCAAGGGGAGGCACCTGGTGCCACTGTTCTCCCATCAGCCCAGCAGAACAGGGGGTGCTATGCACCCTTCAAACTCATGTGCTGCTCCCATGACAACTCCTGATTTCTGTAGGCTGAGCAGGGAAAGTCCCATCACCAGTGCTCTGACACCAGTCTGACCCCTGTGGCACTGTCCCACTGACTGGTGGTAGGTGCTGTTTGATGAATGGACACACCATGCCAGGGTTTGGCAGCCTCAGACAGCCTTTTGCTTTTGAATAAAGCATTTCTGTAGCCTGCTCAAAATCTTCCAGTGGTGTTTACATTTTAATAGGCACTGCTGTAGAATGGAACATATTTTTATTGCTTACATTTATCAGCTGGAGCAAAAACTGAGTGCCTGGGTACAGCTTTGCAGGGAATTCACTCTTCTAAATAATCAGTACATAAGACTGTTTAGGAGAAAATACCGTAGAATTTTAACTTGTCAGAAAACCACGCTGTGCCTGCATTTGATTGCCAATATACATCATTGGAAAGAAATTCTATTTAAAAATAGAATTTTCAGCAATGTCAGCATGGAATAAAATAAGTGGGAAGTAGAAAGTCACATTTCTTTGTTTCATGCCGAAAGGGAGACCTTTAGTACTGTCGTTTTAAAACCAAAACTAAGAAAACTGTGTAAGCTTTGAGAGTTTGGACAAATACTCTCAGAGGCTGGTTCACCTCCACGAGTGCCCTCATGGCAGTTTGGTACTGGGGGATCTGGCAGGGGAAGCAGTGTTGCCCTGTGAAGCAGTTTTGGTGTGATTCCTGCCTTGTGGTGGGAGCACCTGCCTGGTCCCACAGCTGAAGAGGTGGTTTGCAGTCAGAGGGCAGTTCCTGTGCCATGCCCCTACAGCCATAGAATGAGCAGTGGGGCTGCCAGTCCTCTCCCTGGCACAGGATGTGCAGCACAGGGTGATGGCCACGTGCCACATGGTACAGAGTGAACAGCCAGATTCCCCAGGGAAGCCTCTCGATCCTCTCCTGACCTTCCCAGGAGGCAGCTCCTTCAAACTTGGGATGCAGTTTAAAAATACGCTTGCCTGGTGTTTGTTGAAAAACAGCAACTGCTGATGGGAGCAGCGGCACAGGCCGAGGGCAGGGATGCCATACCTTCCCCTCTCCATAGGCAGCTGCTGGTGCTGGTGGGCACAGCTGAATTTCAGAGCTGCCTTCCTTGCAGGCTGTAGCAAATGGCTCTGGGGGCACTGACACATCAGCACTCATCACCCAGCATCTGGAATGCCAGTGAGAGGCAGCTCTCCAACCAGTACATGGCATGGCGTGATTTAGGAGGAAGCAGGGCTTTGGCAATCTGCAGGCAATTTGGGCTGATGGATCTGCTCACTGGAGCTGATGCAGGAGTGCTCAGGACAAACAGCTTTGTCCTAAGAGCTGCTACTTGGGAACATTTCGGCAGTGGTTTGATGGGAGATGCGGTGGTGATGGATGGGCAGTGTCCCACCAGCCATGGGTTGCTTTAAAAAGTTAATCAGGTGCTTTAAAAAGTTATTTAGGTACTTTAAAAAGTTAAACTGAAGATTTGTTTTGGGGTAGAATATTGAGTTATTACTCAGACCCTGTTTTCAGTTGGAAAAAGGGAATGCTGATGAATCTAATGCTCTCAAATCAATTTCTTTTAAAACGAATTGACTTGATGTTTTGTTTAGCGTGACAATCTGCAAGCAGCAAACACTTATTGGCACATTTACCAAAGAAAAGCATGGATTAAATTGTAGTTAAAATAGAAGTTAATTTTCAATACATAGCAATTCCAAACTGTTTCAGTTGTCCATGTTGATTTGCCTCTCTCATTGCCTGCGGGAATGTGTCTCCTGTTCCAAATGCAGACAAGGCCCCAAGTCCTCTGGCAGAGGAGGAAGGCAGCTCAGAAGCCATGGCTGGCTGTGACAAAGGGAGAAGGGAAGGGAAACAAACTCAGCATGCAGCTCCCTTAGTGTCCTGGCTGGTCCCTGGTGCAGTTCCAGCACCTTGGGTGGATGGCTCACCATCCTTGGAACCGAAGTAATGCCTGCAGAGACCTAGACTTGGAAAGAGATGAAATTAGGGCATGGCAGGGAAATAAAAGTGTAACTTAATGGGGGTTTAAAACAGTAGTTTGTTTTGACCTCAGCTAAATGACCTCTCAATAAGCCATTTCCTTCCTGAAGACAGTGACATTTTCAAGACTGTAGAGCATTAAAGATGGGGACTTTGCAGCAGCCAGCTGGGATGGGCTCAGAACAGCTGAGGGATCCTTCCGCCCTTCTCTCCCCACCAGCATGATCCACAGGTATTACCTGCTGACACTGGGGCAGTTTGGTCAGTGTCCAGCAGCTCCTCCACACCGTGATCCATCCTGGCTGTCTCTGCCTTGGTGTCCTGCCTTCTCCAGGGAATCAATAAAGCTCTGAAAGGGATGTGGTCTCTCACGCAGCAAAGTGAAGATAAAACACAATAGTGATAACAGAAGTAGTTATTATAATCTGCGTGCTCTGTAAAATGGGAAGGGTGGTTTGATTATTGAGGTTAGGAAGTCTCTGTGTCACTGCTAATGATTGTAGTGTCACAGGAATTCCTTCTTGCACTACTTTCCCTTTTTTAAAATCTGCATTTCTGAGTGTTTTTCACATGCTACATCTGCTTCATGGCCTTTTGGATGGTATCTTCCCACTTTGGTAGGGATAATCCATCAAATTCCAGTGTCATATTATTAAGGCTGTGTGGTGCCCTTTGAGCCTGGCAGTGCTGGCCTTGCTGGCTAAACGTGCATCACGTGCCAAGAGCCCTGTGGATCTGTTTCTTTTGATCTCTCTCACTGCTAAAATATTGTCCTGTGGATATCAGATGAAAAGTGTACAACCCTATTTCTTCAAAGATCAGCCAATCTAGCCCAGAGGCATAATAAAATTCCAAACTTTGCTTTTAGGAATCATCTTTTATAAGTAATATTTTTCAGAGTTAAGTGGTAGGTACACAGCTGAGAAATAAAATACCAAGGCTTTGTGCCTTGGAGCTGTGTAGGGTTTGTGTTGTGGTTGTGGCTCGGTTTCATTAAGAGTTACATGATGTAAAGAGTGTCTTCTGTTGTAAGGAAGGTGCTTCAGCACTGACTTACTCCAATCCTGCTGCTGCTTCTCTTGTAAAAAGAAGTGGTGTGCAGTCTGCCCACAAAAACCTTCAAACATTTGGCCTGAAGCTCTTGGCCTCAGTGGAGAAGCTTTCAAGTTGTTCACATGAATCTCAAGAACTCTGAAATACCTGGATTTGTTCTTAGAGTTGAAGTAAGGGCAGAGGCACTGGAGAGCCCTTGGTCAGCAGGACCCAGCTGGATCACGCAGGCCCTGACCACAAACATCTTGGTCCACGAGCATCCTGGTCCTCACTGGTTGGGAATTCCTGCACAGGGCAGGGAATACAGAGCTGCTGGACCAGAGCCTAGGTCTTGTCAGGTTATTGGGTAAATGGAGAAAGCCTCACTTCAGGTTCCAACAGTAAGACTCCGCTGGTTTCATGCACAAAATGGGTTGTCTGTCGCTAAAGCAGACTCTTGCTGTCTGCCTTGTGGGTCTTATGCAATCAGCAGCTGCCTTCATGGGGAGGTTTTATGGCCACATGGTGTCAGACAACAAATCCAGGCTGCCATGCAAACCTGGTCATTAAGATTCTGTGCTTTTGCCTGTTAATGGTACCACAGAATAATGATAATTATATGAAGCATCATTTAACATCATTGTCAGTGTGCTCTTTGTTTATTTATACACATTTGTGTTCACAGTCAGCAGAACCCGGGCTCTAAAAAGCTCCCAGTGAGAGGAATGTCCCATGGCTATCACTCTGTTAGGAGGCTGCAAGGACTGTCATTCCTGTCGTTACACCTTGGGCCATTTCCTGAGTTGCTCAAGGCACCCTCTGTTTCTTTTTATTTCTTGGTTCACCCTTGTGCCACAGCAGGACCAGTTCCCAGAGAAAATGTCTGCCATTACTCCCTCCTTCCCTGGAATCCTTTGAAAGTTCATTAAACTTTTTTCAGACATAAATTCAAAGTGCTGAAAATTGCTGAAGTTCAATGCGGGGCTAATATGAAAGGTTTTTTCACTCCTGATGAAGTGATCTGACTTTGTTTTAGTAAAACTATTTGGATGGCCAAAGCAGGGCTTCTCTTGAGAGGGCACTGGGTTCACAAAAACGTGTGTTGGCTGCCAGCACCGTGTCATTGTTCCAGAGTTAATCACATTGGATGTATCACACCAGAGAGTCAATGCCAACAGCTCCCTCTAGATTTTGGTGGAAGAATTCTGCAGGTTTTTTGTCTGCATCTATAGTGCAAATGTTAAATCACTGTTTTGAATTTGTCAAAGTAAAGTACTTGAGTCACTGATGTGAATTCCCACCCTGCTTGTAGCTCTGATTCCCAAAATGCTGCCAACATCCATACCTGATTTACATTTATTTTTTGCTGGGGTGCTTGGTCCTGTTGTTCTTGGATAAAACCTAAATATCCTAAATATTTAGGACTTCATAAATCCTGTAGCTGTATACGTAGAACTTAACCTATCTCTACAATGAATTTCAGTTTATATTTACTGATAAGCCACATTAAGAGGATAAAACAGTCACACCCCTGTAGTTCTGTGGGATGCAGTAGCCTTTGGTGGTTTCTCTGCATGGGGTTGAAACTGTGTTAAACAAGGTGCAACCTTGGAAGTAAACATGTCTGTTATCTGGAAGTCATGGCAGCAGATAGTAAAAACAGACTATATTTTATTGTACAAGGAGTCAGGGCATGACATGCTGTTCATAATTAGTCATAAACTTATCTCTGCCCGGCTACTTTTTATGATGTTTTTATTTTTTATTGATATAATCATACTTATGCTGATCATTCCTCGGAGGCAGTAGTGGGCTCACTGCAGTGGAAGTGTCTCTTATTTTGCCAGTGGGATCTTTCTGGGTTCTCTTGGGCTGGGCAGTTTGTAGCAGTGTCGTGGCTGTGGCTGTCTTTTGAGCTCATTTTCCTGAGTGCTCATACCTGAAGCTGGAAAAAAGCCCCAACCAATTGTATGTTCTTTGCTCCAGTAAAGAGAGGATTGCTGCTGGGGAGCACAGAACTCTCCTGATGGTGGGTCCATCATATGGCAAGGACTGTTCTCAGGTACAGAGTGGAAGGAGGTTCTGACTCCCTCTCCCTGCTGCCATCGTGGCTGCTGTGGAAGGAGCAGGGCAGTCTCTGGTAATGTCCTCAGGTGCTGGGAAGTTGGATAGGGAAGGTTTCCTGACAGCCTCTGGCAGATGTAACCGTGAGCTGTTAGAGCTGGTGAGGACTGTGACATACATGACCTTGGCTGTCTTGTTCTGGGTGAGATGTGGGAAACGGTGGTGAAAAGTCTGGGTAAGCGAGAGGACAGGCAGGTGAGCCATGAAACTTTTCCATTTCATCTTCGCTTTGCAGGCTGGCTCTGCTCTCCTGGCACATCCTCTAAAGTGCCCTGCAACACTGAAATCACTTTGCAAACTTTTGCTGTACCTGCAGGAGACCTTGGACTATAAAATAGCGTTTTATTATCTGCATAACGCTGGACTCTTGCAGCAATGCCAATGTCAGAAAGATTGTTAATAAATAATGAGCAGCAGAATGAGCCAAAGGTTGACCTTTTGTGGAGCACCATCTGTCACTGGAGCAGTACTTGATCTTTCTTTCCAGTGCTGATTTCTTTTTCCATCCCCCTTGGGGGATATTGTAGGTTTCACACTTTATTAATAGCTTTTGTCTGACTTGTAACAACTCTTGTAAAATTGAGAGGTTCCCGACTTTCATGGGAGACAAATATTTGGGGAACTAAATCATTGATGTTTGTGGAAGTGCCAGTGACTATAAACAACCCTTCTCAAGCCAACTGTTTGTGGCTAAGGAGACACAAAGTGCTTGTGTGTGCTTGGAAACATCCCCAGATCCCACGAGGTGAAAGAGTGTCTTAGAGCATCCCTGGGATGCTGGATCATAACCTGGATTTATAGGTGCTGTGTTTCCTACTTTCTGTATTGTCTGGAAATGGGGAGGTTAAGAAAGGGGGCAAAATCCGGGGAAAGAGTTTCCTGAGTATTTTAAGCAAGGGCTTGTGTGCTCTACAGAAGCCAATCCAGCACACAGCAGGAGGCTGCCTGCAGGTGAGCAAATAAGTCACAGCAAGCACATGCTCTGGTCACTGTGGGGTAAGCATTGTGTCTGTCTGGTCACCTGCTTTGGGAGGAAATTACCGGCAGATAAATGCCCCAGGTTTTCAGGCTGTTCATAAATAAGTACCTGTGAAAAGCACACAGGCTAGGGCTTAAGTGGTGTGCTGGACAATGCCCTTCCAGCTTGCTTCCACCCCCCTCTGTGGCACCAGTGCCATCAGCTGAAGGAAATGATAATCAAATGTGATCTGTGCAACATTTCCTTCCTCATTTCTTTGTAATTCCAAAGCCTTGAATCATAGAATCCGGATGCAGGGAAAATCTATCAGGTGATTCCTCCTGCTGCTGGAGCCAAAGGTGGATTATGCCCTGGGGTGTGTTCCCTAACGTTGTGCAGAGCCTCCAGTGCTCCAAATGATGAAACTTTCATCACTGGGCCAGGAGGTGAGTCTGACACATGATAAATCATCCTGCCACAGAGGCTTCTGTGATGTTCTGCCTGCGTTGAGGAAGAGTTTCCTTTTTTCTTCCTACTGTAAATTTCCGGCAGTCTACATAAGTCCTAGTCCCAATGTCTGATGGTTTCTTCTCTGCAGCTTTCCAGCCACATCCTCCTTCCACCCGCACAGGTAGTGGGACAGGGCCCAGCTCTGGCGGGGTGGGTGGTGGTTTGTTGGGTTTTTTTTCATCCTCTGTGTTGGTTATTTTGAAGATAACTCAGTTTTGGCTCATTTTAGCCTCTGCATCCTGACTCAGCTGGAGTTTCTAGCATGACTACCTACATATCATCTGAAACTTTAAATGGAAGGATTTACTAGCTCAGTGCCTTGCTGAGTCCTATTTCAGAAGCATCTTCTGCTTTGCCGTAGCTGTAGTTTGGATGCAAATCATTCCCCTTCCCACTCGTTAGCACAGGCTGATGGTTGTAATTATATTTGTAATGTTAGAGACAGAGTCCAATAGCTCCAGTTGAAGAGTCTTCCCTGAGTGACATTCCTTCAGAATTATTTGCCTTTTGGGCAACACAGTGTGGTTAAATAAAAAAGTGTATGAAACCAGACAGTTTGAAATCAGGACTGTGCTCAGCTCTCTTGATGAAGTGGGAGCGTGGGGTCCCTCCAGGTGAGACAGGGGTCCCTGACCTCACTGTCTGGTTCCCTTCCCTTACTCCACCAGGGTTCGTATTTCCAGGAGTTATTTTTGGTCCCAACCTCACATCAGTACCCCTACAGTTTATGTGAAAATTGACCTTTGCCTGCATCCTCCTACTCCTGTCCTCCCTGTGCAGTCTCCCTCTCTTGAGAGTATGTTGACAGGACCTTTCTGCATTCCCTGTCACTCTGGAGTAATCTTAAAAGCTGGAAAAGACAGAAAAGTTAGAACTTTTCTACTTTGTCTCTACTGGCCACTGGCAATTTTTTTTGGTTGTCCAGATTTTTTCTCATGGAACTGCTGCTTGTCAAGATGAGCCACATCCTCCTCCTGAGCTGCAGAAACAACTTTATTTGATTCAAAATATGTGGAAAGATAAAACTTGAAAGTCAATTGACTTAAATATAGAAAAAAACTGCAGCCTGGTTATTATGGCATATGCTAAATTTTAATAGCATTGAGAAAGTGTTTTGTGGGGTAGAAAGAAGCAGCATACCCATCAAAGCTCAGCTGTGTTCTGGTTTATAGTGCAGAACACTTTGCTGCTGCCATCCAAAGGTTTTAAAATGTAATAAGGCTCAGTTGAACCCAAGGGTTCCAGGATCTCTGTAAAGGCACACACACCTCACAGGGTGGAATAAAAGGTTCCAGTGCAGAATAGGTGGGATCAAGGCAGAGATGCTTTTTATGGAAAAGCCTCTTTGACTTTTCTGTTTCGTAGAAAATTATCTACGAATGCTTACGACTACCTAACAAGTGACATTTAAAAAAAAATCTCAAAGACTTGGAGTATCTGTAATGTATTATGCTTCATCTGTTTAAAAAAACCCTGCAATAATTGCAGTAATGTACTAATCTATTTTTAAATATGCTGAAAAAAATCAATGAGAGGCTGCAGTTCTTTGGTTAAAAAAGTGAACCCGAAGAGTGAATTATTGCACCAGTTTCACATCCTGGTTGTTGCCTCTGACTCGAGCAAGCACTATCACAGCTGATGCCTAGTTTTCATCTGTAATTTTGTTTTTCATTATATTTCTTTTGTAGAGATTCTGGGCTTTCTTGTACAGATTTATAGGCCTTTCATCTTTATACACTAATAATATGTTGTTATGCGCTTTCTGCAAACTACTGCAGAGAACGAAGCCTGTAAGTCTCTCCCTGGGTTCATTCAGGTCTTCTGAATGCATGGCTTTCTGGGAATTCTACCAGAATGGCTTTCTGGGAATTCTCCAGTCACTACCCCCATCGTGGTTCCCACTGGGAAGTGGCTGTCTACCACTTGGGTGTTTTCCTTTTTTAATTTGGGCAAAGATGCAGATGGCAGATACCTGGGGAGTGGAATAGCCAGCGGTGCCAGGAGTTTCAAGTAAAAATAGTGAGCAGTAGAACATGTTGACTGGCATCAACAGAATTAGATGCTAGAGATGAGATACTTTGGCGTGTTTGTTGCAGCATCATTCATTAAAATGTAAATTATAATTGTGTAGATAAATCATGTTTCTCATAGATCTCATTCTCTGCCAGTGGAATAGCTACAGCGTGGAAGGCTGTTTAGAATTTTGGATAATGCCTTCAGGAGTTCCTGATGTCTTGTGCAAAAGCCTTTCACCTTCTTCCATTGCATCTTGTGTTGGTGGCTGTCAGGAGCAGGAACTGAGGCTGAAAGGGGATAGATCCAGTATGGTAATGGCTCTATTTCATGTCTGCAAGTGGATAATTCCAGTTAAATACAGAATGCGTTTCTGTGAATATTTGTTTACCAATGCATTCTAAGGATCCTCCTTCACACTTGCACACACACACACACACACACACAGATGTTGGACCCCACAAACACAAGAGTGGCTGAGGAGGAGACACTGGCAAGAACCACTTGTCCTTCAGCTTCTCTGGGGTGTGGCTGGGATAATGTGTGTGTGGTGAGGAGCAGAATTAATCCTCAGCTCTGAGCAGCAACGCTGCCTTTGTTAAAGCTGGCTGTGAAACACAACTCCTGCAGTTGTACAAATGCCCCATCAATAGTGTGGTGGCTCATTGCCTTGGCCCCGGCGCGTGCAATCTCCATTATTTGCACTGCTGGTAAAGGCAGTATTTCCAGCAGATCTGCACTACTCCATTTAGCTGGGAATAATGATTTATTCCTCCCTTGCCATCGGACATCCTCTGCTTCCCTGGCTAATAATGAGCCTGGCTGTGAGGAGGAACACGGGAGGGATGGTTCTGCTGTGAGGAGGGGACAGAAGGGATGGCTTTGCCATGAGGAGGGGCACAGGAAGGATGGTTCTGCTGTGAGCCACCAGACACAGGGAAGACAAGCTCTCACTCCCCTCGCATGGCATTAAACCACACGTGTTCCTTACAACCACCTTCCTTAGAGTGAGTTATCAGCTGCTGTAGACATTGCTAAAGCAGGCTTGATTTCTGAGCAGTCTGGCACCCTGAACAGTGCTGTGGTTGGGAGATCATGTCTCTGTGCTGGCATTTTGGGGCCTCACAACCCCTTCCTTGGACCTTTGGGGCTTCATCTTTCTTTCTTTTCTTTCTTTGCTTTCTTTCGTTCTTCCTTTCTTCTAACTGATGTTGGGGCCTGGCATGTCTTGCCTCAGAGCATCAGTGCTTCTCATCTCCTCCCAGGGATCCCCTTCCCTGCACTCTCCCCTCACCAGTGTTCCCTCCAGATGGTTCTTCATGCAGATGAGAAAGCCAATGACTTGCTGGCAGGTGAGCACAGGGACATTCTTGTGGCTATGTTTGTTGTTGATGTGTAGAGATGACATTAAATTTCTTTGACTCAGCCCTTCTGGCATTTAGAGTAACCTAGTGAGAAGAAAGGCAGAAAGGCAGGCTGTTGGTCAGTCACTAAGCAGGGCACAGTCAGTTGCAGGCAGGGCAGCCTTTCCCCAGCTTTCAGGAACTCCTGAGTGTCTGCTGCTGGTGGCAGAAGGAACCAGATCCAGGAGACCTCATACTGCTGAGTATCACTGCCTTTTTGGCTCCCCCCAGTGAGCTCACATGTGGGCTGATGGATGAAGTGCACATGGTGGGTAAGGGCAGAGGTGCCCTCAGTCATGCATGGCTTCTCTGCACCTTCTGATCTGACATAACAGCTCATGTGATGGATGGGTGCAAGGAGAATCCATATCCTGGGAAAAGGACGGGGAAGAGTATCCTTGCTGTGCCAGTTTAGATGTTTCCCCTCTTTAAAACTGTTCTAACTGGCAAACCAGTGTAACAGAGCCAGGCAGTGGCTACTCAGGCAGAGGAGATCTGTGGGTATCTCTGTCCAGATGTTCTGCAGGAGCCTTCACCAACCCCGTGTCTCTGCTGTTAGTGCTGACCCAGCAGCAGTTGGGTTTCACAGCTGCCTGCACGTGTGGGCTGAGCCTTTTGTCCACTCCAAAGCCTGGGCTCTTCCAGGGTCATCGCTTCCCACGGTGCAGCCTTGTCTCTGAAAGCTTACAATTCATTATAGGTCCCAGCTGACCTCTGCTTTCAAGATCTGTCTGCTAGACAGCTTTTAATCCATTAAATGTGTGTGTGTTTTTAACATTCAAATGGTGTTTGGTACGGAGTCAAATGCCATACAAAATTTTAAGTGCCTTCCAAATATGTGGCCTTTGTCAACCAGAATTTGAACCTCCTTGAGGAAGGAAATCAGATTTGCTTGACAAGAGCTATTTCCCATGGAACCAGGTTGGGGACCATTAAATGCATTAAAACATTCTTTAATTCCTTATTAATTGAATCTCATATCAATTTTCCCACTGCTTTACCCAGGACTGATATTAGACCAGTCAGCCCAATGTGAAAGAATGAAGGGTTCATTCTGCTTGACCTTTTTGGGTATTGATTAAGGGAGAAATTATACAGAACTTAGGTATTACATCCTGCAAATAATCAACATGTGCATTGTTGCCTCTGTGTTTGAAATAAAAGTCTGTAAAATTGGGTAGGTGACAAAACCCAGGCATGACTGGAATGAGTGGTTGGAATGCTGGGTCCCTGGGGGTGTGTGGGGAGTTGAAAGGGCGTTTGGGCTGGACCTGGTGGGAGATGTGTCAGCCAAATACATCAGGTACAGCAAGGCTGATAACACGACTGTGGTTTCAACCTGGGTCATCGGAGGAACAAGAAGAGTGACAGTTTTTTACTTTATCCAGTAATATAGTAGAAGAAGACAGCAGAGAAGCCTGCAAGTTTCCTTAATCCTGGAAAAAAAACTGTGGAGGCTTTTTTTTTTTTTTTTTAATTTAAACATTCTTGCTTCAAGCTTAAGAGTGTTCTTATTTGGGAATCTGTTTCCAGTTATTTGCAATGTGCTAATTACCCAGTGGCAGAACCTAAGTGGGTGTAAATTGTCATATCTCTGCTGACTTCAGTGGAACTGTGGCAATTTGCACTTCAGGAGGATCTGTTGCCTAGATTCTTGCCAAATTTGAAATCCCTTTGCTCTAACTTGGCTGGGGAGCCTCGGGCTCGAGGGAATACAGAAGAAAACAAGCATTTTGCAGGGCTTAAAATCCTGCTCGTCTCATTGATTTGTTGGCGTTCATGTTTGTTATTCAAGCCGCCGCGGAAGGTAATGGATACTTGAGCCATCTCACTGATGAGAAAGGAATCCTGCCTCACTCACATCGCGCCGTTGCCTTGGAAACGACTGCGGCGGTTCCCACGCGGGCTCCCCGCGGGCTGGGGGCACCCGGGATAATTCGGCGCAGAGCCGGCAGCGGCACGCACAGCGCTCCTGGCATCAGCCTTTTGTCGCAGCCGCTGCCGAGACCCGCATCTGGCCACGACCCGTGTGGCTGGGACTGGCCAAAACCCTTTCCACTGGTTTGTCAGATGGCTCACCCCTCCTTTCAGAGCAGGATGCTCGGGATAAGTCTGTGTGTGTGTCTGTGTGTGTGTGTGTGTGTGCGTAAATCACTGGTGGGGGATTCCAGGCAGCAGGACATAAATACAGATCTTGTTGGCCATCGAGCATCCTGACGGTTCCTGATGTAATGGCCACTTAATTGGTTCATCCTAATATAGAAGATTCATGCTGTTATCTCCCTTCACGTCTTTTTCAACTCAGTGTCATCTTGGAGACAACAGAAATGGCTTTTGCATGGATGAGAGCTATGGAGAAGGTGGTGACATGGCAGAGCCTTGAAGGCGTCAGTGTTTGGCATTTGTTTGAGTCAGTGGTTCAGGTGATGCAGCCCTTTCTGCATCTCTTTTACTGCCTGCACGTACGTGGCAGAGAGCTTAATAACCCTCCAGTGAACGGGCTGACCTTCTTAAAGGAGATAAATCCACAGGCATTGAGAGATTTTTCCAGAACTGTATTTATAGACCATCTGCTTGTATGTCTTATCCCTTTCCCCTTCAGGGGAATTTGAAGACTGTGAGACCCCATTTCCAGCTGAAAGGGGGCAAAGACTGAGGTGGGGAAAGCAGAGTGGGCTGCAGAGATGGCCTCCTGCCAGCACCCTTGCACTGACCCTGCCTGCCCATCCTGTGTTTATGAACTACTAAATGTTTAGGCAAATACAAGCACTGATTTCATAAACAGGTGTAATGGACCAGGTAGCAGATTTTTATGTACTTTGGGCCTAATTCATTAACATTTTGCCTGTATAGGCATATCGTTATCTTTATGTGGCTCCTCTGGTTGGCCATATGGGTTTGTTGGCTGCATAGTATTTTTCAGCAAGGATACAGCAAACTTGCCATCTGGGTGATGTTTGCCCCACTACTTGTAATACTTCAGGTTTTTTTGGTTTTGTTTTTTTTTTTAATATGGATATGAGAAGTCTCTGCAATCCAGGATTTTACCATGGGTTGTGCACAGTTTGCCCCCCTCAGTGCTGATGCCCAGAACAGCACAGGGTGTGAGGAGCTGGCTGGGGACCAGTGAACAACTTCTTCATGCTGGGCAGAGTCACCTCTGTTGCGTTCTATGCTCGGCTCTGCAGATACTAGGGGAGGTGGCTGGGGAGCTCGTGGGAAAAAAAAAAAAAACAAACAAAAAAAAACCAAACGATTTCTTTGCAAACATAGTTGATATTCCAATAATACAGGTGTATTTTATTGCACTGCTCCTAAATTGGTGCATTCCATAAAGTTGATTTATGGATGCAGAGATGACAGCAACTGAACTGCAGGAGCCATTGGTATGGGGGGGATGTACTGGAGTATTGCTCAGCTGTGTAGCTGGGATGATGCTCCTTGTGCTGGTGAATTGTCACCTGGGAGATTGTTTCCCAGGAAAGGAAGGATGTGCCTGCTCTTGGTGACAGGACATTTACCAGTGTGGCCAGGGAGCCCGGTGAGCATCACAGCTCTGGTCAGCGTGGCTCTCCTTGCCTCACTGGTAGGAAAAGAGGGAATGTGCAGTACTGCATTACTGAGCAGCATGTGGAAAATTGCCCTCAGACCTTGCATTCCTGTTTGTAACCTTTTTAAAAACATTATTTCCCATTGCTACTGGGTTTTGTAATGTCAATATCCTAAGCTCTGCCTCCCAGTGTTGCACTGTGCATATGGTGCTGCCTTCTCTATGCCCTGGAGCACATCTACTTTCTAAGCAGGCTTTCAAAAATAGTTTTCAAAAACAAAAAAAGAATTCATGGTACACTTCGCTGTTGCCAGGGGAAGAAGTTTTTATCACGGTCTAGAGCAAAATGCACAACAGATCTGTAACTGAAGTTCACCTTCAGCATTCCAGGTAGTTCTGGCTCTTATGGAAAACCATTGCGGGGGATCATTATCTGCAGAGATTCCTCTCCAATGGGACTCTCCCATGCACAGAGCCATTGCACATAGCCAGTGGTGGTTAAGGCAGTGATGTGAGGTGCTGTGGGGCAGCCAGCTGCACCAGTGCTCCAGCTCTTGTGCTGCTCCTGTCTCCAGACCTTTCCTCCTCGGGAAACACGAGTTCCCTACTATTCATTTTTCAGATTTTATCCCACCTAATGCTTCACTGTCACCTGGCTTTTCCTCCATGAAGTGCACAGTGAAGAAGCTGCATTTAGATTATGGGAGTGATTTCCCCAAAACATGTGTAGCCCGAATGTGCAGTTCCTGCTCAGTGTTGTGCCCTCAGTAAATACAAAAGATCTGTAGGTAGTCCTACAGTGCCACTGGCAGGGGTGGGATTCACTGGAGTTGTTCTGGAATTTAGGGAAACTAATACAAATTATGTATAACACTCTTAGCTGGAATACCAAGTCCTAGCATCTTACATTTTGACATGTCTATTACGTATATGCAAATTCAGTCTTTTCTGCAGAATTTCCTTGGAGAGAAATGTTTTATTAGTTAAGGAAGAGGACACAATACGTTAATGGAAGATAACTAACACATGGCTTGTGACTGGGAATGCAGCAATGAAAAAGAGAGAGATTAGCTTTTACATCACTTTTACTCTTGGAGGTGTGTTCTAATTTCCCTCTGCCCAGCCTGGGGATGTCCTGTTTGCAGGCCAGGTAAGGCCATGCTCAGTTAAATTTCCTGTGTTTACTAACATTTTGTGCACTGGAGGATCTTTCCAGCTAAAATTTGTGTCTTGTAAGCTGATTTAGGGTGGCTTGCACACACTGTTGAATGTTATTTGGAGTTCCTTAACCTCAGACAGCATGTGCTAATGGCTCTTATGGCATGTACAGTCCTTTGGGTGCTTCAGAGAAGCAGTGGGGCCATGAGCGAGGTGGCACTGTGTCATTTACAACTCTATATACAATGGAGGAGGGCAGTGTTCAGGGGACATTGGTGCAGAGCAGAACAGAAAACAACAGGTTGGATCAGGAAAATGGGCTGTTTTATGAGCAGAAATAAAAAGCTTGTTTAATCTGGCAAACCAAGGCTGGGAAGTGATGCAGTTGTTCCATCTACAAATGTCAAAAGAAATAGAGTAGGGAGGTGGAAATCATGTAAAATGAGGGCTGTCATTGGCACTGAAATGACCAGAGCAAGAGTGGCCACAGATAAATGCACATTCAGGACTGTCCCTGCTTGTGTTGAGTCTGAGTGTCTGTCCAAGCCTTCTCACAGGAGTCAGGTGCCAGCTGCAGGGCTCATGAGGACAGAAGCAGGCAGGAACCCAGCAGTGTCCATGGTGTTCACACATGGGAGTGCTGGGCTTGGTGTTCCAGAATCGTTGGTGCTGCTGAACACCACAGCAGGGCTGCTCTGGGCAAGGGGGATCCTTTTTCTTCTTTCTGTATTTCTTTCTTCCCCTCCTTTTTAGAATATAATTAGATTTTTGTTATGTGTTACGATGGGCTGAAATGTTACTTGGGGTTAAGCCTTGTGGCAAAGTCATTATAGGACCCGGGAAAAACTCCACCCCATTCTGAAGTAGCACATTATGTACTCATGAGAGTCCAGACACCACTGTGCTGTGCAAATACCTGTCTGCATTATTCTCCAAACAACTCCATTTCACATGCTGCTACTGTCATCATGATGAATCATTTCACGTACAGCTTTGGGATGATGACTTCTAAATTTAGGGCTTGGCTTCATGGAGCCTCCCTCCCTGGCTGTGGGTATATAAGAAAGAGCAGTTCTGCTCATGGGTGCCAGCAGCAGAGCTGGATGGCTGGCACTGCCATGTGCTTGTCCCCCTCACACAGCTGAGCTTTGGCTCGTGTTTAAATCAACACTGTGCAGTTGTATAAACAGGGATAACCCATATTTCACTGGCAAGCCCGATTATGCAAAGTCAGCACCTTCTGCAGCTGAGAATGCCTCTTTTTGTATGTTAAGAGAAAAGAGGATGACGAGGATGATCACAATGAAACCTGCAGAAAAAAAGCACTTTCCTAAAGCTGCCTGTGCTGTGGTGCAAGCACAGGTCTTTGGGGCTTGGAAAGCTTTAGTAGCCTGAGGACCCTTCACATACTTTGTTTCCTTGTACCATTTTTTGTGTGTCTTAAAGTTACCCGAGGGGATTTTTACATTTCAAAATGGGTTTGTGCCATTGGCAGTAATAGTAATGGAATTAATAATTACGTTTTTGTAGAATTAATAATCACATTTTAATAGAATTTTTATTTGCAAAGTGCATTTCAGCTGGTCTGTAATTAATTGCATACCTGTAGTGGCACTGAGCTGTATCAGAGATGCCACAGCAAGATCAGTAGAGGAGTTTTTAGGGGCTGTGTTTCACTCTTGCTTGCTGGAGCAGCCAGTTTGGTGCAGAACTTGCTTAAGGTTATGCATCTTCCCAGTTGCTCATGCTCTTGCTGCTTTTCTGTCATAGATATATTTACTGACAAGGCAGACAGCAAAGTTTCTAGGCTGCAGTGGAGTGCACCATCATTTACTAGAACTTGAAGAAGATTGTTTCAGGCAGAAAATAAGGCCTGTGGTCCACCAAAGGCCACGTGGGACCATGCCATGTGCTGGTCCTGGAGTCAGTAGCAGCTCCCCTGACACTGCTGCCCCATGCAGCACAGGGGGATTTGGCTGTTGCCCCCTCTATAGTCACAAAATAGTTTAAATATTTCATAAGAAGTCTGTCCACTTAGAATAAAGTAATTGATACAAGCAGTTTCAGTCCCCTTTAATATAACAGATCTCAAGAGTGAAACCTCCTTACTTAATGATCAGCATAAAATAAAAGTCTTTTTAAAATGTAAGTTCTCAGTTAATTTTACAGTTCAGTTGAAGTGAAAATATCATTAAACAGGGTAGCATTAAACTTTATTCTTACTGGGCCTCCCCTACTGTGCAAGGGAGAGGTGAGTTGGTGTTTTGACAGTCACAGTCAGATCCAACTTAGCCTGGGTCCATCCCTCTCTTTTCCTTGTTGCCATTAGAGATACACCTTTTTAATACAAACTAAACTTGCAAGCTAACTTTGACATAAAGAAACAATATTTTCATATCATAAAGCATACTCTGGTATGGTGAAGTGGCATCCCTCATATTAAACAGGTATTTGCTAATTTGTGAGGAGCGTGCACTGAAGCACCAAAAAGGTTTGAAGGTCACCTTTGCTAACTACATTCAGCTGTCCTGTTGATTTCAGTTCTGAGATGGCACAAGCCCTCGCTGCTGGTCCGAAAGCTGTGCGGGAGGATGAGGAGGAGGATGAGGAGGATGAAGATGAGGATTAGGGTGAGGGTGAGGATGAGGGTGATAAGGAGGAAGAAGATGAGGAGGAGGGAGCTGCCGGGAGGAAGCACCTGCAGCGCCTGAGCACTGGTCCAGCAGCCGCCTGCAAGGAGCTTTGAAGGGTACGGGAGTGCGCAGCTTTGTGCTGCTGACAAAGGACAGGGGATGTGGTTTCGGCTTCTCCTCCCACTGCCTTGCCGTCCTTCCATTAAATGCGGGTTTGATTGATTCTGTAGTGAGCCAGGCAGGAGCGTGCTCCCTTCCCCGAGGCAAGGCTCATAAACCGACACAAATCAGTGCTAGACTGTATCAGAATGGAACATTGCCACCGATGAGCCTGGAGAAATAAGGGCAGAATAGTATTTTTTCATTTTAAAAGAGGGTTAATGCTGGAGAAGAAAAAATGAGGAAAGAAATTGTTGTTTGCTTGATCTGCAGGAGACACAGTTGTTAGAGAAAGAAACATGAAACATTCTCTGGTAATTTGGGGAAATACAGGGGTTATGGGAGTGAAAAAGTCCAGCCTCAGGAAGGTAGGCACACTCAATCCTCTTTCCAGAGCCATCATCCATGACCTCTCCCAGTGACCATGGGCTCATGTCAGGGGCAAGTTTCCTCTGCAGCAGTCTTTGTGTTAGGTTCAGATTCTTTATCCAATTCAATTAAGCATCCCTTTGAGATCTGTTTTTGGCAGAGAAAAGTTCTGTCAAAAAGTAGCCTCCCAGTCCTAAGGGTAAACTTTCAACCAGAAGTAGCATTTGCTGTTGGTGGATTTGGAGGGACTGAAGGTTTTTGAATGTCTGTACTCCTGTTTTGCAACTTGAAATCTGTTGGCTCTGGGTGTTTGTGACAATTGTGGATCTTGGGCAGTTCCCTCCTCTGAGCTGCCCTTCAGCACATGGGTAGGACCCAGTCAGTATTTTGGGATAGCCTGAGTAATTTCTCTGTTGAATTTGCAGCGTACTGGGACATGGTGGTAACAGAGCTGCTTATGGTGCCTGTGGGAACAGCCCTGTCCTTCTCCCTTGCCTGCTCTCACCTTAACGAGCCGATCTCTTCATTAGCCGCCCTGCTGGTAATCTGCTGCTGATGAAGATTAATAAGGAAAATATTTTCTAAACACTTCTGCCTGCATTTTCATTAATCTGTGCTTGGAAAATTAATCTTGTGGAGTGACCTGCAAAAGGTGTTAATTGCCATTTCAGGGAAGGATTTATCAAAAGTTTGAGGAGGTGCTGTAGCAGCTGCACAGCGGTGGCAGGAGTTTCAGAGGGATTGTCCCTGTCTTTCAGACCCCAGACCTTAATTCAAGTAAAACCAGTTGTTTCCAAAAGTTCTTTGGGGCAAAGTGTAGCTTAGGCTCTGGTGAGGGCCAAGTTTCTACCCTTTCAGGTTCAGCATGCAATTAGAGAAGAAGGAACAGGTGAATAATTTAATTAATGTCCATCCTTAATACTGTATCATTATCTTCGAAGACTCCTCAGATGAGGAAATTTTGTAGGTTTTGTGGTTTTTTACGGCTACCAGTTATGAAATTTGGCATGAAAATGAAGCTGTGTGTTACATGAGTGGCTTCGGTGTGATGATGATTTATTGTCCACTTTTCCTTATGAAAGCCACTTGGTAAATTCCTTGTGATTTGTAAACCTACAGGCAGCGTATTGGATAGAGATGATGGATTGTGTGGCCGAGGGAACAGATTTCTGCCTGCCCATGGGACTCATTTCTAATGACAGTTTTGTGATGTCAGTGGGAGGTTGGGAAGCAAGCAGCCCAGAATTTTCTGTTTTCTTCTGCTTTTTCTTGAATCTTGAACCTGGTTTCAGTTACAAGAGAAAATCTTGCTGTTCAGTTTTGTGCTGCAGCCAGTGCTCAGTCTCAGCAAAGTATTTTCTCTTGGCAGTGAACAAGCACGAGTGTCTGTCTGCACCTTTCTCCCAAATGCTACAAAACTTCTGCTTACAAAAATGCAACAAACACTGTTTAAATTGACATGTGTCACTGTGAATCTTCTTGTGATTTGTCAGTTTTGTGAACCTCTAGATACTGTGAGTTACCTATAAGTGCACTGATCTCCTTTTGAGCTGGATTCAGCCAATGAGCATTTTAGAAAGTGTTTCAAGTTTCCATGTGTAGGTCCAGGTTTTGTAAGAGGGGATTCCTTTCAGGGAATTGGCATTTCACCATTTCAGTCTTGAAAAAAGCTGAAATAGTAATTTCATGTTCAAATGGCATTTCAGTTCTTGCTCACCACCAGTCTCCAGCAGTTCTCTTTCCTGAGCCAGCTGTGTCCTCTGCAGAAGGACAGAGGATATCTAGGATGCTGTTTTCTACAGGGGCAGGGGACAGGGCTCAGTGCCACTACTCCACACCCAGGATACTCCCCTGCTGCTTTGAGAGAAAACCGTCTTTTCTGTTGACATCAGCAAAGTTGCACTTTGTACTCACAGTCAAGGAAAATATTGTTTGGGTTGAGCAAATGCTTCTCTGCCATTGCCAGTAGAACACCCAGAAACCAGGAGGATGGAGAGAACAAATCTAACATTAAGTGTGGAATTCTCTTTTATGAGTCTCGTGATCTTTTCCAATTGCTGTCAGCCTTGAAGAAATGTTATGAATGCTCTAATTGGTTGTGATGGGGAAGACGAAGATTCCCTCTGCATGAGAAGAGGTGATGTACTAAAAATGATTCAGCGTTCTGTTTTGTCATATAGCTCATCAGCACTGTCTTGCTTTTATTGAGAAAATATGCAGAAAGCACTTTAGAAGCAAAACTGTTGAACCTGCCAGCTAATCACTTGACTTTCATTTGTCAATGCTCTGTGACTGTCAGGTCCCCTTCTTTGTGCACTGCCACCAGAGGCTGTGGGATGGTTGGACCCTGCAGCTGGAGGAGGCTGTGCTGGAGACATGCACTGCCCTGCTGCCACCATCACTCTCCAGCAGTGAGTCCTGGGTGACATCCAGTGATGCATTTGTGGGAGACTTTTCAACCCTCATGACCTGCTAAAGTACCTGCAATTCCAGTCATGTCCTTTGTGAGCACTTTCAGCTTCTTAGCTAAAGAGTACAAAAGGAGAGGGATTAAGATTCATTTGTGTGAAGCCTTGCATCTAATTAATCAGCAAAGCCCCCCAGATGTTATTAGATGCTGGTGACAAGTCAGTAAAAGTGAAAGTAAGTCCCTTCGGGTCAGTTTGTGTGCAGGAGACGTGGCAGGTGATGTACCAAGGAGCTGCACCTTTGCAGTGGTGTCCGCGAGCTGTGATTGTAGCTGGGGAGGTGCAGGAGCAGGTTCAGGTCCTGGCACAGTGAACTCGAGGGTCTTGGGGTCAGGTGCTGGCTGGTGTTCTGTACATGGCAGGACTCCAGGTGTCTCTTGGAGGACAGTCCACACAGAGGAGTGCAGGGACAGCTCTTGGCAGGGCAGCGCTGTAGCCTTTCTGCCCTAGATGGAGTAACCCAAAAGGAAGGACGAGTGGGATAGTCCAGACCCAAGGTCCATGATACCACTGCCTCCTAGTCCCATTCCTGACAGAATACATATAACTTGTTGGCAATGTGTAGACAGATCCTCATTGGACAGCTGTACTTTGAATGCCAGGGATAGAAATCACTATTATTTTACAATAAGAAGATTTGCTCATAGCTTGCCATCTCTGCTTCTGCCCTCCAGAATGTCTCAGGGCATATGGGAGATATTTGCTTTTGTATTTAGAGTTCTATTTTCCTTCTCACCTGTCCAAGTGACATAACTATTAAATAGCCCTGAAGGGCTCTTCAAAAGTCAAAGTCCCAGTGAGAATGTCACTTGAGGTAAGTCTCAGTGATGATGTCACCTCAGGTAGGCACCTGGAAGGGCTCTGAGGTTCAGCAACTGTTCATATGGAGAGTACCCCCATCTTGTGTATTTTGCCACAGCAGACCTCTTCCAATGTTCATTATCTGTCATGAAAATGAGCTTTCCCTTCTCTGATAAAACATTAATGCAAGTAAAATGTTGACCTTTTCATTGCTTATTGAACGTCAGAAACACTCAGCTGTTTGCTGCTGGTGAACTTCAGTAAATTTTGGTGTACTAACCTTGAGAAATTAATGCTTTTCTGTTTGGGTTTTTGGGACAGGAATAAAATATTGATAAGTTGGTTGTAAGCAGTATAAACTTAGTGTTTCTACAACAGCATTCTTAAAAGCCTGCTTACTGTAGTTCCTGTCATTGCTCACGAGCAATAGTGAGGCTGTAATGATTTAAAATCAGAATGGGAAGATTTAGTATTGGCATACATAATAATTTGTTTTAAGGTTGTGAAAATAGTTTTTAATAAAGGGATTCTCTGGAAGGAGGTTTGAAAGTCAGGTCCTTCTGAGTTTTCTATTCACTTGGATTAAATTTTCAGAATTCAGAACTACTGAAAACCTTAAATGGCTTCCTGAAATGGGAAGGGAAGCTTCCCGTATCAGCTTCCACTGGAAGCTCCCTGTCTGGAGCACCCAGCCTCTCCACAGCCCTGTGCTCTCTGCTCAGGCTGTGTGGAGCTGCAGTGGAACCATGGCACCTTTGCAAAGAGCCTGAAGTCAGGGATGGACGTGTGGTGGTCATTGAGTCACTCACAGCAGCACCTACTGCTCGGAATTGTAAGCAAGTGGAGTAAAGAGAACAGGACCCAGAACCTGATCCCTTTGCAGTGTGGGATGTCTGCAGATATCTCCAGGGCTGATTTTGCCCAAGGGAGGTTGCCAAAAAAAGATCTCAGCAAAGGCTTCTTGTCCATTCCAGCACAAAATTAATCCAAGATAAAACTGCATGTATAATTAATAGCTCCCAAAAGTTCTCTTAGATATTTATATATTTCCTATGAGTTGGATTTGTTAGAATTGTCCTTATTTGCCCGAGTCAGACAGACAGTGAACATGTCAGACAAACACCCCTCACGCCATCATGCTCATGTCCTGCATGCCCTGGGATTGTTCCAGATGTGTCTTGTTTCTGTTGTGTGTCTGCAAAAGTACCATCCCAGCCTGCATTTCCCCAGGGCATTGTCACATTTTGTCTGGTTCCCCCATGCTGTGATGGTCTTTTTTTTGTTCCCAAAAAAGAGAATCAGATAATAACCAGATTTCCCACTTGGGCTCAGCCTGCCCATGATGGCCGTGGTGGAGACAGCTGAGCTGGAGATGTGATGTTGTTCTTGTCACAGTCTTTGCTACCTTAGTCAAGTTTCCACCAAGACCAGCTCAATAATGTGCAAAGTTTCCCCAGATATAAAAGTATTTTGATGTCAGCCTGTCTTCATTAGCCTCTGCCTGATCTGTTCGGTCTCAGCCCCCCAGCATCTGAGGCAAATAGCACAGACATTAATGGTTCATACAGCTGTGTATCTGATTTTCCATTGATGTTGTAGAAGATATGATTAAAGCCTTCAAGTAAAGTTGCAGCTAAATCCTTGTTACAACCCACCCTATTATTTTTTTGTTCTCCTATTAGGATTTTAGGCATTTCTTTGACATTTTTATTGCCAGATTAGGAGGAAAACGCTTGACTTGTTTGCAATGTTCTCATTATATTGTCTTTCTAACATTTCTAAAAGAGAATAAATATAAAATACTTGTGTGTATTGTGTCATATTTCAGTATGACATTAATATGCTCCACGATTTCCCAGCTCACAGTTCTCACTGTGTGGTGACAGTCAGGAAGCTCTTGCAGGGGAATGGCATGGGGTGGCACAGGCTGAGGAAACTGTGGGGGTTGATGGTGTACAGGGACCCAGGTAATGCCTGTCCTGTAGGTTGGTTGTATCCCACTGTAGAGCCACCTGGGCAGTGCTGGTTTACAACGTGAGCCTGTGGAGTCAGAGCAGTCTCTTGTACCACTTTTCCTCCTACTAATTGCTCATTCACATCAGGGATGTTGGGAATGCTCTTCCCTTACCCGAAGGTATGGGAGCCTGGCTCTCATGTGGGGTGTGTGTCACCCAGATCTGCTCTCAGTGACCCCTTGCACACAGGTGTCATCAGACAGTCTGCAGAGCTCGTGCTGCCCTGTTTGTACCCAGTCCAAATGGGTCACCTACCTCCAAGTCCCTTTGAGTTTAGATAGTGGAGGTGAATGTGGGAATCCTTCCCAGTGAGAATTCCTCTCCTGCATACCTGGTTGAGCACAGCCTGCTTGTAGCTGTGTTGCAGGGTTTTTTTGGGTTTATCATGTCATTCACAGTATCTGCAAGAGCAGCTACAGGCAGTGCTCACACTGTGTGGCCTCTGTCCTACAAATCAGTGATTTTTGCTCAGCCTTGCTGTAATCCCTCACCTGAAATAATTCCCAGGTATCCAGAAAACCCTGGAGATTATTCTGGAGTATTCAAGCTGGTGACACAGACAGGCTGTGAGAGTCTTTGAGGTACAGGAAAGTGATGGACAGGACTAATGGGGATTGGGATGCTGCAGGATGCCCAGGTGTGTTATCCTGGTCATCACCCTGCAGGGGGTTTTATGACTGACAGTTTTTGGGTTCAGTTTGAGCGACATGGGTATCAGGGAGTGAGGTGAGTAGTATGAAGCCTTTTGTGTCAGATCAAGAGGTGGGTTGAAAAGGATATTTCATTACTAATTGGCCATGACTGCTGGCACTAAGGAAATCTTGAGCTCTTGGAAAGATGGTAATCCCATCAAGGATCCAGTGCACATTCCTGGCTCGAGCTGTTCTAGAGATAAAGTGATGATGTTTTCCTCCTACATCTCACAACTTTGCCCCTATCCAGGCAGCATCCCTCTAGTACGCTTTTCACCCAGGCCAGGGTGATTAAGCACTTAAATTGATTAATCAAATTTCTTGTGATGAGAACTACTGTCATTCATTAATCTGAATGGGATTATAAATAAGATCTGGCAGAGAAGGGAGACAAACATGTTGACAGATAGACCTGCTGCTTTGAATACAGATCACACCACTGCATCTGGAGGGTCTAAGCTCCTGGCAGCCTCGGGATAGAGCTTTCCTAAAGGTAAAATTAGACTGAGATTAAAGTATCCCTGTATTAATAAAGAAATATGCATTTATGAAGAGGCAGGCACTGCAGTGGGGGTGTGGGGATGCATACCAATGATCCTGCAGTGGGCCAGGCAGTGGGTGTTGCTGCCTGTGGAAGCATCAGTCCCCACGTATGCTGATTTCTGTTGTTAAGACAATGTCATTAGAGGATTCATTTCTGACAGTGAGAAATGTAAAATCTTGAAATCCTTGCAGAGACTTCAGAACCCCACAAAGGGAAAACAGGGTTTGAAAAAGAACCCATTAAACATTTAAATATTCCATTAAATATTGAACATTTCAAAAATTGCTTTCTAACGAGTCCCCAGGTAAACAGAACAATATTTGTTAACAAAAGCCACAAGAATTGACGAGATCCTGCAATGCACAGGCTGTGTAACCTCTCCTCCCTTGATCAGCCATCACATGAGAGCCCTGGGCTCATGTCCAGGAACTATTATCTGGGTATGGCTGCCAATGGCATCGAGGGCATATGGGGGGGGGGGGGGGGGGGGGTTGAAATGTGTCAGGAAAAGAACTGACGGGATTAAACCTGAAATTCCTGCACCAAACTGAACGCCTGCACAGTGGGCAATGCCCGGGGCTGCACAGCGCTGTGATGCCACAGCTGAAAAGCAAAGGGTCAGGTTCTCTGGGTTTTGCAGCTGCCTAGAAATGTTAGGAATGTTTTTGGGATCTGCTGTCAGTACCAGGGACTCCTTGCCCAACCTGGCAAACCGTAAGCAATTGCTTAAGTTCTGTTGACATCGATAAAAGGCGAACCTTGCCAGCAGCGTGGCTCAGCCCAGGCTGAGATCTGAGCACGTGGTTTTGTGCTTTGCTGAATCAAAGTTACTATTTATGAACGTCAGAGGAAAATCCAAACCTGTCTCATGTCTGTGTTTCTCCGAGATGATGAGTGAGAATACACGGTTTGGTTTTGATTTGCAACAGTAATGGGAAATCTTGGATCCATTCCTGTATTATGACACTCCTTAAGTCAAAATAAGAGCTCTGGCGGCAGCCTTCTGGCCCTGGGATTCCCCAGGGTTCAGACATGGTTTCCCCTCCCTGTTTACTGCTTTCAAAAGCTGAACTGGGGCCAACGTGCACGGGGAAATGTTGAGAATCTCCTGTCGCCTCTCTGTCTGCTCAACATGCCTCTTTTTTTTTTTTTTTTCTGTGTGTGCCTCTTTTGCCTTACGAGAGTTGTGACAAGCCCCCATCAGTCCCCCCCGGCTGCCCATGGCTGCTGCAGGACAGGGAAGATTGATGGCACGTGGCTCCCTGCGTGGTGCTGGCATCGAGTCAGGGGGTTTATAGCAGCACATTGGCTTTTCTCGCCGAATCCTGATTAATGGAGTGGGCGGGAGCCGCCGCTGTCTCCCGGCTCCCGCAGCTGACAGGGGCGAGCCTCATCTGACGTTTAAATGCATTTGGAATGCGACTGTGGATTCAGCATCCCTGTCCTGAAAGAAGGATTATCTGTTGTAAGATAACCCAATCTCAGAAGGTGCTCGCTTCGGGTCTGTTTGAGAAGAGAGGTGACGCACAAAATTTGAGGGGTTTCCCCGGTGGTTGTTAATTCAGTGGCCAAGAAGCCCGGTTTTCAGCTGCCTCGCTTTTCTAGCAGGACTCTGCCCTCTCAGAGGGTCGGCAGAGAATTTCGTGGGTAATGGTTACAGAAGCAGAAGGACAATTGCTCCTACGTGTAAAACAAATATATCACTCAAATAGCTGACAAATTCCTCTGGTCATGATTGTATGAAATCCAGAGGAATCGGTTTCAGGAAGATGGGATGGTGTCTCTGCTGGGATATGGAAATGTTGGTGAAAAGAATGGGATAGCAGTGGTACCTGTAAGAACAGATTATGGAGATGCCTGTGACAAAATCACAGAATGGTTCTGTATATTAGATGGGAGAGTGGGGTTTGTAATTTCATGTTGACTGTATCACCAAAACACAGGTTGCTGCATTGAAGGAAGCTCATCTGAGCACTTTCAGGCTGCTTTTCCAGTTTCCCTTCCATGCCTGTGAATCCATATGTGCTGCTGCACAGCTGCTGCTCCTTCCCAGTGTGTTATGGCAGGCAGGGGTGGGAGCAGAGCGTGGGTGGGCTCAGATACAGCTCCTGCTCCAGGAGACCTGTACTTTGTCATCAGAATGATGAGAGGAATGAAGCCAGTGCCTCTCTTGGCTTTCCATGGAGGTTTGATCCATGGCAGCAGTGCTGCTACTGCCAGCAGTGTGCTGCTCTCTCATGGAAATTGGTGAGGAAGCTCTGAAATGGTCAGTTATTACAGAGGGAATCCTAGCAGCACAGGGATGTACCAGGGAGCCCATCAGCTGCTGGGCTGAGCACGTGTTGCCCAATACTCCCATGGAGCCAGGAGCAGAGGGCATGGTCCTTTTCCCCCAGTAACCTGCACAGATCCTTCTCCTGGTGTCCGGAGGCTGCTGGGGTGTTGAAAGCTGAAGCCTTGCCACCAGAAAATTACTCAAGTATATTTTAATAATGTACAGCCATAGGTCTTACGTGATTTGTTCTCTAAAGATTGATTTAGCTTCTTATTAAGGGAATTGGGAATTCAATGTGAAAATCTGAACAAAATCTAGGCGATTTTTAGGGTTTTTTAAATATCCACTAGTGTAACTCACCAGGGAGAAGAATTTCAAAGCCTGTCCAACCCTATCTTGAATTTTTGATTCTCCTGCTTTCTTGTTTCCATTCCCAAGGTATGCTTGTTAAGGAAGAACACCTCAGCGTTATTGTATTATTTTTAAATAAGCCACAGTCACTTTAAGGAGCTCAGGATAAAAAAAAATCCACTAATAATTTGATTTTATATTCCCCCCCTCCAGTTTTCAAAAGTTTGGTAATGCCAAATGTGCACTGCCTACAAATGGCAGGGCGGGCAGCTGTAATTTCACACTCTCCCCTGCTGACCAGAGAAGGCCTTTTCTCTTTAATTACCCTTGGAATTGTAATGGGATGAGCTGCAGCAGAGCTGTCAGGGCCAGCGTGGGGATGCACAGAAGGTGCCTGTAGCTGGTTCCTGGGGCAGGTGCAGTGGTCTCATCCTGGGAGCTGTGCAGGAGGGATCCCCCATGGTGGCAGGACACAATCTGTGCTCAGGGCATCCTTGGCCACACACACAGGGTCATCTCCAGGGACAAGGACACACTCCCTGGTAGGTGATGGGACCACAGGGGCACCGCCATGGGCAGCCAGCAGCGGGTCACAGCATCCCCACATCCCCTGAGTGTCCCTCTGCTCAGGGCTCCTCTGGGGTCAGGCTGATTCCAGCCCCTCCCGTGTTCTCCACACAGCAGTCAATGAGCTGCTGAGGTGGCATTTCTCCTCAGACTGTTCAGAAATGCCTTTTCTCTTCTGGAAATTTTGTAAACTTGAAAGAGAATCATGAAAAAAAATGTTCTCCTCCGTCCAGCCCATTAATTCAGCCTGCTCAGGACAGAATTAACCTTGGCAAGCCTTGCAAAGGAGAGAGTCGTTCTAACCTTAAAAATCTGCTGATTAAAGCTGGTTTCAGGAATTCGATTTCACTTAATGCATTGGCTGAGCGCCCAGCCTGGCATTAACATCTCCACAGACACACAGGCCTCTGCAGCTTTTACCTTCCCACTAAAAAATAATTTAAAAAAATAAAAGAAAACACAGCTAATGAAACCCCCTTTGCCTGCTTTGAGCGAGAGTTCATTTTAAAGACTGCTTTAGCTAAAGGTACTACTCCTGGCCTGTTTACCTGTCTGCTCTGGCCAGGCAGGGTGGTAATTCCACTCTCCTCATTAGCTGCAGGGAGGTGTCAAGCTGGCCAGTGCTTGGCAGCCCTGGGCAATCCCGGGGCCAAAGGCAGGGGTCAGCATATCCAGGTGTAGGGATATCCTACACCCACCTCCCCACAGCCCCCCTGTGCTGAGCCATCTGGCTGCAGATTTTGTGTTATCCACAGTGCTTAACCCATTAATCTTGAAAATCCTCCAAAACAATGACACAGATTTCCTAGGTTTCTATTTATATCCTCAACTTTTTGTTATGCCTTTTAATCAAAAAATTAATGTAGTTTTTATTGCTGTCATCACTCATTTTGCCTGCACTCCACATGCTGGGCTCCCAGGCTCTGTTTCAGCCCTGCAGTGTTTCTCTGCCTCTGTGGTGCCTCAGTGCCCGTGGGGACAGTCCCTGCTGTCCCTCCTGAGGGACAGGAGCTTGCTCAGTGTGTGGGTTCTCCTTCATCCTAGCTGCCCAAGTTAGGACATCCAGTCTCAAAACATCCATCCAGAGTCATATTCCCATATCCTGCTGCCATGGGGGAAAAAAAAAAAAAAAAAAAAAAAAAAAAAAAAAAAAAAAAAAAAAAAATTAAGAAATTCCTCCTGTGTTCTGCGAGCTTTTTGGATTCTGTGAGCTGTTAGAATTTTTTTAATGATTTGCTGAAATGTTGAGAGCCAGTTTCATGGAGGTGGGAGGCTTTTGTGTGATTCATTATTGACAGCTCTAGAATTATCCACAAGACAGCTCTGGAGAGGGAGGGCAGCGCTCCTGCCTGTTGTGACCACGAGCTGCACAGAGCCCAGTGCTGGGCTTTGTTTTAATCAGGGCCAAGTTTCGATCGACTCCACAGCAGATTGGGGTGGGAAGCAAGTCAGGGAGTGCTGGAATAAATTGATACACATCTCACAAGGTGCTGTGAATGTCCCTGGCTGCTGTGGAGGCAGCTCCAGACCAGCTTTCCCATCCTCACTGAGAAGCAGCTTGGACTGGGAGATGCTGCACCTCACAATCTGCTTTCTGGAGTGGGGGGACCAGCTCTGAGTCAGCAGAACTGAACACTGCAGACCTTTCCATGCAGCCCCCAGCGCTGTATACCAGGAGTCACTGTCAGGGCAGCTGTTCCCCAACCCTCAGGAGGGATTTAAATGTTAAGCTTTTCTTTGGATTATTTTCTGCAGGGCTTTTTTCCTCCTCTGTTTTTCCTCCCCGCATTTCATTGTGTAGAATGTACCCTTGACACATTTTAAAAACATTATTAATCTTTGTCATTTGTGTTTTAAGAATAACTCGGTGATAGCAGCCAGTCCTTAAATCCTGTTTAATTCAGGCTGACCTTGTGAGCAGTGATCCTGGGGAGGGGGGACTGCTGCAGCCTCCCATGTGCTCACTGAGCACGCATGTCCAGCAGCACGGGCACCCCTGTGCGCTTGGATCTTTGCAGTTAAAACCATTTTTGTGTGTTTGGGTTGGCACTGGCTTGGTTTCCAACTAAAACGTTCTAACATACTGGAAATGTGGGGGTTTTTTTCCTGCAGGAAGAGTTCCTTGGCCTTGCTGATTTCAGTTAATCAGAGGACCAGAATTCATTACAAAAAAAAAAAAAAGGAAAGAAACAAACTATATTTTGGCATTTTGCTGTCTAAAATATCTGACAGCAATTTTTTCAGTTTACAAACATAACATTTTCAGTTGAAATACCCAGGAGATAAACCATGGAAAAAGAGAGGAATGTGTTCTATTTGCGAAAAAATAAAACTACAATAAAGCAAAGGTTTAAAGGCAGCCCCCAGACCAGCCCTGTCTTTGTCTTGCTGCCCCAGTTGGCTCTGGCCACTTCAGGGTGGCCACCCTTGAGCAGAGCCCCATGGCAGGGGCTGTTAGCAGGGGGGGTTCTGTGACCTTTAGCAGTGCTTACAGTGTTTACACCGGGGTGCCACAATGCTGTGTCGAGTGTCACAAGCCCCAGACCAAGGGCAGAACAATGTCCTCCATTTGTGGGTCACGCAGTGCTGTCCCATCCCCAGCCCAGCCTCTCAGGATGTTTCCTCCACTAACCTGACTCTGTTTTCTCTCTTTTTGTGTCCCCAGTGCCTGTATGGCTGCTATGTCCATTCCTCCATCATCCCCACGTTTCACAGAAGGTGCTACTGGCTTCTGCAGGTAGGATGACAATGAGTCCTCTCTCCTCACCTGGTTGAGCTGCTGCAGCCACGTTCGGCTGCTGCTGGGGGGATCAGTGTCCCATGTTTTACTGTCTGGGGGATTTTGTTTGTCTGAAAGGGAAATAGGTCTTCTTAGTTCTGTGTCTCTATTTGGAGGGATTACATATTTTCTCTAGCAATATAGAGCTGATGCCAGCTCATATGTTCTCTAAACATGGAGTTGGCTCAAGTGAGACCTTCTGGAGTTTTCTGGTTGTGTTGTTCCATCCTGAAGCAAGGCAGGAGTCAGAGAAGCAAATGCTGCACAGGCATACCATGGTGTGGGACTGATATCAGCCCTGGGCTGTGCTTGACTTTGAGGAGAACCCTGGGGCTGTGTTTGAATTTGGGGTCAACCTTGAAGCTGGCCCTGTGGTAGATCTGCTTTCCTCTAGTGAGATGTTTAGTCTCCAGGGAGTATTTTGGAGTCGCTCAATGATTTTTCTTCTGGCTGTTGTGGGAACAGCAAAGTCCCAGGAGGAGTCAAGCCAAATTTTCCTCTTATTTACAAAAGGTTTGGGCAGCTCCCCTGGGTCTGTGGGGGTGTGCAAAGGATCTCATGTGGTTTGCCTGGGGGGGTGTTTGCTGACCCCACCTTTGAGGAACTGTTCACATTCTTGACTGGTTACCATGGTGTACAAAGTAGAAGCAATTTGTTTTCTTTCATTATGAAACGGCACTTGACACATACTGTAAAAATATTGTTTTAAAGATTAAACTCCCATGGTCCTTAAAACAAACAAGTCTGAGGAAAGTGACATCTGTTTCTAGAAGCAAATGGAAAATAATTCCCGTTTCTCCCTAGTTTTGCAATTGCACTTCCATATTAAAAAAGAAGACACTGCTGCTGTCACTGGGGCTGAACAGACCCCTCACAACCCACAGAGGATGGTGCCCACACCACGGACATAATCAAAGAAAACACACATCAGATGTCACCCTCCTCTGTGTTACCGGTGCGTTCTCAGCTCCATTTGCATCTGTGGCATATAAATGCTGTGTGCAAGGAAAGAGGATACGCTTGGCTGCAGTGGTGGGAGCAGCACTGCGCCTCACAGAGAATTTTGGCTCCTCTGAAAACACAGTGTGACTGCATCAATCATGTTCTCTTATGGGCTGCCCAGGCTGTGCTTGTCCTCCTCGAGAGCTGCTGGCCCCATAGTCTTCATTTTTGAGATTTGTATTACTTTTTCTTCTTGAGATGTGCTCCCTAGAAGTGCTGCTGGCCCTGGCTGCTGTGGCACTCAGCCAGCATCTTCCTGTTGGGTTGCACTGCAGCACTGTAGGATCTCTGAGCTGTTCCCCGGGGTCTGGCTCCTTCATGTTCACAGGGTGTGCATCAATGTTTAGTCATTTTCTTTGCTCTGGTAATCACTTTCTTGTCAAAAGGATGGGAAGTACATTTCTTAGAAGCCTATTTATAAAATGTGCTGCAGGACGTCTCACTGTGGCTGTGGTAGACTGGTATTCCTCAACAAGGACACGCTGTGCCTTCGCTGTGGGAGGAAGAGGGGTCTGATTCATGGCAGCATCTCCCAGGCATAAACAGGCATCCTTCAGTCATGCGCTCAAGGTTATGCAGCTGGCAGAAAGGAGCTGGCCAAGAATAGATGGCACTTTTCTATCGTCTGCACAGTGTTTGTGTTCAGCTCTCCATGGTGAATTCAGGAGCAGTGACACCAGAGAGACAGAAGGTGTGTTGTGCATCTCCTTCAGAAGCTTTAACTTCAACATCCCTGGTAAATGAGTTTGATATTCAAAAATAGGTATAGCCAGGGCAATGTGTGACATTAACCTCCAGCAATATGTTTGGCTTTATAGTTCACAGAGGCACATGGGTGACTTTCCCTTTTTTGGGGAGACATTCATCACTTTCCTGGGACATGCAGTGCTCTCTCTGTGAGTCTCTCTGGTCAATAGGGAGTAAATACAATTAGTTTGCGATGCCATCTATGGTTTATGGGATGATCTTCCTCCAAATCCTATTGTCAGGTTAGATATCAATTAAAAATCCTTACACAATTGTTCTTGATCTTTCCTGCCTCACATTTTCAGTGTAAAAGCCAGGACTCAAGCCAGCCATAGGGACTCACAGCCTGTCTCATGCGTTTATGTGGCGCCATAGCCATTAATTTTATGATGATGTCTGATTTCTTACTTAAACAACTTTGTGTTGTCATTTATGATTGACATGATGTGCCTGCTCCCTGCAGACTGGTCAGAGGGTTGAGAAATGAGAACCAGTCATCTGGAGCTGCATGATGCAGTGTTCTGGGTCTCTGCTATGAGTTCTCAGGATGTCGGCAGAGACTGTGGTGCTGATGGCTGTGGCTCCACTTCCTCTGTCTTCTGAAGGGGTTTCACTTTTTTGATACATTTCAAGCTTCCTTGATAACACATTTTAAGTGCTGCCTTATCCCAAAGACCCTCAATATTTGTAGTTGCCAAGCCAGCGTTGAGATGTTCCTGCTGGACATGGTCTAGACCTGGGCACTGGCAGCCTCTTGTATGGATGCTCTCTTGGACACTCACTCTTGGGCCTGAATGAAAAAAGCATACCCAACGTGGTGGTTCCCTGTACTTGGTTCTCATATATTTCTTTTGATTATCTGATCTCTAAAAATATGAGATCGTACTCTGAGTGACACAGGCAAAGAAGAAGATGAGGGTGAGGACATGGGTGGCCTCTTCAATGGTTGCTGGGGAACACATCTCAGTAGAACTTCAGTTTTTATTGTTTTGCATTATCTGTTTGCTTCTGAGAAGATGAAGAGCCCTGGCCATCCACAGCTCACCGAGTGTGGAGCAGAGCTGCTGAAACCTTTCTTGAGATGTGGGTGATGGCAGGTCCCAGCCTCCTGCAGAGGCTTTGGTGCAGCTGTGACTCTGCATGCCTTGGTTTGTCACTGGCAGGACTCAGGCTGCCCATGTTAGACCTTCAGCATAGTATCAGATTTTGAGTCAATGGAAGAAGAAAGAAGAAAACTTTTCCTGTTTGTACTCGTACTGACTAATGGAAGGAAAATGTGAATTCTCAGACACAGACAATTTTCAAACATTGGCACAGCTGAGCAGAGAAATGCAGTGTTCCCTTCTGTGTGTTGGAAGTTGGCACCCCAGGAACTGAAAATGAATCTGGCTGCCAGGCTTCTGGGTGGGCTGCTGCTTGCCAGGGTTATGGAGGCAGGCTTTGCCTTCACCCATGGACTGCGATGGGCACCTTGCTTGCTCCCACTCCTGTGCTGCACAGCTGGAGATGCTGAGCTCATTGGATGCTCATTGTGTTCCACCTGTAGCAGGGGCTGGTGTCTCCTTTAAGTGCTGGTGTTGGCACTATGGGGATGGGAGGGAATACATATTTTAAGTGTTGCCCTTTTTCTTAATTAAGAAGTACATAAGCTGTGCTATAGGATCATGCTAAAAACTTGTAAATTTAGACCTCTTGGCCTGTTGAGCAAATTAAGACTTAACAAGCCTTGGAGAGAGGTATGTTGCAGAGAGCTGTTTCACATTGCACATGCATTGACTGCTCACTGAATAATTCAGAATTGGTGGAGAAGAGTGTCAGTGGTGCTGTTCTGGCAGGTGAGCCAAGGAGGCAGAGTGGGATGCAGGCTGAGCTAGGCAGGCACAGGGACACACCAGAGCTCCACAGAGCTCTGTTGTAAATCCAGTGTTTGCAGTAATTGCTGAAATGTGATAATCCATTTCTCTGGGAGCCGGGGGGAAAACTGCATTTCATCTTTATTGTCCTCACAGGATGCTCCCAGCAGTCATGGCAGTCATGGAGTACTTTTCTGTCGGGTAGGAAATGGCAGGGGAAGGTCAGGGAAGTCACGGAAGGAGCAAGTGGGAGATGCTGAGGGGCACTGGTAGTGGACAGTATTTGGGTAGTGGTCTTTAATTACTGTTCCTGTGGTTCTGTGTGCACCAGCTGTGCCTTGCAGAATATGTATAAGCACTGGTTGAATGTCAAAGGTTTTTGCAATATTCTCTCTTTCCTCTGTTTTTTTTCTGAATTCTTCCTTCTGATACACTTGAATATTCAGCAGTTTGTTACTATGAATGTCTGCACTGATGCTTAATGCCCCCTGAGTGTGTTCCTTTCCTAAAATACATCTTGTCTGAAAGCTGTGGGCAGAAAGTATTGAGACCTAAAAATAATTTAAAACATGTTACATGACATCTGTCACTGTCCTTCATAAATTTAGTGCTTGTTCTATATTTTTTTGCCTTGGTTTTCCATTATGCCCTAAAAAAGAGGAAGCCCTTCCCATTTCTTTTTGGTAGCACCCCGTCAGAGTAGCTTTTCCCTCTCTGATTGCTTGTGCTGCGCTGCGTCAGCAGCATCTCCCACATCCCCGGCTGGAGTTGACAGACAGCTTGAGGATTTGGGGCTTTTTCCAGATAAATTGGAAGCATTACAATCTCATAAAATTTATCAAGACTTTTGCTTAGTAATGGGTTTTTATTTTTCATTTGGGTGAAATAAAAGTGGCTGGGCAATAAAGCACAGAGGATGCTGTGCTGCACATGGGCACTTAGCTGGGTCCTGTATGTTAGGGGGTAGGGTGTGAGCGAAGCCTCGGCGCAATGAGTTTTTGTGCATTTTTGCTAACAGGATTATAAACTGGCGCTGCTATGCTGGCACATTTTCCCAAAGTGTTTTTTAGCCTGTGTGATGAAATTAAGTGGTATAGAAGTACGGCAGAGCACGGTCTGTGGTAGCAAACCACCACCAGTCTGGCTGCACGTCCCAAGCATGCTCAGGATACAGGTGGGTGCTCACAGAGCAGACTTGTTCAGCAGCTGTGCTTTACCTGCCTCAGTTCCCGTTGCCAGTGCCCTGCGTGCATGTGGAGCTGTGCTGGAGAGGAGACTGGGTGTGGGGAGACCAAACAACAGTACCAGGAGAGCAGAATTGTCTTCTGTGTTGATTTAGATGTGAGCTGCAGCAGCAGAGATGCTTTTGGTACCAGACACTGGCAGGATGCAGCAGTCAGTCCTCTTGTGTTATCACTTGGTTTCACGATGCACAAGCATTTTCAGAGGATGAGGAAGTTGTGGGTATCCTTTTCATGCTTCCTTAACATGCTTTTGACTTGATCTCTCTGAAGGATGCACTCTTCTTTCCCTCCTTTCATCTTCTCACCAGCTCCTCTGAAGGCACCTTGCTCGTTGCTGTGTCTCTGCTGCCATGCAGTCACTGGAGCAGCCATGTCTTAAGACTCCCCGTCATGTTTTTCAGGATTCATTAAAGATCTGAAATACTCATGGAATTGGTGGAGCTGTGCAAAAACTATTGCTCAGTCCAGCTGAACTTCCAAGGGTTCTGTGAACTCTTTTGTAATAATTGTCCAGGGGTTTTTTTTGTTTTGTTTTGGTTTGGTTTGGTTTTGGTTTTGTTTTTATTTTTTTTTTGTCACATGCCTAACATACTGACTCCTGAAAGTGAATTTCAGAGAAACTATGTAAGAGAAGCAAAGGGTCCTGTGCATCATGCTCCCAACCACCCTTTGGAGTCACAGAGAGCACAGCTTGTGTGCTGCTGGAGGAAGGACAAACTCTGGAGCCTTGTTTGTTGAGAGAGCTGCCTGCATTTGCAGCCATCCTCACACATGAAATGGAAAAAATAAGTCAGGATGTTGCTTCATGAAAAACATCTTCCATGACAGAAATCTACAGTAGATTACACTGAGCTATGGCTTGGCTGGATTGTGCATGTATCTGCCTGGATCCCTCTGAACCAGAGACTCTACAGAGTGGGTGAAGTGGGGCTGCGAGAGCAGCAGCATGAGCCCTCTGCTGATGTTCCAGTGAAGGGGAGGCAAAGAGGATTACAAATGAACTGGTGTGTCAAAGGCTGGAAACATTTTAGCAGGAGTGCTTTATCTTTTGTAATGTTTTTATAAATTATTTATTAACACACTTGCTGCATTTTCCTGAGAAATTGGGTGGAAGAGCAGAATGTATAGATGGCAGACTATATTCCAGAAGAAAGACTCCTGTGATTAAAAAACAATTTCCAACCCTTTCAAACACATAACTTTATTTTAGACAAGCAGGCTTCTATTTTTGTACTGCTCTCCACCATTTTAAAGAAAATCCCGGCTTCATTCCCTAGATATATGAGGAGACTGACATTAATGCGAGCAAACTAAAAAGCAGTCAGAGTGCTTTAGTTGTTGCTTAAATAATCTGTTGTCATTTATAGAAGAGATGCATTTCCCAAACTGCTGGGGGATGTGCCTGGGTTACTGATCAAGAGAAGTTTTGGCAGGGGCAACAGAGAAAAGGCCAAAACATGTCCAACTCCCACAGACAGGAAGAGCAGCTTTTGTGCTTTCGGCTCTTGGTGGAAATGATGCCCCATTTGCCCTGGATGCTTGACTCAGGGGTGGGAAGGCATTGGCTCCGTCCCCCCTCGGGGGCTGCAGCCCTATCATGCACCATGGCATGGCAGGGGGGGCAGCCACAGCGTGGCTTCTTGTGCCTCATCCGGCAGCTCAGCATGAACTGGAGCCCCTGCCTTACCTAAAATGAGTTTTGCCCCTGTGGCTGCAAAGGGATCTGACAGCAGGGGTGGGTTGGGGGTGCCTGAGGACCCTGTGAGAAGCCTGCTGTCAGTGGGGAACATCAGCATCTCAGCAGGGACACCGAGAAGTGACACGACTGGAAGCAGGATTACTTTTGCTTCAGAGCCCACCCCTGTGTTCTCCCAGGAAGACCCCACAGAGCAGGACTGTCATCCCTGTGATTCTGCTCCAGTTCAGGCCAGTGATGCTGTCACCGAGACATCCTCGCAGCAGGGATTGCAGCCATGCAGCAGCACAACTCAGCTGGAAATGAAATCAAAACACAGGCTCCAAGACACTTATTAATATGCTCTGTATACTGAGGATTAGGCTTTTGGTGACACTTAAATTGAATTCTAATGCTATTTTGAAATATATAATACTCTGAATTTACTTCACCTCAGGTTTGAGTTAATGGTTTATTAAATTATGCACCTTGCAATAGCAAAGCTGTTTCCTGGTGTAGGACACCAAGCCTTGCAAGAGCAATGCAGCGATTCTGCTGAGCTCATCCACATCCTCCCTGGTCAATTATTAGGTCTGCAGGTGTCAGTGAATGTATTATACTGTTGGCTGGAGTTTCATCCTCACTGGAGAGTTATAATTGGGCCTTGAGTTGGGAATTCTGTAGTAAAGCAAATTACAGTTTGAGTTTAGAGATCTGGAGTTTGTTCTGGCATGGGCAGCAGAGGACTTGGAGCAGATGCTGCCAAGGCTGAAGTCTCTCTTTCTAATGTGGGGCATTTTCTCCTTTAATATGCAGTGTTTTGGCCTGCAGTGAGTTACCCTTGTATTTTATCTGTTAAGGAACACTTTTGTAAGTGTTTTGGATAAATCACTTCCCAGGTGCCTGCAGGTTTGAATGCTCTTCCTTCTATCCTCTGCCTTTGTAAGCGTCTTGCTTATTACCCCGGTTGCTTTTATTCTCAAAATAATCTTTCATTTCTGAAGGAGTCTCTACTCCCATTCTATCAACTGGCTGCCTCAGCTGTCACTGATGTCTGTGCTGCCCTGGGTTAATGAAGCTGTGATGCCTCTCGTGTCTCGCACTGCCTCAGTGCTGTGAGGTGAAGACTCTCCATCCCTGTCACCTCCCCCAGCTGCCACCTGCATCCTGCCATCTGATCCCACCTGGGATGCATCACTGCATTCCTCCCTGCACACCCATGGTGATGTCTTGGATCAGACCAGTGCATGGCCAATTGGCTGTTAGACCCATGAATGTATACATGGTGCAGTAGCCTTAGTGAAAGACAGTAAGGATTGTTAAAAAGAGCCCCAAGTTCATGTCTGCACTATAAAATGCTGTGCTCACCTCTGAGGCTGTGGGGTTATGGTGTGTAGGGACCACAGCCTTAGTCCTGTGTCAGATCACGCATCAGTTTTGGCATGAAGGGGCAAAAGCCAGAGGAGGAGGAGGAGGACCGACCTAAATGGCTTTTGCTTCTGAACAGGCGGTGTTCCTAAGGGGATCATTTTCAGTGTCAAGGAAAAAGTGCACAATTTTTATCACTGTACATTTTTTTCCATTAAACATCAGCTTTGCGTCTGTTCCTCGTGCTGCCGTGGGGCATGTATTGTACAACTGTCTGCTGGCTCATGCTGCTCTCTGGCCATGGGCAGCAAAGAAGGCATGACAGAGTGAAATAGAGGTTGAAGTTTTTACCAGTTTAAGTTGCTGTAAAATCTCTTCTTCCCAGGAAAGTAGATTTCCCAATAATATAACCAGGACAAAATAAGTCTGTTGGATTCAATGCATCTTCATATTGTTGCCCTTGTTGTATGGCAGAAGGGAATGGCTGCTCCTAGTTGTCCCCACAGTACCTGATGCTGCCCTGGCCCAGAGTGGTGGCACATACAGCACTGCCCTTCTGCTGACCTCTCATCACAGTTACGATCAGCTGAGCCATCACAGTCACTTTCTGCTGGAGAAGGGAGAGAGGAGGCTGCTGGGATTTTCACCATTCTTCAATTATCTTTCTTTGTGGCACTCATCAAAAGCTGCTGTCAACAGCTCCATAATCACACTCTTTATTTCTGAATGCAGAGCACTGGTGTTTGTTCCTCTCTATAACTTAGGCTTGAGTCACTTTCTGTAGCGATTTTGCTGTTTTCAAGACACAGCACTGGTGTCTGAGTGTTCTGGGGTGCAAGAACCTTGTCAGGTTGGTTCAGCCAAACATCTCAGAGTCTTTCAACCCCTGTTGACCAGCACAGACACACAGTCTCTGTCTGGTTTATTGGTCACACAGATACGTAATGACTTTCTGAAGTATACCAGTCCAGTTTTGCTCATCTCATGCTTTTGCATTTCCTGGAGCTGTCCTGCTGGGACTTTGTAAAACTTTGTAGGAAAAGGAATCTTCATGGAAGATTCATCCCCTCCTTGGCCTTCAGTGGAGAATGGAGCCACAATTATTTATATAGTGGAGCCACACTATTATTCCATGAATAGTCTGAGTGAGATGCAGATCCAGACCCAGCTCCTCCCACAGCTCTTGGCACTGGCACAAAGAGCTCCAGCGTCAAATGCTGTTCTTCTTCTGGGCTTATTGAACGATAAATCCATCACAAAAATATGCAGAAAGTAAAATGAATGCAACATCTCTCAAGGTCACTGGTTCCACGGAGGAGATGAGACTGCCTGGTGCATCCTGTGACACAGCAGACACACGTGTCATGGGACTGTCTTCAAGTCCTGTAGCTGTGTCCTCTTTTAATACAAAAAAATGCAGCAAATACATCCTGCAACCTGCTACCTATGCAGTGCAGCACTCTGATAAACAGTAATTATAACTATTATGGGATGTCACCTCCTCTGCCATTTATTGACCTTTTCTTCAGTGTAATTTTCTTCTCAGGGGTCCAGATAGCTCAATATCCAAGGAAGAGCTGCCATGTGAGTGTCTGGGCAACACAGCCACCAAGACTTGCTCAAGTGCTGAAAGGTGCTCGATTTTAGACTTGTTTAAAGTTTACATTATAGTGACAAATCTGGAAACCTCTGAGTGAAGTTTTTTTCTGAGTTCACCTTGTAGTTGTTGGATGGAGAATTTAAAAGTGTTGGGTGCTGGGATGCTGCTAAAAGAAGTTGACTAAAATAGCTTTTCTGTTTCTAATAGCATTTCAGATCCTAGAGCCTTTTCCAGCTCAAAGTGACCCGAAATCACTTGTACAGAGAGAAACATCATTCTTCCAGGGAACTAACCCCTCATTTTTGTGTTTTGTAGAATCAAATAGGAAACCCATTACAGATTCAGAAAATAATGTGACCAAGTAAGTCTTGGAGGGGCAGCTCTGAATTTGGGAGAAGAGGTGGTGTCACATTTGGATTTTAACAACAGTTTGCTGAAATTGTGTGAATTCACATTGTCAGCTAAGAATATCAATTGCTTTAAAATGTCACCTTCTTCACAGCTGTACTCTCTGTGAAGCAGACCTAGGCATTGCCTTCAGGCATGGCAAAGGGGAGATAACCCCATAACCTTCAGGCAGAGCATCCCTCCCCTGAGCTCCCAACTGCCCCAGTGCTGCAGGGACTGGGACTTCGTGGGCTCCAATTCCCACCCAACCACTTGGGTTCCATGGGAGGAGGGAGAGGATGTGGAGTGAGCTTGATTAAAAAGTGCTTTTGCTTTTTCTCCTGAAGGATGTTTGCAGTGAAAACTGTACGTGAAATTTATACTCCTCTCATATGATTCTGACTGGTTTTAGTGCACGAATTCTCAGAAGAAAATGTATTCAATAAAAATTTGATGTGGAACTATAGCTCAGCAGAATCTTTTTTAAGAAATCCAGCTCTGGGATATTTATTTTGTATCTAGTTTCAGTTTTAGTGCCTATTCCTCCTGCAGATGCCCTCGTTAGCCTGCTAACAGCTCATGAAGAGTTCAGCCCCTCTCCTGCCCTCATTCTGGGCATTCCTGCAGTGCCTGTGGGGAAGGTTTGGGGGGAAGCACAGCTGTGTGGAGTGCTACATGGGGCTGCTGCTGTTGTCTTTTTCCACAAGCAAATAATCCTGCTTTTTGTTCATGAGGAACACAGAGGGCCCAGGGCTCAGTCGAGCAGGGAGGCTGAGCCTGAGGTAAGTCAAATGTTGCCAGGCTGATGGACAGTGATGTGGCCGACAAGAGCGTGGTGTGCTTGGCTTGTAACAAGTCTGCTGGGAAATAGTTTCAGCAGGAAAAGTGCAGTAAATCTGGATTTATTCTCCTTTGATGCTCAGCTTGCAAAAGGAGGTGATTTAGGGAAAGTAGGAAAGGAATCCAGGATGGCCACAATGAAAATTGCAGGGTAGACCTGTGAGCCCCCAAAACATTGCTCCTTGCAGGGGAATAATGTCCCTTTGGGCTGTATCAGGATGTGACCCCAGTATCTGGGATGGGTTAGCGTTGGTGTGTAGGGCAGAAGAGACAGAATTCTTTCCAGGCTTTGGAGCAAGTGATACTGATTAGTGAAATCCTCAGTGGCCTCCTAATTTTCAACCCTTGTTCCTAAAGGTTCCTGTTTCTTTCCCAGGATTGCAAGTGAGCAGCATTTCCTGCGACAGTGTTTGTCCCAGTGCCTCCTCCCACCTGCTGCTGGGAGCAGTGTCCCAGGGTTGTGGTGCCCAAGCAGGCAGAGTCACTCTTCAAATAGAAATCCCAAGGCAGAATCCTTTGCTCAGTGTTTCAGGGGCACCAGAAATATCTCAAACAGGTTTCTGGTCCAGTGCCCCCTGAATCACCGCCTCCTCAATGCATTTTAATGCAAAGCTGGAGCCTCAAGGCAACTGAGAGCTTTTTCCTAAGGTTTAGTGATAAACTTGTGAGTGAGCAATCTGCTGCTTCACCACTTCTTTCAATTTAGAAGGGAGTACACTGAAACCTCTTGCAAAAACATTTATTGTATCAAGCAAAACTGGAGGGTTTGGGTTCTACTTCTCTCGTAAATTTTTTTCTTTACTTCTAGTGTTCTCATATCAGATTTTCACTGAAAAAATACTACCCAGAAACATGGAAAATGGCATATGGCTCTATGAAATATACCCCTGTCCTAGGATACACCATGTTTTTATTTTGTGACAGTCCAAGATTCAGTGCATGGCCTAGATATTGTGGCATCCTATTTTATTTTTGAATTGTTGGATGGACTAGACACTATAGCTCATGGACAACACTACCATTTTTCCCTGTGGTTTACCCTTTTTCTAGATTACTGTCTCTAAGTTTCAAAATGGAACAGGATTTCTCCCGGGTTTATAAATTAGGGCCATATTCCAGCAGCACCCAGCAGTGCTGCCATATTTTAGATGGTGTCAGGGTTTCTATTATAAACCTTATTTTTCAGAGGTTTAGAGCTGAGCCATAAAAATTGGCTGTGTGTTTGTATAAAAGTTGCAGCTCTGCTATGCAGAGGGGGTGCTCTCATGTAGTTCATGCAAGCAGAACAAACCACACTTCCTACATGCATTTATACATAGAGCTCTGTATAATTGTATTAAAACTCAGTGTAATATTGCACTAAGTTTTTATTTCAAAGTTAATTGTTTGGAAGTCAGGAAATGCTCCATTAGGCAGGGGTGTGGGAGAGTTGCCAGAGGGTGCTGGGTCCCAGGGGATACTGATCTGTTGGGGCTGGGTCAGGTTTCCTTGCACCTTGAGACAGGACACAGCCTTTCTTTCTCAGGGCTGATAGTTTTTGCATATCTGGAGTGATTAGCTTACTCACTAAAATATATCTGGCCCACACAATAAAAATTTGCCATAAATATCTATGTTCTACCAAAAGAGACCCTGAGAACAGAATTGCACCCAGGCTGTACATCCTATAATATCTAAAGCCTAACGTGGCTGTGTGCCATCGGTGGGTTTTCTTCTATTGACGTATGAGTAAGATACCAACAGCCTCTTTTTAATAGCCCTGCATAATGCTCACACCTGCTGCAGTATAATTTGCTGCATTTCCGCAAATAAGCTGGCTGAAGGGAGTGAGGAATATCATCCCACGGTGCCCTGAGCTCCTGCTCAAGGAAAAAAACTGTGGCTGTTTGTGGCCTGGCACCGTGTACAGCCGTCACACAACCGTGAGGGTTTCTGTCTACTGAAGCTCCAGCAGCCACCAGCACAGGTGTGCTTTAGGTTTGCAAACACCCAGATAATGAAGGACACAGATTTGAGCCAAATGTCAAAACAAATAAAAAAAAAAACCCAAACCAACAAACCCCACACAGTCTGCCAGTCGTTGAGAACCTCACTGCGGCTAGATGCATCTTCCGTGACATTTTGGTTCTTGTTGGCTTTCCATCTGCAGAAGTTTTATGTCAGTGTCAGACAGACCTGTCTTTAAGCTCGTGTTTTTCTGTGTGATAAGGCATTCTGACCTTAAGTGCTGTTGGTCTGCGTTAATTCTCACCTCGAAATTCTGCCTGGTCAGATCTCTCAGGTGCTGTGGTGGAGAGCACAGCACGGGCTGGTTCTGCTTTAAAAGTCTCATTGAATTCCTGCCAGGAGCACATTTTTATCATCTTCTCCCCAGGTGCTTCATGGGATTTCCCATCTGAATTCAAACCTCAGCAGCAGCATTGTGTTGGCTGTGTAAGAAGTCACGTGGCTTTATGGCATGGGGCTTTATGGCCATGGGGGTGTTTTGCCACAGCTGACCCCTACTCCACCTCCCTTCAATGTGAACAGAGCTCAGCCACGTTCATGAACACACCTGCACAGCCTCGTTAATTAATAACATGTTTTACATTCTATTTTAATAAAGCCTTTTCATTACAGAGCTTGTTCCCATGATAGGATAAATTGAAATTCTTTGCAAGAGCATTATAATTAAGCTGTAGTGCAGTGGGTAAGGATGTGTGTATGGGTACAAATTGAAAGAGGAGAAATTTAGGTTAATGGAGGAAATTCTTTACTGGGGGGGTGGTGAGATGCTGGAGCTGGTTGCCCAGGGAGGTAGTGGGTGCCCCAACCCTGGAGGTGTTCAAAGCCAGGTTGGACTGGACATTGGAACAACCTGGCATAGCTGACCCTGCCCATAGGAAGTGGGGGTTGGGACTGGATGGTCTTTAAAATGCTTGGACCCTTCCAAGCACTTAACGTTCTATGATTCTGTGATTCTGTGTGTCTTGCTTGGGAAATGTCTGTTGTAATATCTCAACATCAGGCAATACCAGCGGGCTTGGGCAGTGCTCCTCTGCTTTGTGCCTCAGGGGACTTTTGCTCCCAAGGCACTTTTTCAGCCTCAGGTTGTATTTCACAGTCTGGAGAGATGGAAAATAACCTCTCCAAGGCAGCAGTTCCCCAGTTTTCAGCTCACTGGACAATTGCAGCTCTCAGACGTGCCTGTGGTGGCTAGGGCAGCAACAGGAAGCAGGTTTCAATGCTGAGGTTGGTTCTGCAGCTGATTTATTTACCATAGGCTGGAGTTAGGGGCTATTTCCAGGTGGGGCCTGCCACAGGGAACAACTTCGGGGTGTTTCTTCAGTTTAGTGTAAAATACCAGGAGTGACAGGAGGTGAAATACTTTATTTTAGTTTGTTGTGCCTTGCTCCTGCAGTTTAAAAATCAATACACCTGGTGCATCCACAGCTGTTCATAATGGGGAGAGTTGCTTTGATGAGTGCAAGGTAACAGGGGTTCATCATGGGGTTAGAACATCCCTGTTCAAGAAATGCAGTTCAGCAAGAGGAGGCGATGAAGTTGTTTCAGAATTACTTGAGAATTTGGGAACATATTTTTATTTTCTCTTTGACAAAATCTGGGATTTATAAAAAGAGAGAAAGCCTGCCTGGGAGGGGCAGTTGAGTTCCTGCTGCCAACCTCAGGGATGCTTATTTATGAGCTGTGCAGCAAGAAGATGGAAATGCTTCATTAGCAAGCTGCAGTGCATGCTAGCTGGAGAAGATCCTAATGGAGTAAATTAGGAAGGAAACATCTGTTGCTTTCTGTTTTGGTTTTAGTTCTCAATCTGGTGCTAATCCTGGCCTTTTGTGACCTTTTTATGTGTCCCCTCATCCTAAATATGAGACATGTTTTGTTCATTAGCTGTGGATATGTGTTGCACCTTTGAACAGAGTTCATCTCTACCCTTGTGGAGAGATTTGTTTCCTTCTTGTTTTCCTTCCTTCCCAAGACCTTGCAGGCAAAATGCTAGAGATGGAGGGAAAGAAGATGCAGTAAAAGCCTGAGCCAGTCAGAGAATATATATGGAGATATATATATGGGTATAGAAGATGCAAAGTTAGGCCTTCTTCCACAATTTGTATAAAGATTTTGTCATTAAAAAATGACAGTTCATAACAGAAATGTTAAGTCTTGATGGTTTCTACAAAACTCATGGCATGTTCAGGGAAAAGTATTTCTCTCAGCATGTATAAATAGCCAGGTTTGGTGCAGAGAGAGAGGTGGCATGCAGAAATTTCCTTCCTAAATCCTAGTTTTTCCACCAACTGATACTGTAGTGGCAGACACAGATCTGCTCTGCTGCTCCACAAAATCTGAGGAACTTCCTTGTTAGCCTGGAAGGGGACAGGAGCTGGGGGGTGCTCTCCAAGGAGCTCCCCTGTTTCCAGGAAAGGTGACAGGAGCTGGGGGGTGCTCTCCAAGGAGCTCCCCTGTTTCCAGGAAAGGTGACAGGAGCTGGGGGGTGCTCTCCAAGGAGCTCCCCTGTTTCTAGGAAAGGGGACAGGAGCTGGGGGGGTGCTCTCCAAGGAGCTCCCCTGTTTCTAGGAAAGGGGACAGGAGCCAGTGGGTGGTCTCTGTCTAGCACAGGGAGATCTCAGCATTGATGCTGCAGGTCTGAGCTGCTCAGCACCAGGTTTGCATTTGCTGAGTTTTGTTTAAGGCTTAAAACACTTGCACAGATTAATGACCAAAAATGTCAAATGTGTCCGCAGCTAATTATTCATTAGATGCGTAATTAGTGTGAGATGATCATGACATTTTACTGTTATTAATTTTTATACCCCAATAGGAATTAAATCAGGCTGCACTCACAGAACAACAGTTGGAAGTGGCACAGGAGATGCTGTTGTGGATCTGGAGGATGCTCCCGCAGCGCTGCCCGGCTCTGAGGGAGCACTGGGGCTGCTGGGTTTCCTGAGATCAGTTCTTAACTTCCTGTTGTATCTCTGCTCTCAATGGAAGGCTGCAGGATGCAGCCTCTGAAATACTAAGCCTAGTTGGCTCCATTAAAGTAATGATAAACTCAAAAAAAGCAAAGCCAAACGTTTTGGGTTCTGTTCATCGGAGACCGGCGGGTTTCTGGCTTTGTTGTCTTTTAATACCCCAAGAACAGATGCAGGTTGACAAGTGGCATCAGCCAAGGGATTCAGCTTTATAAGTTTGTGTTGAAGTAGGCTTGGAAGTAGCCAGCTGAAATCTAATTTCTAGCCAAGTGGAATAAATTGGAACTGATAGTTATTCAATTAATGGCATGGGCAGCAGGGTGAGGTCTCCTCTCAAAATAGCAGAATAAGGTTTCTTGTCAGGGAGGTTTGGGAAAAAGGGGCACAGCACCAGGTTTTCTATCAGATCCACCCATTAATCATCTGAGTAGCGGGAGGGAGATGTGATTATTATAGAGAGGCTCAGCAAAACAGTTGGAGTGAGCACTTCCTAAAATGGTGATGGACTCCAAGCCTGAGCCAGTGGACATGCCCTGGAGCCTGCCTGGAGCTGAGGATTCTGTAGGCAGCAGGTACCTCAGTACCTGTACCTCAGTACCTGTACCTCAGTCCTGCAGGAAGCAGCAGCAGGGGCAGGCGTGGGCTGAGCTCTACTCCTTGCTCCTCCAGGCACCTGTGGCACGGAGACTCAACCTCTTCTGTCACTCACCTGCTAAAGCCAGAGCTTCTTTCACATCTGAAGACATTGTCTTTGCAAGCTGAGGAGTTCAGTAAGAATGTGCAATTTGGGTGTCTTTTCAGTGCTTTTTGTGCATCTGGTGATGCAGAATAGGGGGTTGACTCATGCATTCACCAGACTTCCTGCAAACTCCCATGGTGTGATGGCTCAAATCTTGGAATAACTGCACAGACCTTTGGTAACAGTGCAGTGATGAAGCTTCCACTGTTGTCTCCAGTACAGGCAGACCAAGAAATATGGAAAGGCTTTTTTGTCTTTAATCAAAGGAAAAATTTCTTCCTATGCAAATGATGTCTGCAGTAATATCAGCATTGCCTCAGGTTTGCATGAGCTAAATGAGAGAGAAGCTGAGTTCATCGTTTTCAGAAGAATGGTTTTAACTTTTATCAGTTCGGTATGTTAGTAGGAAAGGAAAACTCATTTTCCTTGGAACAATGGAATCCTTTGGTTGCATTTAAGGACAGACCAAACAAATAATTTAACTGAAAAGTTCATGTCAGTTGGAAGCTGACTGGATCCATGTGAACTATGGCTGTTGTAGTGGAGCTGTGAAACCTGTGCTGGGCTCTGAGCAGCCTAAAGCAGCAGCAGGACACAAGAGCTTGTGTGAGAATGTGGTCAATCAAACTTGTTTGGGTTTTGGCACTGAAACTGTCCTGGGCAATGGGAATGGGTACAAGGGAAAATTTATGCAGATTAGCTGTGATATGGAGCATATATAGACCCACACAGATGAGATCTAAACTATGAAACATTTCTCAGGTTGTAATGCAAATACAATCCAACATCTGTGGCTTTTCATTAAAAGTGAAGTTACAGGAGTGAGATTTCACTCAGCAGCACTAATTTGTGCCTGTGAAATTATTAGCAATTTGATATAGTGGCTTGCTCATGATAAACTTCTGTGGGAAAGGGGAATTAATTTTTCTCTGCTGTTAGAAGTTGTCAGAGGAGATCCCTCCCTTCCTGCGTAACCAGATCAGAAATTCCTCACATACGTGGGTTGACCCCTTTCCCTCTGGGGAACACATTAATTGAAGCTGCACTCTCATTAAACTGGTGCTGCAGGAGAGGAGTGTAAAAATAATGCAGAATAACAGTGGCAGGCCTGGAGGAATTTGTAGGAATGCTAAGCAAGGAAGAGGGTAATACATCAGGCGCTTTTGGATGGGGACTGCAAAGCAGAGGCTGCTGGTGGCAAATCTTTTCCAATTGTATGTATGACATTTTTCTGTAATCAGGACTATAAGGACAGTCATAGGATCTTCTTATTGCAGCAACATCTCAGCCAGCTCTAGGTATGAAAGCTCTTCATCATCCTGCTAGGAAGCAGAAGGCGTACCAGGATGAAGAGTGGCTCTTTCTCTGTGCCATTCCTTCTGGTCCCTTTGGAACCTATTACCATGGAGCACCTTCTCTGCTCCCCCTTCTCCCCCAGCAGTGCCAGACCACACCTGAAAACTCACCAGGGATGAGTGGAACATAGACTAGTTCTCCTTTTCCCATTGCATGGCAACCTGTTATCTTTGACTTAGATAAATGTCTGCTGAGAGAGCGGTGTGAGTTCATCTCACCAGACCCATCTGACAAACCCACCATGTTTCTGGCTGTTTTGGGTTTTGCTGATGAATGCTTCTCCCCACTTTCCTTACATCACACACAGAGCCAGCACCTCGAATGTTGTTCTCCCTGGTGAAAACAACTGCCATGGCAAGGGGAGAAGCAGGTGTTGCAGGAGGGATGGGGCTCTGGGCTCTCATGGCTGCTTCCTCCAGTACACAGGTGATGTGCTGAAGCCAGCCAGCACATCCTTTCCCCAAGCCATTTTCACTTAGTTTGGGATGCCCTGCTGCCACTTCTGTAAAAAAAAAATAAGTGCAACTCCATTGTGAAGAAAACATCTTGGATAAAGTGGGAGATGAGAAGAGACGCATGTACAGACTGTCCTGTCACTCATCAAGGCAGTGCTGTGTGTCACTGTCAGTGTCCAGGTGTGACATTCATGCCTCACACACAGGCCTGTCCTTCTGGGAACCTTGGTGCTGATAGCTCATATCACCATGGCTGATGCCAGACACCAATAGAGATGAGAGGGGTCTGGAGCATCTCTCTTATGGGGTGAGACTTAGGAACCTGTTTAGTCTAGAGAAGAGAAGACTGAGAGGCTATCACATTAATGAGTATAAATGTCTCAAAGGTGGATGCCAGACTGCTTTCAGTGGTGCCCAGTGACAGGACAAGGAGTAATGGCCATTAACTAAACCACAAGAAGTTCCACCTCAGTGTGCAGAAGGACTTCTTTCCATGGGGGGTGGCAGAGCACTGGAGCAGCTTCCCAGAGAGGGAGTGGAGTCTCACTTTGGAGACATTCCAAACCCACCTGGATCCTTTCCTGTGTCACCTACTCCAAGTGACCCTGCCTTGGCAGGGGAGTTGGATTGGATGATCTTCAGAGGGCACTTCCAACCCCAACTATTCTGTGATTGAGTCTGAGATTTGCAGGTTGGACAAGACCTGTGTTAATAACCGTGCTCCATCCTGAAGCAGCAATGATGAATGGTTCTCTTTGGCAGTGCAGTATTGATGGGGCAATTCACTCTGCCATGGTTGTGCTCACACAAAAGCTCAGGAGAGCTCCAAGTGTTCTCTCTTTAATATTGCATTGATGGCCTGATGGTTTCTTGCTGACAAAACTGCCACAGTTCTTAATATCAGCCTGTCTACATTCATCAGATGCAAAGGTTTTCCATCCTGTTGGACTCCAGAATAGCATTAGACAGTAAATGGAGAAAACGTAGGAAGCCAGTATGATAATTTTTTAATCTAATCCCCCGTACCAGGGAGTCACTGGTGCTCTGATGACTGGGAGTTGTGATGCAAAGCGGAGAAATGCTGAATGTCATTTTAGTGATATATGTGGAAATGTATTTTTCAATATTCTGCTTGTGTCCAGCTGCAGTGCTAAAAAACTCCTCACGGCCTGCACAGCTCTCCTTCCCAGGTCTTGCATGGACCTTGGGCTGAGCACACTTGAGGAACAAGGAGCAGCCCTTGGAAGGAGCCTCAGGTCCTGTTGAGCATCCATTGCATGGATTCAAAGGTGGAGAATATCCATGGTCTGCTCTTCCACCCCTCAGGAGTTATGGTCTGCAAGAACATCTGTTGCTCCTTGTAGAGACTGTCCTGTCACTCATCAAGGCAGTGCTGTGTGTCACTGACAGTGTCCAGGTGTGACATTCATGCCTCACACACAGGTCTGTCCTGCTGGGAACCTCAGGCTGGGAGGGGATTAAGTATTTGACTTGGAGCCATGGTCTACTTTGGCCTAAACATAATCCCATGCTGTAAACATCAACCCCATGTGCAAGGACTATTGGCTGTGGCTTCCAGTAGCCACTGGTGGATCTTGCCACTTCCTTGCTAATGGGAAGCTTATCAGTTCATCACAGCAGTTCTGGCAGCGTCCCTTTGAGGTTGCTTTGGAATAGTATTCAATATTTTATCAATCATCTGAAAGGAATTATAAAATCATTACCTGCAAGTTTCATCACCACTTTGATTTGTGAAGTTTTGCAGGGTAATAAATATTAATGAACACTGGTCACAGAAATTAATCTGAACATGGTGATTAGAGATGGGTAGAGCTGTCAGCACATATTTGAGTTGAAAAGCAAGCTTTTGCCTGAAAAGAAGGTGAGAGAAGAAGGCTTGCAGGGTAATGAATGTCCGGGTCTGGGGACATGGGGACGCTGCTCAGTTCTGTGATGAGTAGTGCTAGCATGCAGCCAGCCATTGTCCTTTTGCTTTAAAGGTGGGAAATGACAGAGGTTTAGAGAAGAGATTCTGGTGAGAGGACAAAGCAGCTCAGAGAGGCAGCCACACAGTGCTTTGGTCACAGCCTATTAACTTCACTTGCATTGAGGCAGTTGCAGCAGATGAAAGCTCAACAAGAGACAGACCTCACAGGGCCCAAGTCAGCAAAATGAAAACTTGCACATGTGTTTGCTGTGTGAATGGTGAATGTAGTTACCGAGAGAGTGAGAGGTGTTCTGGGACTGTCCCTCTGGAATGTGCTGTGTTTGGGGAGATGTGTGTCCTGCTCAGCCAGGGTCCCTGCTGGAGACTGGAATACACAATTTGTGTCACTGTGCTGGGCAACAGGATTGGTGTGAGCATTGCTATTCCCTGGCCTTAAAAGCTAGAAAAACAGGAAAAGAGAGAAGTTTTCAGGATGAGCTCTGCAGCTTTCTCTGCAGGTCTGCCCAAAGATCCTGAATGGCAGGAAGGGCCTTTGTGAAAGAAGGAAAACTTCTGGAATTGCAGCTCTGGGATACTGGTGGAGGTGGGGGTGGGTTTGAGGCAGCTGTGCTGGTGACCCTGCCAGTCCTGGCATCAGGGAGTCCAGGAGATGTACACATGCTACCTAAAAAAAGACTTAAAATGCATATCCCAGGCATATCCCAGCCAAATGGAAACTTATCTCTGGAGGATGCTGCCAGGGCAGGGCTGCTGTGGTGGTTTTGGGCCAGATTTGGGAGGCCATGAGACTTGGGACTGCAAAGACAGCAGGCAGGACAGTGTCTCTGTCAGGAAGAGGGGGAAGCAGGGCTGAGAGGATATTTATGTGTGAAAGGCTGTCAGAGCTGGAAAGATGAAAATCTGTTGTGCTCTCCCAAGGCTCCTAACTTTCTCCCCTCCAGGCAGCTGGCAGGATTTCTCTAAATATTTGAGACGGTAAAGGGCTTAAACTGGATTACTCCTGGACATGAGCAATTATAATTGTAAATGCACCATTATCTGAGCACTCTCCTGATGCTATTTTGGCACTGATGTGTGACACAGTGACAGGGAGGGTGCGAGGGTCAAGTGCAAGGTAAGGAGAGCCCTTCCCTGAAACCTCGCTGGCTGGTTTGTAGCAAACCCAACCTCCCAGCAGACATCCTTTGCAAGGCCTCTCATTCTCCTTGTCCCAGATTTGCAGGAAGAGCTCCCAGATGCCTCAGGCTTCAATAACTTCATTGAGTAGCAACTGTATTTATTAAATGGCTAAATACCCATTAGGAACAAGGATAAACCCAGTGCATTTTGCTGTGTATGAGTTTCAGCTGGAGCTTTCTGGACCTGAATATAGTTCTAAGAAGGCTTAGATAGCTTTTTGGAACAAAACTCATCATTCTGTTTTTTTCTGATGGATCTCAGAAAACTTTGAGGGTGCTGGTCCAAGGGCTATTCCAGGTGGAAGACACACAGGACAGAGGTGACGGCACAGACAGACACATGCAGAGTTGCTGGGGAGGAGCATGGCAGGTTGAACTGTGAATCAAAAGCAGAAGGAAACTGTGAAACCCAGCATGCAGTGCCCCTCTCTCTAGAGAGGGACACACTGGCAGAGGTGGCAGCCCCAGCTGAGCCTGTCACAGCCAGGGGTGGGAGCCTGGGCTGGGGCTGCCAGCATGGGGAGGACACCATGCCCATGGTGATGCCTTGAGAGGCTGACCTGGAACAGAGGCTAGCCAGTGTTAAAGGAGTAAAAGAGGTATTTATTAAAAGGCCTTTAAAGGATACATCTTGGACAGTACAGGAGCCCCGCCATGGCTCCACCCAAGATGGATGATGGGTCACAAGTTTTCACACTTTTGTAAGTTTTGATCCATTTACATATTGGGGTTAATTGTCCGGTTACAGCTCCCAGATTTGCTGTTGTTTATGGTTTTTTTGTGCCTGGAGCTGCAACAGTGTCCTTGGTTCTCAGGCTGGAAAAGGATTGTTTGGTCTAACTAAACTGTGAGAAGAACTTGCTAACACTTTATCTGAAGTTTGGAGTCACACCCTAAGGCAGTGGAGAACCTGAAAAATATAAAAGCTAAAACTTAAGGCATCGGCGGAGCCTGATGTCAGCCCCAGGGGAGGGTTGAGGGGCTGAAAAGGGCACATGCTGCAGCAGCAGCAGGTGCCCCAGAAGCACTTTGCCTTTATGGTTTCGTATTTGAAGGGGATGGGGTGTTTAAAGAACTTGATGTTTGTAAAAATGTTTGTATTTCCATGTTGAATTTAACTGGTCTGAGTGATTGGCAGTGTATTGGTAATTGGGAAATCAGTCTGTTGGGGACAAAGAAAGATTCCTGTTCATGTCAGCAGTGTGCTGTAGGGAGGTACGCCACACAAAATCATTCCCCTTCCCAGAGCCAAGAGGTCATGAATTTACCTCCTGCCTGGCTTCCAGAGAGATCCACGTGTTCCTGTCATGCTGAGGAGAACAGATCAGAGGATGTTCAGCAGGAGCTTGGGAGACTAGTGATATATGAGCCTCTTAAATGAAGTGTTTGCATATTGTGGTGTGGGAAGCAGGTAATCACCCCCCACACACTCAGCATCCTCAGCATCTCTAGCCCCTGGGAAAACAGCTGCCTTCCATTTCCAGCAGTACCAGCCATGCACCTTCCATTTTCTCTGCCTGAAAAGCCAGGAGAATGATTACATGTGTGAGCATGCCATGTGTTAGGAGAGACCATCTACTTGTCTGGAAAGCTGGGCAAAAGCATCTGATACAATTTTTGCTATGACTTCTGTTGGGGAAATGAGGTCAGAGTTTAGTCTTGTGATGAAATAGCTTTCAGGACCATGTGAGGCTTAATTGCAGATCTTTAATTAGCTATCCAGCATGGCTCATTCCTCAGCAAAGGGTGTCACTGGCGTGGGCAGCACAGCAGGAGAGCAGCAACATGGGGCCACCAGTATTTAGGTTAAAGCTCAGCACACGTGCAAGATAGAGTTCCCTTCACAGGAAGAGTAGATGGGAACAAAGACAAGACATCTTCAGCATGTCCCTTGAATATCTGCTGATCTCTGGTGCCTTGCTGGGTGTTTGAAAATGGTTTGAAGTTAAGGTGTCGATAAAATGAAAGCTTCATAAAACAATGCCAACAAAAATAAATTAAATCCTTTTATCTGATTCCTTGCTGGTCCCCTGAGGTTCATGAAACATGGGATGGGGGGACTGCAAGGTCATCTGCAGAGTAAGCTGGAAAGGCTTTTTTTCTCTCTGCATGAGCGGCTAACTGGAGCATGCCAGAGAGTGTTTACAGCAGGATTTTGGCTTCACAATGGATTAAAAGATTTTAAAATCCATCTGCAGAATATCTTGAACCTTAGGGTTGTTATGTGCTCAAAATAACATTAGTCCTTTAATGTTTGATGTGCTGGAAGCCTGGAGGGAAATCAGAGGGTTTGAAATGGTGGGAGAAGGGGAGACAGAGGAGGCAAAGTTTGCTCTGTCTCTGTATTGAGCTATTGCTCCATCTTTTCGGGGATTAATTTGAATTTGGGGAGCCTCTTTTTAAATCCATACTTCAGCTGATTCTCATAATTATTCAGAAATATCACCAGAATTCATTCCAAAGTCCCAAATGCATCGCTGCCAGGAAGAGGTAAGTCGTGGGTAAGAGTGTGAGTCAGCATCTTCCATGTGAGTCAGCATCTTCCAAAGGCTCAGGCTCCTGCTGCCATGGGTGCATCTTGCTGAGGTGCCCCTGGGGTGTGGAGGTATCCAGTGCTGTCACCCAGACCTGCTCCAGGACAAGTCCACTCCAGCCAGCAGCTCCAGCAGGTGGGAAGCACAAAGCTGGGCACTGTGGTCTGAGCCAAATCACTTTTTAATTCCCTCCAGGAAGAAGTTGACTGGTCCTTGCTTTTAGTGAGAATCACATCAGAATTCTGCTCAATGCATGTGGCTGATGGGCTCCTGCCAGCACAGGCTCTGCCACTGGTTTTGGTCTATGCTGCTGTCCAGTTCAGAGCATTAATTTTCAATCCAACAAGATTGAACTGACTGAGCCCCCTCCTGGCCCTCCAAGCAGGTGTTGAGGAAAGCTCTGCTGACACAGGGAATGCCATCACAGTGATGCATGAATTGTCAAAGAAATTTATCTTCTCTTAGTCCCCACTTCCTCTGTTCATTTTCCTTAAAGCAAATGGCAGGTCTTGATTTTCTTCAAGCAGCCAGTAACGCCTGGAGGACTTTGACCCTTCTGACAGAACATCCCTGAGCTTTCCCATGTCTTAGTGAACAGGCAGAAACCTCTGAGCATGTTGTTATGGCAGATTACTGCCCTGCCATCTTCATTTAAGTCTCATTGCTACAAAAAAGGCTTTCAGAAGCTCCTCAGAGCTGGTGACAGCTGTGGCAATGGCAGGCAGCTTTTGCTATGGGTGGTGGCCATTTCAGACAGATATGTCACTTATTTTTAGGTAGTTTTTACAGGAAGTAATCCAGTTAATAGCAGAATCTGAATCTTACCAGTCCCAGATGTTTTTTCCTCTCTGGGCTTTTTCCATTTTTGTGAGGGTTTGCTGCATCCTTGAACAAGTTTTCAGCAAGATAACAAGAAGAAAATCCAGGACGTGGGACCACCTGTAATCTCAGGTGGAACAGCAGCATTCAGTATTGCTTCTTACTGTACAGCCAGGGCAGAAAATGCAGGGAGAACTATTTTTACTGACTAGAAATACCAAAGTTGGATCTGTCATTGCAAAAACTGAGATCAGAAAAGGCAACTATAATTGAAATTTGCTGTGTAGAAAAATAGTAGTACTCTGAGGAGGAATTGAGGGTCAACACAGGTGGTTTGCCAAGCCTCTGCAAATTGCACTCTATTGGCTCTGTTGTTTAACTTTATTTCTAAGTTAATTCTGTAGAAATAAATCTCTTAATGTTCACATGTTTGCACCGCTCTTATAAGGAATATGTGTCTTTAAAATTGCAGGCAATGTTACGGTAAAATTCATTATTACAATGTGCACAGGGAAATTACACTAATATAAACATTTATGTTAGGGTGTAATAGTTTAAATTTCAGCAAGTCATTCCACTTTAGTGCCCAACCTGTAACATGAAACACTTCTCTGGTCACAGCTCTTTCTTGCTTATGGGACCAATAAATGAATTCACATTTGCAAGTTAGATAAACCCTTTGAATGTATTATTGATGCAAACAAATGAGGATTGGGGCTCTAGACAATACCTAATGAAGCTGACTTGACACAGGCTGTTCCTGCTGAAGGGTGCCATGGCTCAGAGCAGGAAGAGTGGTGCCTGTTTCATCCCATAATTATCCTGTGGCTGACACTCACTTTGTATGTTCCTTGACTAGGCATAGAGCTGAGGGCATCATGATAAGGAATTAATTGCTGGGGATCCACTGGCAGCAATTAAAGAAAGCTCACAATCAGCTGATGGTTTGTGAATGTATCTGCACTTTGATCTCCTTGTAGACTCAGGGTGTTGCAAAACCAGCACATCTCCCAATTATTTTCTCTGGTAAATATTGCTAATCAGAAGGTCTTTTAGAAAAGGTGTGCCCCTTTTCTGGAGATGGTTACTTTTTTCAGCTGCAGGCCCGAACTGGTGCTAAATACCAATTTGGTGTTAAGTCCTGCTCTATTGTAAATGAAGTGTGCAGCACTGAGTCAAACACCAGGGGAAAAGCTGCAGCAGGACATGATGGGAAGGACCTTTAAACGGCTGGGGAACTGAACATTTCCCTTCTTGGCAGGAGAAGACCTGGGAGCCAGAGGTTACTCTTCTCTTAGGCTGAGAAGGAAGGCATTCCCAGTTTAGGACTCCAGGAAACAGATAGATGCTTTGCCCTGCAGTGTGGGGTGAAGCTGCTACAGGTGCTTCAGCACTTCCTGGTACAGCTCAGCATCAGGTGCAGAATGGAAAGGTTTCTTGGATTAGCATTTTGGAGCTGCTCATTACCAGTACTTGCCCTGTTACAATGAGTTTCCATTTAGATTTTTTACCAAAAGGCAAGTGTGAAAAAGCCCTTGGACTAAACTCTCTCTATGGGGGGTAAACAACCTCCAGTAGATTTTAATGGGTTCTTGTCAAATTACTGAAGAAATAAATCCAAGTGCTCTTAGAGACTGAATGTTTCTTGTTAAACTCTCCAAAAAAAGAATAGGATTGATTTGGAAATGTCACTTGTGATTTAAAAGCTTGAAGGTGAAAACGGCAAGATGTAATTAGCAGTAGCTGATTTTTCTTCTATTTACTCCTAGTGGTCTGTGTAAAAATGTGATGCCCCAAGTGACTACTCCCACATGACCCTATCCTTGCTGAGGGACTGAGACTGTGCAGCCAGGAGACAGGGGTCATGCTGTGCCAGTTTCCAGTATTAGGAAATAGGTGTGTGAAATACCACTGTCATATCCACCCCAGAGCCAAGGGGACAGCAGCCTCCAAAACAAAGGAGGGAGGTGTCTTTTCTTGGGAAGGACTGAAGGAGAGGAGTGCTGTGTGTGTTTCTCTGTCTGATGAAGATGAGCAGATGTGTGATGGGCCCTTTGCTCAGAATCCCTGGGACAGGAGATGGGGCTTTGCATGCTGTTGTGTTTTTGGATCCTCCCTCTCAGTTTTGCCTTCTCTGCCATGCTTTGAGCATTGACCTCCTGCTTTCCTGGGCACTTTCTTTCTGGGGAGAATGCACATGTTATTGTCCCTTGCTATATTAGCATTTGCTGGTGCATTAGTTGGTGCTTTCCAAAATTAGATGTGCTACAATAAAAAGTCCAGAGTTACTGCCCTGATCTGAAGAGACTTTTTAAAGAGGTCTTCTGCCATTGGAAGGCAGTCTTGCAGCAATTAATTATAAAATTACATTTCAGGTGAACAGTGCTCATCATTTTAGAGATTAATTCTTCTGGAAATACCATCTTTCATCACACTTGCTATTACTTTTGAAATAAACTCCTCTTTTTCTCAAAAATAGAATGTGAGCCTATAAATAGAAATCATATTGTGAATTCAGATTTAAACTGAAATCACTGATATAATGTACTCAAGATACAGTCTTTGAAAAACGTCTGATTGTGATAATCCTATGCTGTTAAAATTATATTGTGCAGCCCAAGGTTTGAAAAGACCCAGGCTCTCCTTTTTTCAGCTGCAGTAAGTGCAGCCATTGATCAGGCTCACCCAGTCCATTCTCTGTCTGCTGTGCCCTGATGATGTGCATTTCTTCCGCTCCCATTATCTTTGTTGAATTTGAATAAGGTCCAATTTCCTGACTTAGAAAGCTCTTTGCACCTCACAAATTGTTATCCTTACTTGTAAAAGAGGACAGATTCATTCTGTCCTGGGTAACTGGACACAAGGGACAGGCCAAGGGTGCCACCCTGTTGGCAGATGAGGTGTGCTGGGTGCCTGGCAGGTTGCCTGCACGTGTCCAGCTGTAGCTGCTCCTGGAACTCCTCCAGTGTAGTGTCTGGAGTGTGCTGGAGGGCTCTGCTGAGGTCACAGGGGACAGAAGGGGATGTCTGCATGTGCTGCACAACACAGCTTGGATTCTTTGAGTGGGCTAAGGAACACCTGCACTGGTTCTTGTGTCTGGAGGAAGAGGTCCCAGGCTTCGTGTACTTCATCTCAATATTTCACCTCAATTTCCATTTCTGCTGTGATACTGCAAATGTGTGTGAGTCCCACAATAAATATTTATGGCAGCTGAGGTCAAGGAAGTGTTGACTGCTGTTCCCAGAAGAGAAGGGAGAAACTTCTCAGCTTTACTGCTGCTACCAGAGCCTAATCCTTACCTGTGGCTCCTTACCTGAGAGCTTGTGCTGACAGACAGAGTCAGGTACAGCCAGGCCAAGGAAAGAGGCCAGTGAAGGAGGCAGCCCTGGGCTGACAGCTGCATCACAGCAGCTGGGGCATCGCTGGATCTGGAACTAGAAGAGGCAGCATGATGCAGGCTCCTGCTTGCTGGAGCTGTGGGCCCTCAGTGCCAGCCCTTCAGTGCCAAACTGGAGAGATTCCTAGAAACCACTTCCCAGTTTGAATTTTTTTTTTTTAAGGGAAAACCCCATCTTGAAACACGTGAGAGCGACTGTAAGCCACGGTGGGAGAATGCTGTTGTTCCTGTGATGGGAGCAATGCAGCATATGGGCAGCACAAGGCTCAGTGCACCTGCAGGGAGCAGACAGAAATATTAATGCCTTCTACGTCTGCCGAGGCAATTGCTGGAAAAATCCTTCCAGGAGTCCTTGCTTATTGGCAGGGCGAGGAGGAGTTTTGGAGCAGGAGGGTGCTGTGCTTGGCAGCGTGCCCCACCCGTGTGCCCGCAGGTGCTGCCTTCCCTGGGCAGAGGTGCAGTGTCTCACCTGTGCTTGGCCCTTGGTGCTGGCACTGCAGCACTGGGGACACTGTTGGGAACAGTGTCACCCCAAGCAGCCAGGCTGTGCTGTGTCACGCCAGCCACTGTGCACAGCCCTGTGTGCCCTTTTCCCTGCAGTGCCATGCAGGAGTCAAGGGTGCACCTGTACTGTAACCAGCAGCTTTTTGCATGGCAGAGCTACAGATCACATGGAAGAGTCTCTGGTCTGGGGCAGGATATGCTCAGCCCTGTGCTGCAGATTCTTGCATCCCTTCTTCATCCCAGTGGGATGTCACCCTGCTGTCTCCTTCCCAGGCTGGCAGCTTCCTGTGAACACTCTGAGAGTGTCCTTGCAGAGTCCTCCATCCCACAGTGTTTTTCTGGTGCTGCTCTGGTGACATAATGAGCCTTTGTCAAGGAGCAAATCTGTTCAGAGGAGGAATGGCTTGACCCAGGTGATCAGTGGTGAGTGATGCTGCCTGGGGTGGAGCAGGGGGTGCCTACAGGTGCCAAACAGGGCTGGTATTTCCAGAATCCCAATGCCCTGGCCAGTCTTTTACTGCCATGGCTGAGAAGCAAGCAGTCAGTGCAGGAAGAGGATGGGAGTCAGGGATTGCTGCAGCTTTTTCCTTCTAAATACAGGTTGAAGTGATTAACAGGGAGAAGCATCTTCAGTTCCCCTGGATAAAGCTAGGCTTCTGTTTCCCTTTCCCTCTGGTGTCCTTGCAATCACTGTGATCTCAGGAGAGGCTGCAGAGATGATGTTGCAAAGAGGGACCAGGTCTGCCACAGCTACAGAGGATATACACTCTTGGTGCTTGCCTTAGTTTCTGCTGCTTTAGCCATTTTAAAGAAAGGAACCTACATTAGGCAGCCATTGTTCAGTATGTTTTATGGTATTTTGCCCTGGTTTGAGTCTATAAAGTTACTAAGCTGTTAAATTCAGCACTTCTTCTGTGTAGCTGGGTGACATAACTCGATCTGAGTTCAGCTTCTGTAGCAGCTGAGCAAAAAAGGAGACCCCAGGTTGGGGAGACTTGATCTTTGGTTGGTACCATGGAACTCCTCACAGGTTTTCTCATTTGCTCTGATATGTTGTGCTGTAGTGAATCTGATACTTGGCCTTTTCCAGCTCCTTTCTGTTACCCAACCTGGGCTTACCTGAAGAACAGCTTGGGATGTGCCAGGTGTTTGTTCTTCTGGTCTGTTCTCAGGTTGTTAGTTGTCTCTAATGTCTTTACTTTTTACCTCCTCCCCATGACAAGCAATGAAGCCACCTTCAAGAGTGTGAGTCCCTGACTGTTGCATCCACCATGTTGTGCCAGTATCATATTTAGCTAGGAAAGGATTTTTTACTCACCCACCTCTTTATTCTCAGGTGTTTCCATCCCTTGGGTTAAAGGCACAAATGTGTACAAATGAATGTATGCAGCTTACCCATGAGTGAATCTCAGTGCCAGCGGCTTCCAGGTGGGAAGACATTGGTGACAGTGCTGTTCCTGAGTTGTACAGAAGTGACCACGTGTTGAGTGTTGACAAAATCTGCCCCAGTTGCAGCTCAGAACTCAAGTTTGAAGCCAAAGTCCTCTCTGGTATTGCTCAAAGCAGAAATCCAGTTCTGCTGGTTCCTGTATGGCCCTGTAGGACAGACCTGCCTCTTGTGTAGGATCCCCTGAGAGGATGGGCAGTGGTGTGATGAAGCAGGAGGATCAGAGTGAAGCCAGTGCCACATCTCACAGCATCAGCCTGTCTCCTCCAGGCCTGGTGGGCAGAATTGCAGTGATGGTGCTTTGGGAAGGCACTTCCCGAGATGTTCCCCTACCCCACTGGAGGCTCCGCATTGCATCCCCTCCCTTGCAAAGCCTTGGTGTTCGAAGAGGGAGTGTGAGGCTGCCCTGATTAAAATTTAATGAGGCTTGGTATTATTGAGGGCCCTTTAGTGTCATTTCTGCACTCATTGGCAAATAAATACATCAGCTGGAGGTACGGGGGCGAGCCCTGTCCCTGCCAGCTGCCCGCACGGCTGCGGGGCTGCTTCTGCTGGAGATGCTGGGTTGAGAGAGAGCAGCTCGGGGCAAGGTGGGCAGCTGGGCGCCCGTTCATTTTCTCTCCAGCAGCTGCTGGAGCAGTGGTTCCCTTTTATTTGTTATTTGCATACTTTAGCCATTGGAATTGAATTTGTGCCCATTAAAACTAAATTGGTGCTGCCTGGAATTTTAAATAGTCTCTGGCAAAGCAGCCCATTAACTCTATCGGAGCAGGTTCTGCAGATGCCTCCTCCACAGGGACACGATGTGACTGGGAGCCACTGCAAAATGTGGATTGTTTGCATGTTCCCAGGGATAACTGAGTGCTGATATTAGAGTCAGTGTATTAAAATATTGAAAGTCATCAGCATGGCTCAGAGCTGGGCTGAACTTGCTCTGCTTCAACAAAAGGTGTGGTGCAAATGTCTCTGCAAATAATTTTGCAATTCCTTAATACCGTTGAGGAATGGCTTAATACCTATTACTGGCTTAATACTGTCTTATTGCCATGACCTCTGGCCCCCTGTTGAGCCTCTGGTTCTGCTCTGGCAAGCCCACTGGCACCTTTCCAGGTTGCTCTGCTCCATCCCTGGCAGATCTGCTGGCACCTCTGATCCCAGCCATTTCTTCCTCATCCTCCTGACAGCCCTTCTGCTCTTCGGAGTTCCTGTTGGTGTGCCTAAGACTTTGGCTGCTTTGACTTTGGGTGTGGAGCCCTCTTGGCAGGGACCCCAGGAGCAGCCCTGGACCCTTGCCTCCTCAAGGATTGCTTTGTGCTTTCTTCCCAGTCCTCATCCCCATCCCATGCACTGGGTCAGTCTCAGCCCGTTCCTGGAAGAGGTTCAGGACCCAGGTAGCTTTGCCAGGACTGTCAGCATGGCAAGCCCAGAAGGTCTGGGAGTAAATGGACTTTGTGTTGGATTTGCTATTAAAATAATCTCTGTTGTTTGGTAGTCTCTAATGAGTAAAGAGGAAATACTCCTGAGCAAAATGGTGCATCTTGTTTACACATAGGGGAATTAAATTCAAAGCTTATAGTTTGCAGGGAAAAAAAACCCCAACATGTTCAACCACTCAGAAATTCTACAGCAGAGTTTATGAGACCTTGGTCCTGGTTCCAGCCAGGATACTCAAATTCTGTTGAATTATGTATTGGGTATCTTCAATGATTATGAAATAAGTGAATCACACTGGTGTTTTTCCAGTGTTAGGCACTTCTCAGCAGTTTTTGCTCAAGACACTTCCTCGGCATGCTTCCATCAGGCCCTTGGGTTCAGTTTATTTTGCTTGTCTGCATGTGTGCAGGATAAAACTTCCTCATTTGAGCCCAGGGAGATGGCTCAGCGCTGCACAGACACAGACATCCCTTTTAGGTTTTTTTCCTTCTGGAGCTACATCTGTTCCTGGGGTGTCCACAGAGGCTTTAGGGCTTTCCAGGCCATGGGATTTCTCTCAAATGTGTCACAGTGCCACTGCAGCCCCTCTGTGCCAGTGCCTCACCAAGGTGGGATGACCCAGGTCACTCAGGTGTCCAGTCTCCATCTCATGGTCCTTCCTTATGTAGCAATAAACCCCACAGTACAGGTACTGCTCTGCATCAATAAATTCAGCTGCTCTGCTCTGCTGAGCCCAAGCATGACCTGTCCAGTGCCCTGTGCTGGTGCTGCCAGGCACTGGAGGTGGAGAGGCTGGGAAACAGCACCACAGCTCACAGCAGCCCAAAGCAAAATTTCTTCAAGAATTTGATATAAAGTGGCCAACCCGACTTCTTTGTAATTGCTTTGAATCCAATTAATGCTACCTGAGTAGATGCTAGGAATTATAAAGAGGAATCCAAGTCTGAGCTTGTCACCTAAACTACGATAATATTCCTTCAAAGGAGGCACATTTGCAAACATTATTAATTACCTGGGGAACAGCTCAGGGTTTCAACTGAATTAAGGGGGAAATGTATTTTTGTGATTTTGTGTTTGATTGAGAGCAAGAGATTACCTTTTTCTGAAACAATGGAGCAGTTCTTTGTCACAGACCTGGCAGCAAAACACAGGGAATTAGTCTGCACCAAGTCCCCCACCCCCAAAACCAATTTACTTGGAAGGACATTATACCAGGAATTACCTGGGGCCAAAAGAGCTTTTAAAAGTCTTTAGCATGGGCTTCTCTAATCAGAAAAATCCAGGAGCACAGAACTAAAATTCGGCGCTTTTTTGTTTTCTATGAAGTGCTGCTTGGCTTTGAGGTGTGCTGGAGCTGTTTGGATTGTGTTTTTCCCAGGGGGTGCCATACTGGGATCCTCAAAAAAAACCCCCATAAACCAAAATAAATTCAGGTGCTGACACAGGGCAGGAACCTGTTCTGAGGTGCCAGACTTTGTGTATGATCACTGGAAATCTTTTATGGAAATTATCTACCCACACAAATGTGTGAATTTGCATGTCATGTAGGCAAAACACAGCAGGCTTACTTGTGCAGAAGTGCATGAGAGCTCGGTGGCAGCAGTGTGTGACTTGCCAAGGCACTGCTTGCCAGGTGCCCCCAGCCACGCTTTGCAGAGTAGGTTTGAGTTTTAGGGACAGGAGGGGTGGTCTGTGACAGAGCCACTCCTGATCCTTTGCCTGCTGGCTGTCTCTTGACTGGTCAGAGGAGTGAAAGTCTCAGAGCTGGTTTGCTGCAGGTGGGAACCACCAAAGGTTCCTAGAGGAGTTTGGTGTCTACCCCTCATGAGCCAACAGGCACTGGCACTGTGAGAGCTGCTCTGGTGGCACTGACAAGCACCCCCTCACCCCAACACTGATGTCTGCTTCCATTCTGTTAAAAGACTGGCAAAATGGGAACATGTACCTGCAAAACTGGATGATCTCCTTGGGGTCAAAAGGAAATGGAAATAGATGGGGAAATAGGAAGAGTAGGACATAAGAACATCAGTAGAGTCTGGTGTAATAAATTAGCAGATTGCAGGCTATCAATTCACCTGTCTAGGCTGCGCTTGTATCAAAAGCACAAACACATTTGCTCATTAAGCCCAAATCATGTTCACCATTATTATTCAAAGCATTTTCAGGAAAGTAGCAGTAATTAATAGTCTTTAAAGTTTATGCAAGTGCCAGTCGTGCTGAGGTTTCCTGTTGGAGTAGGTGTGCATGCTGGCCCCAGCCCTGCTCTGGATGTTCCTCACACATGGAATGCATTGCTGAAACCCACCTGGGCAAAGCACAGCACACACTCCCCGAGAGGAGCAGGGCTGGCTGCCCTCCCAGAGAGCAGACACAGTGAGGTAGGAGACTATTTATGGCTGTCTGCCTCAGTGGAGTGGGCTTGAAATTAAGATGGTGCTGATGAATGGAAAAAGGAGAGAGAGAGAGAGGCTCAGAAGGCTCTGGGCCAGGAACACTGGCAGTGTGGAGATGTTCTTTGAAGTACTCTTTAGCCAGTGATGAAATGGCATCTGGAACCTCATTCAGGTGTCTCAGGACAGGCGAGGGCAGGAGGTTGTAACACAAGACTGAGGGGTCCCATGCCATGAATTCTTGGCTGAAGAGTCCAGCAGCACCTGCAAAGTTGCATTGTCACCATTTTGCTGTATTCAGTCTAGACATAAAAGCCACTACTACTCACCATTATTTAAGTAAAGTTAGGACTGTTCCCTGAGTTTGCTGACAGTCCTGTCATGCACCCTGTAGGAAAGCTGGGCTCACTTTTTCTGCCTCCATGCACCCACCATCAAGTAATGTAAACAGTTGTTCCATAGTGGCAATGGGCCACCCGTGTTCTGTATGATGTTGTGTCCTGTCAGTACACAAATATTACACGTGCTTCTGTCCCAGGACAGCTCTGAGAAGCTGATAAATGGTGGCATCCATGTGTTTGTTTTCCTTTCCTATGAGGGTGCTCTAATCCTGCTGTGCTTTTGTCACAGCATCTGGGATCTTGCCTGCCCCAAGGGCACAGCTCCAGGCCACCAGCAGAGCACGAAGCAGCCACGAAGCACACAGAGCTGTCAGTGCAAGGCACTCCCTCCCCTCTCAGCTCCTAAAACAGAACCAGAGAACACAGACTGCTTTCCCTGTGCGTGGAGTCAATTATCTGGTTTAATTCCAGCTGAGAAACCAGGGCAAGGAGTATATATCAACACCATACACATTCTAAATCACCACAATCAAGCTTAAATTCTTTTATTCTTCACTGTAAACCTGTCCTAAAGTAGGTTAGTGGATCAGAGCAGATCTGCTCTATATTATTTATAGGTTTCCTTTTGGTTCTTGCTGCTTGGCTGGATGCTGCTACAGGACTCCATGTTCCAGCAGTTTTTCTCTTTGCTGCAGCTTTAAAACTTTCTATTTTTGTCTGTAGGAATCCCATCTCCCCAGCTCCCTTCTCTGCTAAATTCAGCACACTGGCAGTGCTGAAAGTCTTTCATTGCATGCTGTGCCAAGATCTGACTACGGCAGAAAGTGCAGCACTGTTCTGCTTGTGTGAGCACAGGTAGCACAGGCAGTGCCCAGCACTGGCACAGGTATTCCCTGCTGTTCTTCGGAGGCCAGTGTCCTTCAGGGGATGTCTTCAGGGAAAGCTGCTGTCCACTGTGAGGAGGATGATTTGGCTGGGGTGTTCCTGCCCAAGTGTGTTGCCCCTCTGAGCCAGATAACCTCATGTTCAGGAGCATTTGCAGCAAAAGCAATTGTTGTCTTTGGCTATGAGATTGTTCAGCAGCTCAGGCAGCAGCTCAGCAGAGGGCTGCCCTCCCACAGCCTGAGGCAGGAACCCTCAGCATTTTTACCAACTCTCGTAATTCAAACCCACTGAGAAAGTGAAGAGACTCTACACATCAGCTGAATGTGATAGGCAGGGTAGGGCTGCATAATTTATAGACCTGCATTTCTTTTTGATGAGATTTTTGAGTCTAAAAGCTCTGGGAAGGGAGTGCTATTTTTTATTGCATCTCTGAACTCAAATTATGTCAGATTCTCTGGGCACAGTCTGTGCTTGTTAAAAAAAACCCCACCAAAGTGCAGCCTCAGATTGTTCTGGCTCATGAGCACTGCTGGTCCTGCTCCATGCAGAATAAACCAGTTCCTTGTAGAGCTGCACCAAGCACTCCCAAGGATTAGTTCCTCCATATCCAGAGGGAGCATAGGCATTCACAGCATGCCAGGGATTATACCACATCACCAGGTGCTGGTCCTGCTCGGCTGCAGGATGTCTGGATGGCCAGGGGCCAGTTGCTCCCTGCTGTGTACAGAATCACAGGATCCAACTGTGTGCTTTTAAATGATTTGGCTTGGATTTCCTGCGTGCTTGGTATCTCTCTGTCCCAGGCCCCTTTTCCATGTATTGCATGATCTGCCTGGACCTTGGTCTGTGACAGGTTCTTGGAGCAGCCACAGCACCTTCCTTCCAGGTGCTTGGTGGCCTGTGGCTGGTGCAGCAGTGTGACACTCATCACATATTCATTCCCACCCACACTGTTGTTGGAACCCTGGATACTGAGAATTTTAGACTTTCTGTGCTGACAGGCACTGACCCACAAGAAAGCACTGCTTCTGACCTGAGGCCGTGGAGAAGGCTTCCAAAATTGAGTGTTAGAACTGGGGTCACTGGTGTGTAGTTTCAATAGAAGTGTGTAATATCACATGGTGGAAAATTTGGAATTTGAGGTTTTAGAATAGAGTAATATATAGAAGGCAAGATGGAGGTTTTAGGGTGGAGGTTTCTTTCTTCTTCACCTTCTTCTTCATGGGTCTGGGTAGTATTTTGTAATTGGATAGAGAAATTGTGGGTCATGGGTGTTTGGTTATTGGGTTAAAAGTAAAAATAATTTAGGTGTCCGTTCTTAATTGGACAGTTTGGCATTAAAGGGCCTTATTGATAGGGAGATACAGCTCCATTTTTAGCATGTTAGCTTGAAGTGCTGTAGAACTCACTGTAATATAGATAAGAATTAATAAACATCTGAGTCTGAACATGAAATACACATCTCTTGAGCTTTTAATCCCGACTGGCAGAAGAAAAAAGAAGATAAAACTCTATAACCTCTTGAAAGGATGGAAATTCAGGGTCACTGTTCTGCTCGTCAAAAGTCATTGTGTAGCAGGTGCAGGTACACTTGTTGCTTTGAGTAAACAGCAGCACATTATCCCAAAAAATTCTGGTCTCACTGCAAAGGTGGGTGCCTGGTGGTTGGAGTGCTGGAAGCAGAGGGTTTTGGAGCAAGGGCTCCCTTTTTGAACTGATTATTCTGAGTGAATTATTGCAAGCAGCACTGGCTGAGGTCAGAGAGGCTGATAATGCCAGCTGCACTGATTTGTAAGGATTTGGGAGACATACTGATATTTTCTGGAGATAAACCACTAGAAATAGGGAAAATGTTATAAAACTGTGGCCCAAGCTCCTGTTCCCTTATCTCTGTGTGAGTGTTGTCAAGAGTTTAAAATATATGTGTGATAAAGCACTTCCTAGAGCAGTTGCAGTGACAGTGTGTCCTGAAAAGCATCTCCCCCTTCGTTGGGAGTGGGAAGCCAGAAAAGCCATGCCACTGGGAAGGGAATGTCACAGAGATTGTTCAGACTGGTGTTGGAGCACAGGGTGCTCTGGATAATGAGCCAGCAAGGATCAAAACCTTTTATAATGTATATTTTTAATGGAGCTGGGAAACAGGGACAAAATAGGAAAGCTGTTTCTGAGTCCTGCAGGCACTTTGAGGGTGGTTAGGATATCATTAGAGGGAGTCATGGGTTGTCAGTGTTTCTCTTAATATGGAACTGAAGTCAAGAGCAAAAACTTGATATAAAAATAAAGAAGAGGGGGATTGGATAAAACCAAGTGCATCCTATTCCTGTGTCACAGCCCTGTCCAAGTGGCTGCGGGTGGTGCTGGATGGTCCCATTCAACAGGGGCCAGATGGGGAGAGATCACTTCTGGAAAAGGTCCTGTTTAAAGGAAATAGAAAAGGTCGATACTAACAAACTAGGAAAAGACAAATGGCAGTGTTGTACAAATACTGTGTCAGATGAGGAATTGTTCCCAAAATTGTAGATAAAACAGTTCTGTCCTTTTTATCTGGTAATACTGAATAAAAGGACAATGAATTCTGCTAAAGAGCAACACAAGTTAAATCTGATTTAAGGAAAGGAAATACAGTGACACTGCTGCAAGATGCTATTCCCTTCTCTAGTGTGGTAAACTGAAAAGCGGAATGAAAATGTGTGGATGGTGAGAGAATCCAGAGAAATAACAAGCAAGCTTATTAGGGGAACTGCCAGAAGGGACATCAAGACTTGGACCTTTCTGGGACTGCCTGCACTTCAGGGGGCTCTTCACAGCTTTTTGTCTGTGTCCTGCTGTGTGACCTTCTTCTCTCCCATGCCACAATGCTGGTTTGGCTCCATGGATGAATTTCCTCCCTGTCTCAGGTCTGACCTGCTGCCACCTGTCATTTCTGCTTTGCTTGAAATTCACCTGTCAGCACCCATGGCAGCCATGACGTGGATGTGTGGAGGAGCATCCCTGGTGGGTCAGTGTGGATTTGCACTGAAGGGCAGGCACTGCACTCCCAACACAGCCTGCCAGTCCTCCCCAATTAGGGTGATGGTTTTCTGTGCAAGGCCAGGACATACATGGAGATCTGACTGAGCTCCCTGCAGTGAGCCGTGCTAAGATAATTCAGGTTAGCAGCTACAGATTCATCAGTGATGCTGGAATCCTTCCAGTGGTGCTGAACACACAACACTGTGGGGTGGGACCCCTGCACTGTCCCATCCTCAGTGGCAGGGTGGCAGGGGTCTGCTCTGTGCTGGGGGTGTCCTGAGGTGTCCTCTCTCTGCTCTTCATCCTGTTAACAAATGGCATCCTTCATCATCCAAATATTTTCCATAGGCACTGTGGTGATCACATGAGCAATATCAGTAGTCATTAATTCTGAAATGCGGGCTCCAGGGGACACTTTGGGCAAGTTCAGCTGGCAAATAAACCTTTAAACCTTTCCTTGTCAATGCTTCCCCTGTCAGGCAGGTGCTGAGCTGTCATTCACCAGCCTACAGCTCTCCTCAGCAAGCAGCTGCAGCATTCCTCCTCTGCATGTCCTGGTAAAGCCAAAAGGGCAAAAGATTCCCTAAGCTGCCCAGCTTTTTTTTCCCCAAGATAAGTATTTCTTCAGAAGACTGTGTCAAGGTGGCTGTCATTTATACTCTTTTAAACAAGTATCCTAACAGTAAATGTGTTATGTGAGCAGTGGGGTTTTTTTGTTTGTTTTGTTTGTTTGTTTTGTTTTTTTAAATTTGTTTCTGCTGATGCATTCTCTAAGGTCTTTTAAATGTAATTTGGGATTGTTAGTGACTTCCAAGGTGTCAAAGGGTTCAAACTGCCTGGTTGAGCCTATTACTCTGAGCAGCAGTTGGAGAAGGGCTTTCCCATCTGATGGCTTTTGCTTATCGAGCAAGGAGGCAATACCTAATACTCAGTGAAAAACCTAAATCTGGCCTATGGAAAGGAATGAATTCTTTCTGAAGTGCTTCAGTGCTGAGACACATCTAAATCAAGTTATTGGGCAAGGGGTGGTTCTGTGCCATGGGGCAAGCAGCTTCCTGTGAACATTAACTGCATGTGATGCCTGAGCCAAATACCCTTCAGAGCTGCTTAGCAGCTTCTCCTTTCCATTTTGGTGATATCTTTCTAAATTATACATTAAACTTATCAGGCTGAGTAATGCATCACAGCTTCCCCATGTCAGACTTAATGTTCCTAACTCAGCTGCAGCTTTGTGTTTGCCTTTTCCCTTCCGTTTAGCATCAGGCAAACCCTGGGTCCTCCTCTCCAGGTGCTGCCTGTGGCACAGGTGCTCTGCAGGATCCGGGTATTGGGGTCTGCCCCATCCCAGGACAAGGCTGGCTCGTGACAGCACAACCTGCCATGCTGCTAAAGGGTCCTGGAAAATGCTGAGTCCGTGGAACTCATGCTGCTGTCCTGTGGGATGTGGGTGCTTAGCTGTAGGTGGGGGTTTGTGTTGGTGAATAAATTAAAATAAAACCCAAAGAATCTGAGCAAGCAGCTCACAGGGAGAGTGGCGACAGCAGTGTGGTGGCACTGGAGGTTGTGGGTGACAAGGGACTGACACTGTGCCTGTTGGGATTTTAAATGCTACAGGAAAAACAAGTAATTTGCTACTTTTTCTTGCCAATATGTCTGAAGACAGATAGTATTTGGTTAAGTGCAGCTCTAAAATGGAAACTCAAGCAATTTTCTTTCAGTGGCTTTTCAGATCATTGCACAGCAAGATGCAGCTAAGGAGAAAGGCATGTCTCTTGGTTTTAAGTGCTCTGTGTTAATGCTGCTGTCTTCTGCAAAATTACCAGGCTGTGTTGCTGTAATTCTGTGCAAGGAGGAACTCCTAATTTTAGGTTTTTTGTTTTTTTTCCTTGTCTTATGGGCCCTTTTGTATTTCTTCTATTGGATGTTAATACCTCACTCCCAGGAGATGGACTGAGTTCCTTCTGTTCCTTCCTGCCTCTCTCTTGAGCTCCCTGTGTATCAGCCCCTGTTTGAACCCGGGGTCCTTTGGCCACATCAGGCCCTTCAATGTGCAGATGCTGTGCAGGACTGCTGCTGTTTGAAGCAGTCCTTTTTTATTGTTCCATTTCATTTTATTCTGATGTATATATAAATAATTGGATGCCTTTAGTAGGCTGCAACTGTACTCCTGGGTCATATATCCACCAGTTTTGTTCTGCTTTTTTTTTTTTCCTCAGAAGTCAGGAGGCAGCTGTGGGATTCAGTGCTGCTCTTTTAATAAATGCAGTCACTCCAATGCCTGTAGCACCTGAGTGGGTTTTTCTGAACAGTGCAGCTTTTCCTATTTGTAACACACTTTCACCTTATTATGTTTACATTCTATAGCAAAACAATGTATGTTTTCAGCAGAATTAATCAGTATAATTACATGTTATTTCCAGTGTCAGGTTCAGCAGAAGCACCGATTCAGGGAGGTGATTAGCCCTCTCAGCAGCAATGGGGATGGAGAGCTAATCTGTGCTGAAAACTCTGATTTTGAAAGATGCCGTTTATTCTCTACTTATAAATTGAATATTTCCTCTGAACGCCCCCAACCAGTTTGAATAGAAATGTATTTATACCTGATGGCATGTTTGTTTTAGATTGCAGCTTTGCTTCTGTTTGCAGAGGCTGCCATTACTCAGACAGGGCCTGAGTCTTTTTTAACAGGACCTCTGCCCCTTTGCATTTGCCTGAAGTTATACCAAGTGAACTGCAGTTGTTTAAATCTGCATAGTCTTCATCTTCTCCAATCCCTGAAAAAAAATAATAAAGTCCTTGAATAAGCTGTGTTTCTGTAATACTGTTTTTTGGACAGTGCAGCAAGAGCTCCTACATGAGCTGTCTGTGTGTGGTTTGTGGCATGTCCCTCCACACAGAAAACTCCTTGACCCCTTATAAAGTTCATGAGGCAGGTTCAAGGTTCATTGCAAAAATGGAAGAGTTGTTGATTTCCTAATTTCTATTATTTCAGCTTTTCAGAATAGGAAGCATTTTACAGACACAAAGCTCCAAGAGAGCTTTCATTTGCTGTTTCAATCTTTTAGAAAGTACAATTATACAAGAAGGAAGTTCCTGCATTGCAAAAAAGTTCAGATCAATTAAAACAATTTACTTTGTTGCTAATGATTCCAGACCATTGCAATTTATTGGTAAATAAGTGGCTTCAAAAGCGTGTTCATTCAGTGAGTACATAGAGGAAATGTTAATGGGTTCTTGGGTAAATGAGGTCTTGGTTTGATCACAGACTCTCGTTGCAAACCTTTCTGTGCAGGCTTGCCACACAGCCTGAGGAATTCCAGCTTTTAGAGCAAACTACAGTTTCTGATGGGTTTTCAGCATTCAGAGAAACACAGGTAGTGAGGGGTGCCATGGGCTGGTACAGCCAGAGTGGGCAACCAATGTTAACAAGGTGAGGTGCATCCCTTTTTATGTGTTACAGACCAATGGGTTCGTGCTAACGCTCAGCAGAGGTGAGACAATAAACAGCAATTACTGGGCAGTTTTTATATTGCACACAAATGTATTTTGCAGAGCCTTTTGAATGTTCTTTCAAAACTGACCTGTTTTTTTTAGGAGAACTTAGCAGCGTTAAAAAACAGGAGTCGGTGCTGGTTTTGTCAAGGTCTCACTTATTCTGTGGACAAGTTTGCTGCAGCTTCAATTTGCCTGCTTGGAAAATTGGCTGTCACATGCCAGGGACAGCCAGATCTGTCAAGCTCCACACAGTTTTCCTTTATTAGCTCTATTGGGTTTATTGCTTTTCGTATGCTCTGAGGGATGATGGTTGTTTAGTGACAAAAACCTGAAAAATCATTCAAGTTGACAATGCTTTTTAGATTTCATTTTTTCCTTGTGTCTCTATCTATAAAACAGAATGACTTGAGGACACGGTGAACATTGTGGGGAGTTTGCTCTATTGCTGGGAACGTGCCTTCAAGCTCTGGGCTCTGCTGTTGTTGCGATCCCCATATCAACCAAAATGCAGTAATGGGCATTTTACCTGTCCTGCTGCAGCTTCTGATGTGGCAGGGATGGGCTTTGGTTTTCAGCAGACAGGCTCTGATCTCCTTAGGCATGATGGTTGCTCCAGTCATTTCCAAATTGTATGTGCAAGTTGGGATGAAAGATTTTTGTGGCATTTTCCAGGTTCTTGCAGTACTGAGACAACTGAAATATTTCTGACATAACACCAAAACATCAGGAAACCCAGAGAAGAGAGCATTCCAAATAGTGGTGATGGAGGATCTCCTCTGACATGGGTATTTCTGCCTAAAGAGATGGATGCTACATTCCTCAGAGAGTGCTCTCCTAGCACAGAGTCAAAAGAAGGCTCTGCAGGGAATCCCTGTGTTCACCCACGCTGGTTTTGTTGCCTGTCATCTCATTACACATTCCTTTACAGGTTCTTTCGTGGCAGGCAGACAGCACATACCATGTGAGGTGCCTGTTCCTCAGGGGGGCCCAGCAGGACGTGGTGTCCCTTGTGCTTTCACATCACAGCATCTCCAGCACCGTTGTTCCAGTCCCAGGGATTGGGAATAGCATCAACAGCTGTTGCATGTGTAATGAGAACAGAATCCCCTTGGCTGTTCTCTGCTCCATCTCTTGCTGTGAACCCGCAGTGGAGGAAGGATGGTGCTGCTGTAACCACTTCACAGGGGCAGTGGGCACTGGTGCTCCTGGCACACTCAGTGAGAGTGTCCAGCCCTGCACAGGGCACCTGCACTTCTGGCGTGTGTCCTGCTGAAAGAGAGGAGCAATGACATGGGGAATCCTGGTGACTTGAATTCCTGCTGTAGCTGACGTTTCCTTGCTCTCTGCAGCTGTGGCAGGTGGCGGAACTGCTTCTGATGGCAATAGAAATGTTCCTGATGAAGGGGAGAAGGCAGCTGCAGCTCTTGTGTCTGTGCCAAGATGAAAATCTTCATTGTTGAATGATTTGCAAAGGCACAACTGCAGTCACCTCAAATTGTGCTGTTGCTGAGTGAGCACCAGCTCTCCATTCCAGCAGTATCAGAGAGAAACCATCTTTTTGTTGGATGAATGAAGTCACTCAGCACCAAACAAGAGGCATCTGGGCAGGGTCTCTAACTCAAACAGGCAGTCTTTGCTGGTGGAATAAAAAGCAGAAAACTTACATGGGATACATGCATAGGCTAAAATGTGGGTGGGCTTGTAAGTCTCTCAATATTCTGCTCAAAAACAGCCCTACCAGCAGTCATGTGTGGCACACTTAACAACAGACCCTCAGGTCAGTTCTTATGCTGTCTGATGAAGTTCAGATCTGAGAAGTCCAAGCTGAAGAACAAAAATTGGTCTGTCCTTTATTTGAAAGGCAGTAAGACAAGGGTCTCCATTCCTCTCCCATGTTCTGTGCAGACAGGATAAAAAAAAAAGGAAAAAGCAGTAAATTAGAAAATGCACAGAGCACTCTTGAGCCTGGATAGTGAAGTATTGCTGTTTCTGGGGCTTCAAGAACTCTTGTCATAAGCTGTTCATTCCTCAGTGTTACCTCTCTCTTAGATACTTCTTCAGATGCATCGATGCCTAAGCTCAAAAACCCCTTTGATCTGTGCTTACTTTGCTGAGCATTTACCAACTTAAAAGTGTCTGTGTTAAACTTTAATATTCCCATGTCTGGCACTGGATGTTCCAACCACTGCTGCTTTTTTGGGATGTCTCAGAAGATACCAGTGTATGTAGCTGGGTCAAGTAGCTGATGGGTGAAATGAGCAATGACTGGCTGTGTGTAATAGTCTGCATCTGTTACTGAAATTCAGAAGCTTCCCTGCCTTTTTGTATTTTGTGAGGCGTACAATGTCATGTGCCTTGTATGTTCTTTTCTTTTGCTGATGTGAATGTACACCACAGGCAGCAGCACTTAGTGTATAAAATATCTCAGCTTCATAGTCACATTAGGCAAGTAGAGAAAAAGAAAAAGGGGGAGGGAATGTCTGCATTTAACGGCAACTGAATTGCTATTTGTTGTATTCTTCAGAAGGCATTGCCAAAACTTCACTCTTTTCCTTGGAGCATTCTGTGAAATAAAAAGATGAGGGAGACTCTCCAGGAGAGATGCAGCCATGGAGTTACCAAAGAAATCGATAACTCTCATGTGCCACATCTCCAAATGTTCGCCTGATGAATTTGCACTCACTGCTTAAAAATCTAATTGGATGAAGTGTTGGCATCTGTCATCGGCTCAGCCTGAGCCCAAGGGCTAAACAAAGCTCACCTTTCTCTGCTTAAATAACACAGCTTTGGAGGTTATCGGGGCATTGTCGTGTGCTGGGAGATTGCCAGGCTGCTCCTGTGCAGTGAATTTGAGACTGATGGATGAGGCTGAAGGGCAGTTTGCTGTGCTGTAGCAACTTCTGCTCATCCTTGATAACATCTCTTTCAGCAGCCAGGTCACTTGCTCTGACTTGGCACTTTGAGGCAGGATGGGCTCGTTGTGCAGTTTACAATTCTTTGCTCTTAGTGTGTGAAAGAGAGACCTGATTTGGGGCAAAAAGGAGCCAGGAAGGAATGTGTGCCCCTGCTTAGAGTTCAGAGTTGTGCTGAACTGGGCACTGTCTGGGCACTAACTAGAGCTGTTTGTCCACCCTGGGAGTGCTTCTGTGCTTGCTCTGACATAATGAAAGAGAGAAACAAAATCCATTTGTCAGATTTCCCCAAGAGAAACCTGAATGCCTATGTGGCCAGAAAGGAGTCGGAGTCCTTGGAAAGGTCTGATAAGGAGATAATTCCTCTGTTATCAGCAGGTCAGAGAAGCCCATCTGAGCTGTGCAAGCAGCACTGTTGGGGGTCACATTTCCTTTTAAGATTCCAAGGCATCCACGTGGGAGTCTCGAAGTGTATGAGGAGGAGGCCCAGGGAGCTGGGCTGTCTCCCAGCCTACAGCAGGAGTGCCGAGATGCTAATCCCTGTTTGTTAATCCCATTGTATGCAGGAAACTTCTGAGTGGTACTGAAGAAGAAAGAAGGTTGTCTAGTAATCTTTTTCTTTCAGTTCAGAAGAAATTCAAGTCTGATACTCCGTTTTTTTTTTGCTTTAGGATTTGATGTTTCTGGTTTAAAGTGTTGCCTGAGTTCCCAGCTGGCTGCTGTGGATCCCTTTCAGGACACCGTGGCCAATGAGTCACAGCCAGCAGCTGTAGGGAGAATGGAGGGAGGCATGTCCTTGATATGTTTGGGGTATCCCTGGTACCTGCCCATCTCTTCCACTGGGCATGTTGCTTAGCTTTTATGCACCTATTATTTGGATCCTTCACTTTGTGAACCCTCACATGCAATGCAGAAGTAAAACTGGACTCCAAAAGGAGAACCTTGGATTCCCTGGCACGGGCATTACTCATGTCTGGAAGGGTTATCCAGGCACAACAAAACCTTCAGTGAATAACCTGTGTGCTGTATAGCAGTGTCGTAAGGGTTTTGCCATAGGAACAAACGTGTTGCAAGACTATCAAAGGCAACATTATGAAAGTGTTTTGAAGGTTATTGATGTTATTCCTCCGGGAATCGTATTACCAGTCACTGATATCAAAAGTAACAAATTTAAAGAAGCTATAAATGATAGAGCCCTCAGAGCAAGAGCAAAGAATAGAAATAAAAAGGACTTGTTGGCTTACCACATGCTATATAGGCTGTGTGGAACATTAAATAGCATTTATCTGCTGTTCCTTCAGGCAGGCATCAAGCTCACATGTGCCTCCTTTCCTGGAGCCCCGTGCTCCTGCACTGTGTCTGTGCAGGTGTAGGGAAAGGGGTCAGGGCTGGTGAGCACCATGAGCACAGCTCCAGCCCCTGGGATGCTGCTGGAGCTGCTGTCACCTTCTGGCACTGCTGAGAGTTCCCTTCCTGCTGGGCAGGTGGGACGTGTGGGGCTGGCAAGTGCTGAGCTGCTGCTCTGCTGCCTTGTGCAGATGGGCCAACTCTTGGACACATCCTCGGTCCATCGTGCCACTGCTGTGGGGTGTGTACATGGGGTGTGAGGGGCAATCCTCTTCCAATTTATTTGAAATCATTTTTATGTGTATAAATGTAGCTTGGAGCTTGGTGAAGCTTTAGGCCCGTGCTGAAGGACAGCGTGTCTCTGTAGGGAGAGCTTATCACGAGCTCTCAGTACAATCTCCTGGGCTTTTCTTGTTTGGTATTTGGAAATGTCAGCTTTCTATTACTTGGTCCACCTACAACAATACCAATTAAAAAAGTAAGAAGTGATGCATCTGCAGGTGCCCATAGAACTGCTCTTAATTCACAGAAATGCATTAATATTTAACAGATAATAGTGTTATTGAGGCAAACTAGGCCATCAGCTTGAGAGAAAAGCTTGCACCATCTTCATTCCAACTAGAATTGGAAGCAGCACATTCTGTTGATAGAAACTTTGAAAGCACTTGGTGAATGTCAGTGGAGCTTTGAAATTAAAATTTCTTCTTATTTCAGACCAACTATTATTGTATCTCTGGCTTGGGTGAGCTAGGAAAGGGCAGAAGCCACTTGGGGCATGATTTATAATGCTGGCATTTCTGGCCAGTGATGGGGATGGAAGTGTTCCAAGCTGAGCTCTGCCTGAGCTCGTTTGAAATGCAATGACAGAATTCCCATGTAAAGGTTGCAATAAAAACAGAAAGAAGGAGAAGAGATTCTGTACTTCAGAATAAAAAAAAAAAAATAAAGAGTCCTCACAAATGTCAGCTGCGGGATCTCTGGCTCACACTTGTGGGGAAAAACAGTCCAAATGCAGTAGCAAATCTTACAGAGCAGCAGCCTGCAAAGAGAGCAGCACTGTTGCAGCATATGCAGTACCTCAATATTTACATTTGTGTCTGTGATTTGTTGGTACTTTGCCCATGTGTGCACGGGCAGCGTGATTTCAAACATGATTTCAAAGTATTCACGCAGCTGCAGGGCAGAACTCTGCTCCACATCTGCAGCTTTGGCAGCTGGAAGATTCCTGGGTGCTTTATTGGCAATCAAGCCTTTGCTTTGTGTTGCCTTATAAAGAGCCATGTTTTGCTGTTAAATTGAGTAATCCCAATGTATAAATTGGGCTGTATAAGTTGGCAAGTTTTTTTAGATGTTTTGAAAATGAAAAGCACAATTCAAGTGTAGGACACTGAAATATCACATGGCTTTGATGTTCTCCTCTGAACCACTTTCCTTGCAGAAGAAATTTCACTATTCTGGAAATGGTTGCAATACACAGGTTTAACATAGGAAAATACAGAGGCACTGTGCAAAGTCTTCAAAGGTGGAGAGCTGGAGTAGCAGAATATACTCAGTGTAGCAACAGATACGTGTTCTATAATAAGCCTCATTTGTCAGGAAGAGTATCTCAGAGGAGTTCAAACCCAAAGAAACCTTTGCTTTGCCCTAAGCACTGTTGTTTGAAAATCCTCAAGGCTTTTGCAGAATGAATTGTAAAACTGCAGAGAGCAAGTCACAGGGAGGAGGAGGAGGAGATGCCTTGGTGATTTCCATGGCAAATGGGTCTCCTTGTAGAGGCAGTCGGTGCTGCATGCAGCAGCTGGGTTAAAGGCAGCTGTTGCTGCTGTTTCATACTTTTCCTGAGCAGGGTTGTTAAGAAGGAGTATGTCTGAGTAAGCTGAAGAAAGGCAGGTTGCTTTCTCTAAGTTTTCTCTGCATGCTTTAATGATGGTTGTGTTTTTATACACAAGCAATGCCAGAGCTGTAGACAGCTATTAACTGTCAGACAGCTGCCTCTGACTGAGGGCTCAAAGCTATGAAAGTTTCAGGCTGGTCTTTTTCAAGAATCCAGACAAAGAGTAAAAACCGTGGGTTTGAAAAAGAGCCTTGCTCTGTGGGTGGCAGCCTGGAGCCCACTGTGGCTCTTGGAGAAAACCCTTTGGAGATGTGGGTGGGAGCCAGGCTCTGCTGAGGGATGTGCTGCCATTGATGCCCTGCATGCTGGGCAGTTCCAGCACCACAAGTGCCACAGACTCAAGCGTCCTCAGACCTTCCCATGAAACCACTTTCATGGTCTCTGGGGCAATAAGCAGGACAGAAGTCTCCCCTGCTGCATCTACATCGCTGGGACCTCTGTCAGCAGCAAAGCTCCCTGCATGTTCCTGGATAAATAAACGCAGTCTCAGCTCATGGCAGAATTATCTTGTCCCTATCAGCTACCTGTGTAAGTTCAACCTTCCAGCTGGGAGAGGTGACGCAGATGAAAAGAAATTTCCATTGTCCAGAAGAATTATACCTGTGTGAGAAAGAGAAGTGCCTTTTGTTTTATTTTGCTGCATGTTTCTGGTTGTGTAGCATCATCTGCCTGTTACATCTTCTACTAGCACTAGAGGTATTGCTGTGAAAGATAAAAAACATCCCAGAAATCAATTTCTTTTGGAACTTTGGAGGCCAGAAATTACTGCATGTTATTTCTCTGTGTCTTTCAAAGTGTACGTTAAGTAAACATGATCCCCAGGAGTACTTAGAGGCAGCTCTTTCTATATAAAATATCTTCAAATGTATCAAATTTGAAGATGTATTAGTGAGTGTTTGGTATTTGTTCTATATTAAGACTCTCTTACTTTACTGCTCATGCCATTTAAATGCTGCCTGCTCTGTGTGCTGTGCCCTTACCAAGGTATTGAAGAGGAACTGGGGAACACGTTATGAAGTATACAGCCAGATGAAATCCCGATTCTCTTTAAAACAATTGCAGGAAATCTCATCATCTCAAAATAATTTTTTACTTTCCAAGGCTTACAATATTTGCAGTATGTGGAGCTATATTGTCCTGTAGCCAATCTCTTGTCTCAAAAATTCTTGAACTTAAACAAACAAAAACCTCAAAATAATTTGGACTGAAAAACTGGTAAAATCGAAAAACTGTGTTGGAGTTGTGGGCTGGCTGACCTTTTGAGACAAGCATTGTATCCATACAGTATAAATCTGGAGACCCCAGCCATGGCAGGGATGTGGTGATGGTGAGGATGGTGGGGATGGCCACCACCCCAGAGGGGACCCAAAGCTCCTGTACCCAGGCAAGGACAGCGACAACTAGCAGGAGTTCCTGAGTGTGTGCCAGCATGCTGATTTAAGTGCAATTAAAACCACACATGCACCAATGTCTCTCTGCCTGGCTGACTCCAAGCATCTTCTCTTCCTGAAGAAGCTATTGAAGGACCAGAAGTTCCAGCAGCTCTTTTTTCAGCTGGAGCCACAGGGGACAAGGTTAATTCAAGGTGCTGTGCTGGCTAAAAGGGATTTTCCAGCAGAAGGAGTCCTGCTCTGCAGCACAACTGCTTTTGTGTCTGGCTCTGGGGTCCCACTCTCTTCCCCGTGCTCCAGTGCTTCAGCTCAGGTGCCAGGGCTCTGCTATGTCTCTGGTAATTGTCTCGTTCTCCCTAATTAAACATGCCCAGCTCCAGATAAATTAAGGCAGTAGGTTGTGCGCTCAAAGGCAGTGGATTTTTTTTTTTTTGTTTTCACAGTTAGTGTGAAAGATTAATATATTCTAAGGCATCAGCCACCAGGTTGCCTTCCATAGCATGACCTCAATTAGAAATTAGTTCAAGGATAAAGAAATTGCTGGGATTCAAACCAATAATCTTGCCCAAAGCTAGCATTTGGTCTCCGAAAAAATTCCATTACTTCATTGTCTGTGTTATGTATTTGTGCCTTTTTCTTCAGGTATGTCAGACTTTGCTCTCATACCTTTGAAAATCCAGAGGAAACCATCCAGAAAGGCACTGCTATAAATAGTAGAAGATTCTGTCATCCATGTGTCTGGGAATAGTTTCATTCACTGGTTTGATTTTTTGATAACGTACAGATGATACACAGGCACTCCAGTACCTGTCCCTGAGCTACTTGTGGGTACTGAAGCATCATGTAATAGTAGCCCCTCAAAACTACAGAAACCTCTTTATATTATCTTTTTATGGGACCTCTAGATTATCTTTTTTGGGGGTTGATAATCTGTCAGATATTAATCCTGTCACCTCACAGCAATGGATGTGAATTATCTTCCCAGAAAGCTGAGATTTCCCTTTCAGCGTTTTGGATTGTTTGAGAAATACAAAGTAAACCTTGTGAATGAATAGCTTCTGGAAAAGAAAAAACCTCTTATCATTTTGGGGGTGAACAGGGAGGGAGGGGGGCACAGGAGCTTCCTGTGTATCCCACTGTCATGCTCCACTCCTCCTACCCTTCTGCTTCATGGTGTAGGCATTAGAGCTGGAACAGGCTGTTTTCACCACGTGTAGGGCTTCACAGATTTGACACAACAGAACTGACGCAGATGTCCAGTGCCAGCTGGGGCAAGTGGCTGCATTTGGGGGTAATTTCTTGGCTGAGATTTAATTCACTGATCTCATCACCCCTGAGGATGATTTACTTCCTTTCATTCTTCCAGCAGGGAGTACAAATGCAAAACTTTCAGCTCAGAGGTATTTTTCCAAATAAAATTATCTTCAGCTGTGGTCATCGGTGATTTGGGAGTCCCTGCCAGTGAGATTTTGCCTTGAGCTGATTGCCTTGGCTGAGCAACTGAAGAGCAGTTGGAAGCTGGCCAGAAATGGCTTTTGATTTTTGCTTTTAAAAGAAAAAGAAATAGAAGAAGAGAACCAAGCCAGCATGCTTTGGTTAGGCAGAGGGTTTTTGTGATTATTCTCCCTGAGAAGGAAGACTTCCCCACGGAGGGGACTGACTCTGGGAAGTGAAGAAGAAGCAAAAAGTGGTTGCTGAAATGAGAGTTTCTCCCGTGGTTGAGGCATGGTGGAGCTCTGACCATCCCTTCACCCCAGCATTGGTCAGCCCTTTGCTGGCTGCCCATGGCACCCCATCTACCAGAACTGTTCCAGTTTGGTGTTTCTGCTCCATGTGAAAAATCTCCACATGGAGCAGGCTGGTGGAACAAACAGTCCCTGTTTTAGTCAGATAATTTCCATGGTGTGTGGTGGGCAGCAGAGGAGGCTGCCAGGCTGCTCCAGCCACTGGGATGGAGGGCTGCAGCACCATTATGTGCCATTATCACTTCTGGATAATGTGTACACTTTCACCATCACATAGTTTTTCTCCTTCATTTCTCATGAGAACTGGCATTAGATTACTGGTTAGCCATGGAAGAAATGTAATGCCATGCCAGTCTGATTTATTGACCACTTAGTGCTGATGAAGCATCAAACAAGAGTTAGACAGATGTTGCAGTTGCATTTTACTTCATCAAAACCAGCGACTTTTTGTGTTAGACCACTTGTTGCACCATCTCCTGCTTACCCCCCAGCAGCAGTGGAGCAGTTCTTCTGCCACACTGAGGAGGCAGGAGAAGCCAAGGAGCCTTGTCCAGGTCAGGGACAGATGGCAGTCCCTTCAACTTGGATGTGGGGGAAACAGAGCAACTCTGCTGAGGCTCCAGGCACTGGAATGATGGATGGATTTCCAGCAGGAATGTTTCCAGAGCCGTCTGCAGCCCAGTGCAGGGCTCCCCTTGTTGCCCCTTGCCACCCCAGTGAAGAGCTTCTGCCCTGGCGTGTCCTGTCAGGTGTCCTGACACCTTTCCTGTGTGGAAGTTAGATTTGTTGTTTGTTTGTTTTTTCAGTCTTTCACACCTCTCTTGCTCTCCTGATAGGCTATCACAAATAGGGATTCGCTGCTAATTATGAGTTTTCTAAAACATAACTATTCTCTTCATTTGTGTCAAAACATTTAAGTTCACCAAGTAGATTGGCATTCATTCATGAGATGTATCAGTCTGAGGTCAACTTTTAGATGTAGGCATAAGGAGCAAACCTGTTTGGTTTGTGTTTATTTTATATACTTTTATATATAAGAAGTATAAATTCTAGTGTCAGTCCACTCCTGAGGTCCACTTGCTTGTGCTGCACTGAAACCAGGAAGCCCCATAATCCTGACCTGCCTGATGACAAATCAGCACTGTCAGGCTGTGAAAAACACATCTTACCTGAGAGGAAGGTAGGAGCACTGCAGAACTGCCACATCACCCAGTCTTGTGTCCTTGCTCCCTTCTTTGAAACTTCCCTGAGAGCAAGAGGTGTATTTACATGAAATCTCTGAAGCATATTACTTTTTATTACTTCATCATCTAGATCACTAATTATGTTAAATTAGCTGATGGAGACTATTTGGGTGTATGGGTAATCATTTTTACTATCTGAATCTCTTCAGAATTATGCACAAGAAGGGTGATTTTTCACACCTCCCCTTTGTAGAATGAGAGGTTGTGGTAGTTTTCTGTGTCCTCTGGCTGTCTCTGTCTGGGGCAGATGTGCCCTGTGAAAAGGAAAGTTTTGAACACCTCACAGTTGAACACAAAAGGTCCAGTTGTTTGTCCCAGAAGAATCTTGGGAATAGAAGAGCCAACGGTTTTCTTTGCTTTAGCACTTCCTAAAACCTCTCTGAAATAAATTCGTAGCTGTTCCTTACAAGGTTTCTTTGCCTCTTTCCTGTGCAGTACAATTCTTTTAGCACTGGCTGCAAGAATTTGATACTGCTTTCTCACAGAATCTTCGCTGAGAATCCCTGCCCACAGTTCTGTCCATAGAGGGAGAAAATGCAAGTTCCTGCTTGCATATTTTCCTAACCTAAAATTGCTTCTCGTCCAAGACAGAAGGATGTATCTGGTTATTGAGGGGATGCCCTGCGGGGCTGCTCTTGCTTTTCATGTTGCTGTACATGGGCACCAGTGGCCTCTCCACTGCCAGCACCTTCTTAGCCAGCCTGGAGGAGCTGGGAGACATGACCAGCCACCCCTGATCTTGGGGATGTGCAGGATGCTCCCTGTGTGCAGGGTGCATGTGCGGGTCATGGTCACCCTACACCCAGCCCTGCTGAGTGTCACACTGCCCTGGCCCTGGGCTGCTCTGGGTGCAGCTCTCAGCATGCTGGTCTTCACTACTGTGCTTTGCCCTTCAGAAATTCCCTCCACAGGTCTCCTTGGTGAAGGTGTTTGTGTCCTGCTCCAGCTCTCCACTGGTTTCATAGGCAAGTGCTCCCATCAGCACAACCTGTGCAAGTGGATGATGGGTTGTGCTCTCGTTCCTCTCTTGGAATGGGGCTCTAACAGCATTAATGAAACATTAGAGTTTTAATTACACCATTATCCTATTTATTTTTATAAATAATTCCAAAGCAGTCATTAAAGTTTGCGAACTTCGGAGTAAATGACTTAAGGGAGAGAAATCATCTCCTCAATCTTGTTATTATCTATTGAACAATCTCCCTGGGACACTGTTGGGGAACTGGCGGAGCTGTTGCTGCTGCTGTTGTTAAGATGATTCATTTACTCACAGGGTGGTAACGCAGAGCTCAGCTCCTGCTCCAGGTGTTGGTGGGACAGCACCGCAGTGCGCCAGAGCAGGGGATCAGAGCACAGCTGTGGGGTCAGCTGTGGGATCAGCTGTGGGATCCTCCTGCAGGATCAGCTGTGGGATCAGCTGTAGGATCAGCTGTGGGGTCAGCTGTGGGATCCTCCTGCAGGATCAGCTGTGGGGTCAGCTGTGGGATCAGCTGTGGGGTCAGCTGTGGGATCAGCTGCAGGATCCGCCTGCAGGAGCCAGCACCTCTGTCTTCCTGCAGCTGTCCTGCAAAAGGCTCTCCAGTCCCAGCCTTCTGCAGTTTGCAAACATCTTCAAAAGACAAGGAATTACAGGCTTGTCTGTAAAGAGCCCACGTTTGGGGCACTCTGTAATACTGTTTGTGAGCCTCCTCAGCTCTTCCCTCCTGCTTTCTGTCACTGTATGGAGAGTGTGGCTGTTCCTGATGTTCTCAAGTGACTTTCTGTATATTCAAAAAAGACAGATGTGGACACGAACTATGGAAGCATTGTCTCAAACAAACAAAAGGTCCCTTAAACCAAAGCATATTACCTGGTGTTCATTGTCAGTGGTGTTCACAGGACTATTGCAAGTATTTGGTGTTGTGAGAGTTGGAAAAGAGGTTCATTCCATAACAGTGGAGCAGGAGAGTTGCAAGTAGAGGGCCCTTAGGATAGGGGAAGCCATGTGCAAACTGTCAGGCACTGTCTTTTGCACCTCTTTTAAAGAACAGCTCTTAATCTCAGGGAAATCTGAAACAATCTGGGGTCTGATCATGATGCTTGCTGCCAGTAGTTTTAATTAGGAAGTTCATTGCAGAGAGTGCTGGCCCCAGTGATGTGACTCTTTGTCTGCTGTCCCTTCAGAACCCAGACATTGTGTTGGTGCACTACCTGAACGTCCCAGCCATCGAGGACTGCGGGAAACCGTGCGGCCCCATCCTGTGCTCAATAAACACCGACAAGAAGGAATGGGCAAAGTGGACAAAAGAGGAACTCATCGGGCAGCTCAAACCGATGTGTGAGTATCTGGAGCTGCTTTTGCTTCTTTGCTGTATATTTAGAGTTCAGTGTCTTTCACAGCCAGCAGACATCCTGTGAAGGGGTCATTTGTCCATCTAACATAGCTTGCATCTGCACACTCTTTCTTTCCAATATTCAACACTACTGGGATGCATGGTATGAGAGCTGCCTTGACTGTCTCCAAAGAAATCCCCGCTGCACACTGTGGAAAAATTGTACCCATGTTCTAGGGTTGTTTGTAGGCACCTGATCACTTGCAAAGAGCATGTGCAGTACTGGCAGGTGGATTCCCCCACGGGCACTCCATGGTTGGGTGGTTGTTCTCAGGTCACAATGGGTTGCTGTAGCTTACAGGTGGACCCCATGGAACTGAGTGTTTTGAGCTGAGCATCATTTTCTACAGTTTTGAACTGTGCAGCCTAAAGAGAAAATTGCTTAGGTGTGCAGAGTGATGGGGAAGTTTGCTTGGCAGACAGGCAGTTCTTTGAACCCCTCTGCATCTGCCTTGGTGTATAATATTTTCCTTTGCATCACAGTTATATTTTATGTCTTCCCCTGGAGAGCACATTCCAATGTGCACACAAACATCTTTTTGCAATGAGAAAAAAAATTAGACATAAAGTGGGTCTATAACCAAGAGAAAATTAACTGCAAAAGCCACAATACCAAATGTGAGTTAACAAATACCAGGTCTGCTTCTGTCCCTGCCCCTGACTGGATGCTGGTGTCATGCCCAGCCTCCTGTAATTGGAGGTCTCAGCCATGGAGTGCATCCTGATGTGTCTCTGCCATCCGTGAAAAATCAACATCGTGCTGACTGCAGTGTTGGTAATCTGAGTTTGCAGTCCTTTGTTGCATCCTGAACTGTGCAGGTCTCTGTATCCCTTTTCCACACAAGGCTGGAGGGCAAAGGATGGTAGAGAAAATAACATGTTTGCCCCTGGGGCTGATAAACTTAGACAGAAATCCAGGATGTTGGTATAGCTGAGGCTGAATAAGTACCTTAACATTAAACAGGAAAGGAAGCAGCCGCCTGTTAAAAAATCTGCAGTGCATCAAGAAAATTATGTGAAAACTACAACGAACTCGCCGTAAATTTAATAACACTTGGCTCTTTTATGTCCTGGGAGGGAAGAGTGAAATTCTGCACAATTATTCAGAGTATATATGCAGGCACACGACTCTGTTTATGGGTACATATCCTGGGAAACACATCCTTAGAAATGTAGCTACAATAAAAGCTTTGGATTCTGATCAGACCTAGAAAACAAAGAGGACACGGGTAACCGTGTTCAGGGAACACAGAGGGGCACCGCTCGCCAAGAAGCCATCAGATTTGGTTCCAGTATAGGGTGTGCCATGAAATTCTGGAGCCAAGCACATTAGTTTCATCACATTTTTGCATTAATCACATTCTTTCACAGACTTCACAGTTTGATTGCCTGATGTTTCCAAATTTCTCTGCCCTAAAGCAGATTTGTCAATGACTTAATCAAAGTGTTGTGCATGGTGTCGCTGGTGCAGTGACAGTCTCATCCTTTTACCTGTTCTGTATTGGAGTTTATGTACCTTATGTTTTATTCCTGTGGATTTGGAAGCTGTGTGAGGGTTTTGTTGACTATTTTGTTTTCTTAGTTGCTGCTTTCCATGAGAATTTCTCATTTAAGACAAGTGAGTTAGTGATGATTACAGCCAGGGTGTGTGTGTGGAGGTCCAGGGCCTCTGTACCTGCAGCGGGGTTCCCATTTCAGACCACTGATGTCATTGAGGATTAAGGGAGAGAAGATAATACTAGTTCTGCCTTTGGGGAAAATGCTTCCTCCTGGTCAAAGGTTGATGGCAGTGCCCAGCTCTTGACTCACTGACAAGTGCTGTTTGTTTAAGTCCTAATCAGCCTGGGCTGGAGTCAGGTGTTAAAGCTGTTGACCTCTGTCAGGTATTAAAGCTTTTCTATCAGAAGGGAGGGTAGCAGCCAGTGGTGTGGCAGCCAGTGGTGTGGGAGCATGTTCTCTTGACCATGTGTGCCTGGAGAACTAAAAGCAATGTGGCAGATGGCTGGCAGGGTGAGCAGCATTGGTCGTGGAGTCCAAGCCAGACACATACATCAAATTGTTTTTCCTGAAATGCAGAGAGACCCTGGCTGGGATGATCAGGGAGTTTGTTTACATTTCTTGCTTCCGTAAATTGCTCAGCTCCCTCGTCCTTCCCTGCTGCATCATCCCAAACTCAGTCCAGGCTTCTGCAAGTCCTCAGCAGCATCAGGGAGAAGCATTAGCTCCTGGTGCCAGCCTTGTGACCCCCATGATCAGAGCAGGGCACTGAAGTCTGGGTACTGAGACTGCCCTGCTCCTGAAGGAGACTTCTGAACCCAGAGAGAGCTTCTTGGCTGGCTCCAGGGCTGATGTTTGCTCATTCTGTGACTGCTTGCGCTGGTGGTTGTGGATTAAAAAAACACCTTTTTGGAGTGACCATAGAGCTCTGAGAGCTTTGTGGAAACAGCATTAACTTGTTCTAACATAGCTGCTGTGTGCACTAATTAAGAGACTGAAATGAACCCATCTGATCATCCATGAAAGGTAAATGGTGCAGATGCTCTAAGGATTTGAGGTTTTCTCAACAACTCCAGCTGAGTTGAGACTGTAAATAATTAATTAATCAGCCTGACTTCAACTTTCATGGCTTTCGATTTTTGCTTTAGTTCTGATGTTTTTGTCACCTGCCTTCACACTGAAATGTCCATGACCTCTTGATCACCTTCTCTGGACCATCATTCTTATATTGTCAGACCTCAATTTAGCAGTCCTCAAGACTGAAGCATGTGAGCCTGGAAGGCCTCCTATACATTCCTGACCTCCCACAGGATGATTCCTTTTACCTTGCAGACTTGGAGATAAGACCCCTTGTCTCAGAGGTGTCAGCAAGGTCAGGGAAAGGCTGTGACACAGGGAAAGCTGTGACACTTCCACAGATGGCAGACCTGGGATAATCCAACTGTTGGGAGGATCTCAACTGGGTGTCTCAATCAAAAGGGTTCCAATGTGTGTTTTGCTTTGGTATGATCTCAACTGGGTGTCTCAATCAAAAGGGTTCCAATGTGTGTTTTGCTTTGGTATGAATGCAACTTTTGGGTGCATTTGTGTAAAGTGAATAGCTATAATACATGAAAATTCTGCAGGAATGTTGTCCGAGGCACCTGTAAGTCATTTCAGGATGCCTGGTGTGAACAATGAGTCTCAATTTGGCATAGCTTTCAATCCCCTCCTGCCCTGTGTCCCATTACAGTCTTGCTTTGAGATTTCTCTGAACAGATTAGCAGATGTCCTTAAAGGCATCTGGTGGTAAAAGCAAATTCAGTGGCAGAATCTATTACAGCAGAATTCTGTATATAAACTCCGTATGATCAGCAAATTGTGGGCCAGCTCATGTTGGGGGTTTCTCCAAATCATCCCCTTTTGGCTCTCTCATCCTTCAGCTGGCAAAGTATGACTTAGAAGCACAGCTGGTGCTACGTTGCAATTCTTGTTCCAGGTCCACTATAATTAAGAGCTATCTTCTTTTCAGAGGAAAAGCTTTTTGCATTTCTCTGCTGCGTAGAACTGAAGGCTCCTGTTTGTGCCGCCTGCGCGCAGCCACAGCTGGGCAAGCTGGAAGTTCTATGTGTGCTCATCAGTCAATGGGCATGGGCTGCTCTTGACTTTTCCCAGAGTCCCTAATTCTGTGTCAGTGAAGCCATCAGGCCTCCTGGAGGTGACCTCAACCTGCATCCCTGCATTGTCATCACTGGAAAACGTGTCAAACACATGTAGCTCAGAACAAAACTCAGAGAGCAGCAATTGGCATTAATGCAGTTTGAAGAATTGAGTTGTTGGGAGTTTTATCTCAGCTTGAATTTATATTCAATTTCAGTAACTCTGTTTAAGGATTGGGGTTATATTTCATCTTAAGAGATCAGTTGTACAAAAATGCTATATGGGATGAATTTTACAATTCCCCAAGCAGTTTGTCTGAGCTCCAAAGTACCCCTCAATGAAAACTAAAGCTTGCCAGCTTAACTCAGCTGACCACGTAGAAAGCAATGTGGATTCTTTAAAAAGACATTGGGTTTAGTAATGATGACATCGTTTTACTGCCATAGTCTGAGTTTTTATTAAAAAGAGGACATGATAGAAGGTGTTAGGTAGCTTCTTATATCTCATCCACCACTTGGACTTTGAGTACCCCTGCTCACATTGTCTGCGTGGCCAGCATCAGCTCCTGCTCATCAGCCACCTTCTCAGCTTCTCATCTTCACCCAACCCCTTCACTACTGCAGGTGTGCAGCTCTAAAAAGGAGTCACATGCAAGAATACACTTTTCCTCTCCCTCTGAGACCTGTGGTAGCCATTATGTCCTTAGAGGAAGCTTGATTCCGTGCCTATATGTGCCACACTGTAAGGAAACATAATTTGCCTTGTGGTCAAGTTTTACCTACCTTAGACAGTCCCACTTTGCCAAAAGAACAAAATTAGGAACTGTGTTTCAGCTGGTGCCTTTCAGCTGTGTTTGGAGACAGCGAAGTGAAACAATCCCTCTGAGTGCTGACAGCAATGTATTAGGAGCCCACCATTATCAATGGAAACTAACTTGAGGAAACCTAAACCAAGTAGTTTCCTGATCCCCTGAAACTTGGGAATTAAACCAGATGCAGTAATTGCCAAACCTCTCTGAGGAGGCTATGAGCACACTAGCCTTTGTTTCCTGTTCTTCATTAGTATTTTATGTCCCCTGTTAATACTTGCCTGTAGTGACTGGCAGACTCAGTCCTAGAGCATCTGCAAAGATGTGTCAGTCCACATCTTCCCAGCAGTGCCACCGAGATGGGAGAGCCTGGGGAAGGAGGGCTGGGAACCCCGGGAGGAGCCGTGGAGAGAAGGGCTGGGAACCTCGGGAAAAGCTCAAGGCCCTCTCTGTATGGGCTGTGCTTATGAGGAATTTTTTCCCCTAAATACACCAAGACAATTTTTTGATAAAATAAACTAACAAAACAAACAAAAAACCAAAAAAACAAAAACAAAAATAGAGGGAAAAAAACCTAAAGATTAACACTAGAGAAATTGAGAAGCCTTTCTGGGCTTCTTGTGGGTCCGGGGCACCGGGGCACGCGGTCGTGCTCAGAGTGCTGACGCCGATCGTGATCCCGGCCCCGATCCCGGTCCTGCTCGTGATCCCGGTCCCCTTCCTGATCCCGGTCCCGGTCCCGTTCCCGCTCGTGATCCCGGTCCCGGTCCCGATCCTGATCCCGATCCCGGTCCCGGTCCGGTTCCCGCCGCCCGTTCCTTATCCGCTGGCGCCACCTGGCGGCCGCCGGGCGCCGCTCCCGGTGCTCTTGGGAGGAGGAAGAGGAGGAAGAGGAGGAGGGGGAGGAGGGGGAGGATGGTGATGGTGCCCTTGAACTGCAGCCGGAGGAGGGCGAAGACCACACAGGACGAGCAGGAGAAGTGGCTTTGGCTTCCACTGTGCTCCTCCATGTGCGGGCAGCCTTGGACTTCAGGCGTCTGTAAAGAGTGGCAGGAGCGCTGCTCCGAGCAGCTTCGGAAGAGTCAGTCGTGTCTTGTCCTGCTGGTCCTCTCCAAGGGACATTGGACAGCACAACTGCCCAGTCCCTATGAGCATCCCACTGCATCTGAGCAAACCTTCAAGTAAAAGTGTTTTTTTGGAAGGCAGACATCCCTTTAAAGAGCAGCTGCGAGTAAAACGCCGGTGTGAGTCCGTGCAGGACATTAGCATTCAGGGGGTGTCACTGCTGTCCCCAGCACTGAGGCTCAGGTAAACCTGTCCTTCACAACCAGTAACGAGTGGAAATGGAAGGCTGGAAAATCAAAGCTAAACTGTGTGTGGGCGTCTGAGTACGAAGAGATAAATCTAATGGAAATATCCTTCAGCCAAACTGAGAAATCAGAGCAAGGCCTTTACTTCTGTCAGCAGAAAAGCAGCGGAAATGGAAGGGACGAGGCTGCCATTTCCAATTGACCATCGCCATGGAAACACCTCTCCATGTCAGCACTTGGTGGAGTGGGATGTGGGCAGCAAGGCAGGAATGGGCACTTGGACAAAGGACCCACTCACACTCCCAGCAGCACTTTGGGGATTTTTAAAGCGCTTTGAGTGGGTCAGGAGTGGCTGAGGGCAGGACTTCTGACACCAGGGCTTGCAGCAGGCTGTCGAGATATATTGGGAGGGAGAGGCAAACAGAAACCTGACTTCGATGATTCTAGATATTCTAGCTCTATCAGTCTAACCAACTTACCGGTTTCATGTGGGAGATCTCGTTGTTTTTACTCAAGTAATAAAAGATTTACCAAACTGAGGCAGAGGAGCCACACATAGCATATAGGGAATGGCTTCATCATGTACTGTATATGTACATGTATGTTTAAGCTGTGTTTTGGGGGAGTCGTATGGAAGAGCAAAGTTTTTGGAATAAAACCAGGGAGTGTAAAATGCTTGAAGTGGCAAAGAGAAATGTCTAAGAGTATTCAGAGAGGGTGAAATGGTAAGATTTAAATGTGTGAGGGTATTTTAGGGACAAGTTTAGCTTAGGGTAGAGAAACCACAGGGAGAGAAACAGGGACTGGTGTTACATCTAGAGTGATGATGAGACAGTGAGGTAGAGTTCAGGTGATGGGGAGGAGGAAGATATCTACAAGACAGGAGGACTGCAGGCCTGGAAATTGTGGAGGGCTGAGTACCAGCAGCAGAAGGCAGAAATAACCAGGGTGTTTTAAGGAACTTGGACAGTCATATGTTTCTTTGTGCAAGTTTCCATTGGATTCTGAGCAGCCTTTTTGCTGGTAATTCAGATCATCTTTCATTCCTTTGCTCATGGTGGTCAAAGTCAGTCCCAGCAGTGCTAATGAAAGAGGAGCTGCTGGGCACTATCAGAAGGTAATTTTTATTACCTTTTCTTCAGAAGGGAAGAAAGAGAAGAAAGGTGAGAGCCCAAGCTCGTAAAAAGAGATTGGAGCAGCATTAGCACTCTGAGTTGTGGACCTTCCCCCAGCCTTACTTCTGTCCTTTGAGCACCCAGTGCAGCACCAGTAACTCTGCCTGGCTGCACTGCCTCGTGCTGCAGGCGCTGTGCAGAGGGTGTGTGGCAGGAGGAATGTGTTGCTGCTGTAATGCAGCAGCTTTTAGACCCCTCCATGCTATCACTGAAAAGGAAAGTGTTGAAGCAGTTCATAGCTTTCATTTTAAATTATCAGGAAATGCAGTAGGAGTATGAACAGGAATCTGGATTAAAATCCTTTCCAGAATTTCTGCTAAACTTCAGACTTCTTTTCCCTTTTGTGTTCATATATTATGGCTATATTTAATCAAACATAGTTCTACAGTGGTTTCACTTCTTAAACCACTAAGAAGCAGGAAGAGTATGTGTGTATGCTTTTTATTAGCCTTCCTTTCATAATGCACTCTCTTCCCTATAGAAATCTCCTTTCCTGCTGATTCATTATGTGTCAGGAAGCCAAGCGTGACATGTTAAAAGCCATCTTGATAGTGTTTGGTATTCAGTACTAACAATTCACCAGGCACAGGAGTCTTTCTTTAAAAGAGGGAGGAAGAAAATCTGCATATTGGATATGCCAAGATAGTGGATAATTTGCATTAAGCATCCAGACATTCTTTTTTTGCAATCTGTCACCCTTCACTGGCTTTTTATTGTATAACCTTCATAGCATATGGGGAGCATAAGTACCAAAAAAAAGTGGCACCACGTGGACAGAAGCTGGAGCCAGAGCCCTTTAGGATCAGCTGGAGCAAGGCTAGAGAAGGACCTTTCCTCAGCAGCAGTTGATCCTCAGTGGGACTTTGCTATGCTGGAAGGAACTGAAAATAATAGGCATGGTTCTCTAAGTACCCAGCTATAAAGATGTCCATTATGCCTTAGCTCCTAGCTCACAACTTGATTCAGACTTAAGAACCATCATCATGAATACACAAACCCTGAGCCATGATTCACTTCCCAGACTTGCCCCCACGATGGGCTGCTCATCCCAGGATTTACCTGGACACCAGCTCACTTCTTTAGCAAAGCATTTCTGAAGTAACCAGAAATTACTTAATGCAAAGTTTCTCAATAATAATTACAGTTCAGTAACTTTGTGTTGTATGGCTGAAAGCATCCAAAATACTCGGCTGTATCCTAATCTCACTGACAATGTATTTTTTGTAAAATTGGTATTTGAACATCACTTATTAGACATAATATCACTGGTGACAGAATAATGTATCTTAAATAATAAAATTAATGGGAGCAGAGGTAGTGAAGTGACAAGCGTGTCTAACTTAGATGTAGTAACAGATACTGAGTGTTAAGAGGAAATCCAAAACTGTGAATGTACTGGCAAGCAAAATCTGTTGGGTACAATAACAATAAATGTGGTCATCAAACAAACATAGAGGGACTTATTACAAAACTATCTGCAGCACTTTAAATAGTGATATGGGGAAGAATACTTGAAAACCTGATTTACAGCATTTCTGCAGGTTTTCCAGCCTGGCCAATAGCAATGTGAATTCTGCAGTATAAAACTAGAGCAAGATAAGATGCTGTTAGGCAAAGACATTAGTGGGTGATGAGGCAGTACAGCAACAGGTAACAAAAAAAGCAATAAAACTGCTTCCCAGAGCAGATCCAAGAGCTCTGTTCCACCAGCTGCGTGTGACACGCTCAGTGAACAGCATCAAAGAGGAGAACAGGACACTGGATATGCTGCCCCTGTGACCACAGCCATTAGATGTCACAAACATCCCTTCATTTGCTTCTGATCTCCTTGCACGATGCTGCTTTTGGCTTGTGCCCCAGCCTCTGCCTGTTGGCCTACTGTTGCCAGGATTTCACCCCCTCACATCAGGCACCTTCACCATGCAGGGTTCTGTTTCTTCACTACAAAGCCTAAGTCCATGGGACTTTTAGCTTTGATTTTGTGTATTCTGGTTTAAGGATTTTAGAACACAACATGCAAGGAACATGCCTTGATAGACTATGGCAAAGACACTCCTGAAAAGAAGTTGCCAGGCATGAGGACATCTTGGAAATGACATTGTCACTTACCAGCACTTTCCAAAATCTGCACGAGCTGTGGTGCATTTAAAGGATAAATAAATAATATGCACATATAAATTGCTCAGAGACATTAAAGGAGACAGAAGATGCTTTGAGTCAGTTATTATGGATAAAAGATTTTATAAGTGCCATTTCCATTGTAAGTCAGGTTGCAAATATCACTGTTATAGGAAATCATGTATCTGCATGCAATCTAGCATTCTTATTTAACTAGCTAAGAGGCCCAGAGAGTTCCCACGAAAAGAGTTCCAGTTTGCAACATGTTCTGTAACATCACCCTCCTGTCCATTTTCCCATATTACTAAAAGGTCATCCAAGTCTGAGGAGGAACTCACACAGTGTCTGTTAGTCACTCCCAAAAAATGAGTCAGCCTTCACTACTGCCACCCAGGATCTGACAATGAAGACCTGGCAGAAGGTTTGCATTTGCTTTTCCTCTGGTGTATTTTTGGCTGCTGATTTTACTATAAAGCCGATTTTGTTTTCATATGAGACAAAAAACAATTCTAAAACACTCTTTGGAATTACACTGCTTTACTTCAATGTAACCAAATCTTTTGTTGTTTTTGGGTTTTCAGTGAAGGTTGCCGGCACTACAGAGAGTCATTGCAGGTGCAGAGTCCCTGTAAGCAGAAGACTGAAATAGAGCCAGATGCTCTACTGAGGAGTCCTTCCTCTATATATACCTAATTCTGGAATTGCCTTTAGAAGCCTGCTGATATCAAGGAGCAGAGAATAGTAAACCAGTATCCATTACTGTTGCTTTTTATAGGTCCCCTTTCAGTTCTGACAGAAAGCAGCAGTAATGGATTTTTGCTGGTAATTTGGAGTGGTTTTTGATGGTTTTGGTGTGACTTTGAAGTTTCTGATGGGAAATTTTACTGTTCTCTTTGCAGTTCATGGCATCAAGTGGACATGCAGCAATGGCAACAGCAGTTCAGGGTTCTCAGTGGAACAGCTAGTGCAGCAGATCCTCGATAGCCACCAGACCAAGCCCCAGCCTCGAACACACAACTGTCTCTGCACTGGTACCTTGGGTGAGTATGTCAGGAGGGCACAGAGTGACTCAGCTTCATCCAGTCTGGGAGCAGGGTTTGTAGTACTGAAGTGATAAAAATGCTGTCTCATGAAACACTGGAATGCAATGAACTCAGAGCTGACAGGAGTCTCGAGCATAAAAAGATGCAGCTGGAACTTCTGGGAGAAATGTCAATGCTTTCTAATAAATGCAGTCCATACATGAACTGCTCAAAAAGGTATATTCTCTTCTATATGTGCAAATTCTGTTACAAAAACCTCAAAATCTAATGTTCTTCCAACTTCACCCTTTGAATTCCTTGCCCTGCAGCTCATTATTTTTTTTGACAAGTGGTTAATTGCAAGGTATCACTGAGATAAGAGAGGTCTTAGGTATCATGAAAATACAGGTCTCTTTCCTGTTAAAGGAGATGACTTTGTTTTCATGACAGTACAGCAGCAAGAAACAACATCCTTAGTGTTAGCATTTCCTGCAGACAGTGGGAAGCTAAGTGATTCACTTTCCAGCTCATCTGCTTTAGAGCTGCTCCTTTCTAGCACTTTGGTCAAATAATGTATATGACACATTAACTAGTCTTTAGCAAAACTTATAAAGGAAAGTTGTCAGTGCTTCAAAGGGTTTTTTTTTTTCTTTTTTTCTTGAGCAGTTGCATTATACAATCAAGGCTTAAATAAGAATGATGACCTCTGAAATACCTGAGTTTGGATTAAAATTCACCCCTTAAGGCTCACCATTTGATCCAGGCTTGCAGATCTGAACATGAATCCTTTTATTCTTCCCTTTGATGTTTTGTCTTGTGCTAAGTCTCCTCAGTGCTTTTTAACATAACAGTATTGCTTTGTTTTGTAACTGGCTTGCACATTGACACACACATTCCCAATCCCTTACTGTCATCCAGAAATACAGCCGCATGAAAGCCTTTCCCTTGTTCCTGCTTATTTCTATACCTAGGAGAATAGAGAGATTTAATATTGTATTTAGTCTCAAAAGCACTGTCTTGAACTACTTTAAGTGACCTCATTCAAATCTTTCACACATAGTAGAGAAGTTCCCTTTCAAGGGCAAGCAGCAAATGCTTTAGCAAATTGCAGTGGCTACATGGTTGTTTTATGTTGCCCAGAAGATGGCATTTGTAATTGTAGCCATTAGCTATAGAGAGGAGGCTTCTTTCCCCCTTCAGTCATTCTGCAGTTCCATAGTAATGTTCTTACCTTATTCTAGGGAAAATTAATCAATTAAGGAAAGAAACATCAAAAATTCATGGGGTGCTGCTCTTGGAACAGCAAAGGCAACCCCTGTACTAGAGTTTGTGACTAAGGCACCTTTGCAGACAGAATTGTTTACTTCATCCTGCCTGATTACCAGCTCTCAGGAATGCAGGGGCTGTTACCTTTACAGGCCAGTAATTAATGGAGGAATTTTCTTCAGGTGGCCCTTGCTCGAATATTCTTCAGGAGTTCCAGTGCTGACCATATGCTCTGTGTGCTCCTCTCAGAGCACAACATATCTGTCAGCACAGGAATGGCTGAGGGTCAAGAGAAACACATCATCATCTTTATGGGAGGGCAAGAATGCTTTGTATGGCTAATGGGTTAGTTCTTTAATAATTTGATTGGCAACTGTAAGACAGTGTGATGACAGGAAGATGTGGGCTACAGTCTAGGCAGTAGGGTGATGCCAGGGACAGGAGCTTGATGTGGCATCTGTCACCTCCAGATTACTGGTCAGCATCTGTGCCCTAAGAGTGGTTGTCAGATTTCCCAACATCACCCAGCGTAGAGAGCTGAGCATGTGTGTTCCAGGGGCTGAGGTCTTGTCCATGGGGCAGATGGAACAGGGCCCTGTGCCACAGCTGACAACAGCAGCACTCGCTCTGCAGACTTTGCACTGAGATTAGGCACATTTAAATAACTCTGAAACTTTGTCACAGATGCCAATTCCCCTCTGCCTGAGGGGAGGGAGGAAGGGGGTAGGTGGAGGTGAAGGTGGGGATGCCTCCATTCCTGTTCCTGGGGTTGCTGTCATTGCGTGCAGTAGATCTGTGCATTAGACAGGACCTGTGCTTCTGGCACTGGAGAGAAATTTGTTTTATTTCAAAGGTCTTTCCTGCCCTCTCATGTGTGTCCTCACTCACTCTCACACATGTATGCACAAGAATAGCTGTCTCTTGCTACAGCCACGAGATACACAATTAGCATTGTTCTAATTTTGTATTTACTGAACGGTAAATACTGTTGTTTTCTGGCACAGGCGCAGGAAGCAGTGTGCATCACAAGTGTAACAGTGCCAAACACCGCATCATATCACCAAAGGTTGAACCAAGGACAGGTGGGTACAGCACTCATTCAGAGGTACAAAATAACGATGTCTCTGAAGGCAAGAATGAGCACAGTCATGGCAAGGCCTCCAGCCGAGAGAAGAGGAACGGCAAAGTGGCGAAACCAGTGTTGCTCCATCAAAACAGCACTGAGGTTTCTTCCACCAACCAGGTGGAGGTCCCTGACACGACCCAGAATTCTCCTGTGTCCATCAGCAGTGGGTTAAACAGCGACCCAGATATGGCAGATAGCCCAGCTGTCACTGGTGTGTCCAGTATGGCTGTAGCATCAGTTATGGGAAGTTTGTCACAAAGTGCCACCGTATTTATGTCAGAAGTCACCAGTGAAGCTGTGTATACCATGTCACCCACGTCTGGCCCAAATCAACACCTTCTGTCCTCAGATGCAGCTGCACAAGGACTGGTACTTGCTGTGAGTTCAGATGGACACAAGTTTGCTTTTCCAACAACTGGCAGTTCAGAGAGCTTGTCAATGCTACCCAGCACTGTCTCTGAGGAACTTGTGCTTTCCACAACTTTAGAAGGAAATAGGAAAATTCCAGAAACCACCATGAATTTTGACCCAGACTGTTTTCTTAACAATCCCAAGCAAGGGCAGACTTATGGTGGAGGAGGTATGAAAAGTGACAGCATCAATACCAACATAAAGCAGTCACCCACAACAGAACGTAGCTTCAACTTCAGTACAACCCTCACAAAAGAAATTAAAACTGAGGACACATCTTTCGAACAACAGATGTCCAAAGAAGCATTTTCCTCCACTTCTGCATCTAACACTCTCACACTCAGTACTGGTTCAGGTTTACTTCCATCTGGAGGAGGTCTGAGCCCAAGTACCACCCTGGAGCAGATGGACTTCAGTGCCATTGACTCTAACAAGGACTATTCTTCCAGCTTCAATCAGACCATCCAGAGCCCTCACGTCCATCAGACCCCTTCCCCCAGCTTCTTTCTGCAGGATGCCAGCAAACCTCTTCCCCTTGAGCAAAACACTCACAACAATTTGAATGACACAGGTAGCTCATTTGTGAACACGTTAGGAATCTCCAGTGTGAAAACAGAGCCCTCTTCCCAAACCACTTCCAACTGTAATGGCACGGTGGAAACCAGAATAGAGTCCACCTCTTCTCTCCAGCTCATGCAGTTCCAAGCAAACTTCCAGGCTATGACTGCAGAAGCTGAAGTTCCCATGGAGACCTCCCAGCAGGCAGAAGGAAATGAAAATCTACTTAAATCAGGGGATCTTCAAGCCTGCAACACAGAACATTACTTGCAGCCTGAGGCCAACGGGGGTATCAGGAATGGAAATAACCTCCCTATTCTCCAAGGAAACATGGTACAAGGACTCTATCCTGTGGCCCATCCTAGCTTAAATAACTCCTCCAACATGGAGCTTAACTTAGACCACTTTGACATCTCCTTCAGCAACCAGTTTTCTGATCTAATTAATGATTTCATATCAGTAGAAGGTGGGAGCAATGCTCTGTATGGACACCAGCTGGTATCAGGTGACAGTGCTGGATTGTCTCAGCCTGAAGACAGTAACAGAGCAACATACAACCAGGCCGAAATGTGCATTCCTTGTTGCAGCCCTCAGCAAGCCAACATGCAGCTCAGCAGCACGGAGAACGGAGCCAGCACCATGGCGTACATGCACGTGGCTGAGGTGGTCTCGGCGGCTGCGGCACAAGGCACTTTGGGGTTGCTGCAGCAGAGTGGGCGCTTGTTCATGGTGACAGATTATTCACCAGAATGGTCTTACCCTGAGGTGAGTCCAGGACTTTTACTCACTGATGTATACTGCTTTGTCTTTCCTTGCTTTGTTAATGAGGAAACTGTTTCCTTAAAGCTTTGAAAAGGCTTTTTAAATATTTCTCTCCAAGTCAGAGCATTCAAGGCCGTTTGCATGTCTGAGTTTACTTTTAATTAAGTACTTTGTTATCCTGACAGGGCCTTTTTTTCACTTAGGAAGTATCTGAACAGAAAGGTATTGTTTCTTTGAAAGCTGAGTCTTTGCCACATGATGGCTTCATGGTGCTACCTAGGCCCAGTAGAGCAGTAGAGTTTGCAAACTGGAGCTGTACCTTAAATTTGTCACTGATGTTCCTAGTAGAATAATTCAAGGCCTGCACAGCTTTAATGAGTTCGGCGTTTCCCTCCATCTCACTGACTTCCAAAACCAATCACATGCCCCATAAGCTGAAAATGGGGCACAGTAGCACAGACCTTGCTGATGCAAAGGAATGTGTGAGGAGAGAGACTGAGCCACTAAAAGAAAGAGAAGGTTATTGCAAATCTTTAAAAAAAAAAGAAGAAGAAAAAAAAAGGATTTTGTTTTCATAGGCCTGGCCTTCGAGCGGTGTTGTGTCTGTACGGAGGTGTGCAGTAGCTGCTCAGGGCCGGTCTCCCTGTCCCCGCAGCGCTGTCGGGTTCTCGGGGGGGATGCGGCCCTGCGAGGGGATGGGGCCGCGCCCGGACATTCCCGGCCTTCCCCGAGCGCCTGCGGGCGGGGCGAGCTCGGCAGGACCGGGAGCGGCACCGGTGGCCCCATTCCCCCGGGCTGCCCGTTCCCGGCTGTGTCTCTCTCTCTCTCTCTGCCCGTTCCCGGCTGTGTCTCTGCCCGTTCCCGGCTGTGTCTCTCTCTCTCTCTGCCCGTTCCCGGCTGTGTCTCTGCCCGTTCCCGGCTGTGTCTCTCTCTCTCTCTGCCCGTTCCCGGCTGTGTCTCTCTCTCTCTCTCTCTGCCCGTTCCCGGCTGTGTCTCTCTCTCTCTCTGCCCGTTCCCGGCTGTGTCTCTCTCTCTCTCTCTCTGCCCGTTCCCGGCTGTGTCTCTGCCCGTTCCCGGCTGTGTCTCTCTCTCTCTCTCTCTGCCCGTTCCCGGCTGTGTCTCTCTCTCTCTCTGCCCGTTCCCGGCTGTGTCTCTCTCTCTCTCTCTCTCTCTCTGCCCGTTCCCGGCTGTGTCTCTCTCTCTCTCTCTCTCTCTCTGCCCGTTCCCGGCTGTGTCTCTCTCTCTCTCTCTCTGCCCGTTCCCGGCTGTGTCTCTGCCCGTTCCCGGCTGTGTCTCTCTCTCTCTCTGCCCGTTCCCGGCTGTGTCTCTCTCTCTCTCTCTCTGCCCGTTCCCGGCTGTGTCTCTGCCCGTTCCCGGCTGTGTCTCTCTCTCTCTCTCTCTGCCCGTTCCCGGCTGTGTCTCTGCCCGTTCCCGGCTGTGTCGCTGCCGGCGGTGGCCGCCCGAGGGCAGCACGGCCGCGGGGAAGGGGCGGCGGGCGCGTTCGGCCGCGCTCCTCCTCCCCGTGGATTCTCCTGTCACTCTCGTGTCTCTCCCTTTTTTCCTCACAGGGAGGAGTGAAAGTCCTGATTACCGGCCCATGGCAGGAAGCCAGCAATAATTACAGCTGTCTGTTTGATCAGATCTCAGTGCCTGCATCTTTAATTCAGCCAGGGGTACTGCGCTGCTACTGCCCAGGTAAGGAGCACTGCCCTCCTACATCTGGTGGTTTCGGAGCCTCATTGTCATACACCTATACAAAACTGCATAGGCATTGAGAAGATTTTCCTTTTTTTTTTTGACCAATTTAGTGTGAGAGCAGCAATTTCGCATCTTGATACATCACGACAGATCACAACAATTGCTATTTAGAATCTCTGAATTAACTTGAAAGTAATTATTTGAAATTATTTAAAGTAATTCTAAACATTCCTTTTGTTTTGAAAGAACAGATTAAAGAGTAGCTGTTATTCAGGGTTGCACTCACTGCTTTGCTGACTCAATTTGCCTACATTTTGCCCTTTGCTACTTAGAGCACGAGAGCATAATGTTCCTGCAGAGATTTTCAATAAGTGATGGCCCTCAATATATGACTTCAAGTGGATGAAGAATAACTTGGTTTCATTGCTAGGCCCCAGCTTTCCACTGGAAATGCAGTGAGGCTGCTCAGTCTTTAGAAGCACATGTGATTCTGCCTTTTGCCAGAACAACCCATTAGATGACTTTGAATCTTAACATCTCCATGTTTTAATATAGCAACTGGTATTTTGGACTTTCAAATTGTATAGTCACAAAAATACTGTCTCTTCACCTGCTCTCAGCCCAATACTTAGCACATGGGGGTGATTCCTAGCTGGGGGTTTCTGCGGGGAGTTCTCTGTCTTACCACTTGTACTTTACTTTTAGCTCATGACACTGGGCTTGTGACTTTGCAAGTTGCCTTCAACAATCAGATCATCTCCAATTCTGTGGTATTTGAATATAAAGCCAGAGCTCTGCCAACCCTGCCTTCCTCCCAGCATGACTGGCTGTCCTTGGACGGTAAGAAGCATGGGATATTCCTTAGGAAAGCACACCAAATGTAGAACTGTGAATGACAGAGTAGCTCCTGGTGGGGAGGGATGTAGAGGGGCAAGTTTGTCCTGACAGGAAGGGCTGGGGCAATGTTAATCAAAGTCCTCTCACTGAAAAGTCTTACTAGTTGTGTTGGTGTGAGCAAAATGTTTCTGCCTTTTTTACAAGGTGACAAAGGGGTGGGGTTTTTTGTCTGACTGGAAAGCTGATCATACTGCCCAGTTTCTAGAAGGAGAGAAGCATGTACCCTGGAATCGTCTTTCCTGAGAAATCTGAAACTTGAGCTTGTCTAGAAAAATGTGTGTTTATTTAAGCAGAAAGTGGGGAGATAGTGAGGCATGTACAAGAGCGACGTTCCAAAGAAGTTGGGATGGTACCACTTGCAAAGATCAGCATGGAGACAGGGCACTGTGGGTATTGCAGAGTGAGGAGAGGTTTGTGATGTGGCTGCAGAGGCATGGTTGCAAACAGAAATAGAACTGACTGTTGCACAAAGTCTCGTGTTTAGCATCAAAATCGAATTTGCTTGACTTGAGAGGATTGTAAGAGTCTTTAGGTGCTTTTCATCTGCTGCTAAGGCCTCCCGCTGCCTGTGGAGTGCAGCTGATAGTGTGTGATGGTGATTGATACTCAGCTGTTAGCAATCTCTCCAGGGCTGGAATGCCAAGTGGGTAGGTTTTGAATTTCTTGATTGACAGTTCCCTCAGTGTTGCTGAACTCAGTGTAGCTGAGAAGGTGGCTGTGAGTGCTGTCTCTGGTGTCCCTGCAGTTTCTCTGGGTGCTCTTGGTTAGTAGCCCAGCTCTCAATTAGAGGTTGTTATGCTGTGGTGATGGTGGAAGGGAGGAGGACTGCAGCAGTGAACAAACTAGGGCATTGCTAACAGGAGGGGAAAAAAAAAGTAAGAGGACCACTGCATTGCAGAGGCCCTTCAGGGAAAAAGACTGAATAATTATACTAACCATGACTTATCAGAAGCCTCTGCCTTGATGCACAGTGCTCCAAAGGGAGCAAATTACACTATTATTTAAAGGACCAGCTACATCTTCTAATTTACTGTTAGAGAACAAATGTTAGCTAGCCAAGGTAAAAACTAGTGTGAGTTGATTCTATCAATTGAATAAATACACAAATCCCTGACTTCTCTGTTTGCTTTAATTTCCTTGCTTAAAATCCTTGTCCTACTGAGTGTTACATAGTCTTGAGGGAAGATTTTCGAGGAATATTTGTAGTCACAAAATGTTGACAAGGCTTTTAAAATTCTTTTTAATTAACTTGGTGGAACACACTGAGTTCGTTTGCACTGCATTGTTAAAACACAGTTCATGATTCCAGCTAGAATAACCACTGCCAGAGAAATGGGGTTAACAGACATACCCAGGAACACCCTAGGAAAAGAACAAGCAATTTCCATTTCATCTAAGTTTCAATAAACAATTCTCTTGCACAAATCCCTTTAAAATAAAGTCAAAGTCACTCTATATGTGGACTCTATGTTTTCAGTTACTTTAAGACAAAAAATGACTATTTTTTTTCTGAGCACAGCACAAGTACTGGCCTTTGGGATCAGGGAGCAGTCCTGCTAATGACTGGGAAGGGTTGTGAGACCATCTCCCACCACGCTCCTGCTTCTCAGACTGAATTGAGCCACATGTAGGAATGGCCAATGAAGGAGTTTGAAGGGATGTTCTGTACCATCCTCTGAAGGGATCCTTCTGTCTGCTGTGCCATGAAGGATTATGCACCCTGTTCTGAAGTATATACAGAGATGCTTGTTTTATTCTGAGTTTTCCTTGTTTCACACCATGCATGAGTTTGATCTTTTACAAATGGACAGTTGACCCAGCTGCTGATGTTCTTGCATTTTTTTCGTAGTTGATTAGAATAGTGGTGTTCTTTCTTTCCAAAGCAAACCTTTTTCTCATGAAGGAAACATTCTCATGTGATCCTGATCTCTGCTGATAAACTTGGCAGCCTTTTCTGGTTTTTATGTGAAACTCAGTTCTCAGAAGCCACTGTGTGCTTTTTTAACCATTTGACCTCACTTTTCATTCACTGTCTGTAGAGACGTTCTTTTAAGAAAGAAAAACAAAAAGCAAATGAGGCTTGAAGAACTGAAGGACAGAGATCTTCTCTCAGCAGATGCATTGCAAATTATAAAGGCATTTCAGTACAGATTCCCAATGGAAAGCATGTGTGTTTGCCCTCCACAGAAGCCTTTGTTGCTTTCATAAAGTGCCTGTAGAGATGGTGTTTCCTTGGCATGGGATGTGGTCAGAGATGCCAGGAAAATGGCTATAAGTGCTGTTGGCATTACACTTGTGCATCTACAGGAAAGAGGACAGAACCTAAAAATAGGGGCAGGCCATGTGTGTACTGATGAGTCAAGTGTGTATGGGTTGGACAAGGGTGTGACTGGTACTGAATGTAAATGGCACTGATGCAGGAGCACCTGACAGGCAGCCTTTCAGTTACTGCTGGGTTCTCAGTTTATAATCTGGCTTTCTTACCCATCTGGAGAACATAAAAAGACTGGGGGGGGGGGGGGGGGGCTTGGTGGCTCATTTGTGTTAGCATGACGTGGCCATACCCAATGGTATCCAAATTCTCATTTTGGCATGGAATCATCTGCAAGCAAACAGCGTGTGTGTGTGTGTGTGTGTGTGTGTTACCTGTGGCATTCCACAGTTTGACAGGTACATGGTTCCTGTACAGTGGTGATGTTCATCCCCAAAACCCACAGCATGCGTGTGTTTAATGGGATCAGGTGCTGTTCTCATGTGATGAGATGCAGGACACCATGGTCGGGTAGGAGAGATGTGTTCAGTATTGGTGAATGTTTTGCAGCTGTAAGAGACTTTCAGTAGGAAAAAAGTTTGTGTTGATGAACAGTAACACTGTTTTTCACTCCTCTTTCCATCTGGGTAGAGGTGACTGGTGTTTGTATCTTGGATGTTACCATAAAAGATTAACCATTTGGGTTCTCTCAGGGAAGAGGGATCAATGTTTTGTACCAGGTTACAAAATGTTACAATGTTTTGTTACCAGGTTACCTGTACCAGGTGCAGCTTGCAGGATGTGTGAGCATTGGTAGAGGACAGACACCTTGTCCCTTGATAGGAGCTATGCATTAAACTTCGCAGGTTTCTATTCATCCTCTCCTCTACTGGCTCCTCTGTAGTGTGAAGGTTTTGTCGGTTCTATTTATGTATCCTGCTGAGATGTGTTTGGTGATTTTTTTCCTTTCACACACTATGAAGGACACTGTTTCAGGAAGCCAGTCTCCTACTGCTCTGGCTGCATTTCCCAGACTGTCCTTTTCCATTTTGAACATAATGTGATTGAATTGAGGCAAGGAGTATTTATTATCCTATGCTGAGTGTTATCTTCTGAGCCAGCCTGACTTCCGTGGTCAGACATGAGGTTCCTCTGGGAAGCCGTGTCTGTTCTCAGGCCGACGACTGAACGAGCCCTGCTGCCCCGAGGAGGCCTTGTGGTCCCTCCGTGGATCGTGGGACCGCACAGTCTCCAAAATTCTGCCCTGTTTTAACGCTCTGCGAATTTACCTGATTAGAGCAGTAACTCAAAGTACAAATACTGTGTGTGTAGCGAAACGAGGAGAACCGCGCGTATGAGCGGGAAGGTGACCCGGGGCTGACTCGCCGGCGTGCGGCACGCTCCGGGGGCGGCGGGCGGTCGGCGCCCGGTGCGGGGCCGCTGTAAACACGGCGGCGGCCGCCAATGGGGCCCGCTGACGTCAGGGCGGGGCGGGCCCGGCGGCGGGCGCGGAACGGGAACGGGAACGGGAGCGGGAGCGGGGCAGGGCCCGCCAGGCCGAGCCGCGCAGACAATGGGAGGCGGCGGCAGCCGGCGCTGAGCGTGGGGCGGGGAGCCCAGCGGACGCGGCCGGCGTCCCGCCATGGGGGCGGCGGGGGGCCCCGGCGCGGGTTGAGGGGAGGGCGGTGGCGGGACCCGGCGCCGCTGCTCCCCGCCCGGACAGCCGGAGCGCTCTGCGGCGCGGTCTCGGCGCTCCCCGCCCCGCCAAGTGCCCCGGGGCAGGTGCCGGCCGTCCGGGACTTGCGGGTGTGAGAGGGTGTCGGGCGCGGCGATGGCTCCGTGGGCGCGCCCGGGGTGACCGGGGCGGCCGCCGGTTCCCAGCTGCCGGCTGACCCTCCGCCCGGGACGCCGCCGCCTTCGCTGGCCGCCGCCGCCCCCGGGGTGTTTGTCACGGCGCAGGGCGAGCCGGGGGGCGGGCGGCAGCCGTGGAGCGGGCTCTGAGGCGGCGCCGGTCCCGGGGCCGGTGCGGGGCGAGGAGCGGCCCGCCCGTCCCCGCATGCCGGCCCCTGCCTCCCGGAGCCCGCTGCCGACCCCGGCCCCGCGGCCCCGGCGCTCGGGCCGCGATGCTCGCGGCCGCTGAACGGCGCCCGAGATCGTTCCCCGCCGCGGCCGGCCGGGCCGCCCCGAGCCCCAGCGATGCCGGCCGGCATTAGCCCGTCCGCCGGGGCGCGGGGCGGGCACCGCTGAGACCCGCCGGCGCTGCGACAGGACGGCGGGGCTCCAGTTGGCTGCGAGGATGCGAGAGACGACAAGCAGGTCTGGGGGGAGCCTGCTCTGCCCGCCCCTCCTGCGGGGTCTGCGCCAGATGCTGGCTGGAGCCTCCGCTGATGCCTTGTAGACTCCCAGGTCAGTCTTCTGGTGCCAGGTGTTGTCACATTATTTACCTGGAAGCAGGTAGAGGGACCACAGAGGGGTCCGGGACCCCCAGCCGTTGCAGGTGGACGTGCACATGTGACAAAGTACTGCTTTCAGTAAGTATTGCAGGATAAAGTGTTGCACAGTGCTCGTTTGGTTTTAAATCTGCATGCTTCTGTGTTGTGCCTCACTCTGCTGCACTTCCACAATAACTGCACGCCTTGCTGCTCGCTGTGTCCCCCTACGCTGTGCCCCCAGCCGTGGGACACGGTCTTGTTTTCATGTACTCGCCTTCCCGTGTTGGTCCTCAGCCCCTCCCGAGTGATGTTGCGATGCAGGCTCAAGAGTTGTGACAGCACTTTAATTGTAGCATCACGTGTACAGCAAGAGACATTACATCGGAGCGCCTCCAGCTCACAGCCTCGTGTTCTGAGCTGGTATGGCACAGCAGGAGGTCGGTGGCCCAGACTTTTTTGGGGATCTTGGGGATGCTGGAAGCACACACCTGCTCCGGACCACGTTACTGGAAAACTTGTTTTGCGGCGTGCTTAGCCAGAAAGAGCGGGACTAGGAAGAGGACTTCAGGAGACTGTGTGGACTGCGTGCGGTTTAGATGGGGTAAACGTGACTGATGTCAGACTTCATGAAAGCTTCCAGCAAAGGAGCTCTCTGTCTTGCTTGCTGACCTGTTCCAGTGCTTCACAGTTTTGTAGCTTGCAGCAATTCCTATTTATCTATCTTTACAGCAAAGAGAGACCATTTTATAGCATGCTGCTCTTCAGTCTGGTGATTTCAGAGTGAGTATTTTGGCTGTTGAGATTGCAGATTTAATGAGAAGACTTGGGTCAGAATTGTTACCATATGCATACATAAATACCATACACTGTACTTGTAAGCACAGATACTGACTGCATAGTGTGGCATGAGATGCTTTTTTCCTTTTTGTAGCCCCTTTAGCATGTAGCCCTCGGAGAAGGAAATCTCCAGGAGCCCTGGGTAGTACCACTGGGCAGGTGAGCAGCAGCATAGCATGTTCTCCCACGCTGTTGCTCTTTGCATATATCCAAGAGCATTTTGCATAGTACTGTACATTTTTCTTAGGATTGGCACTCATGGGGTCAGTGTCTGACCTGAGATGCAGAGACTGACCTTAGGCACCCAGATTTTTATGCGAATTACAAAACAGCACAAGAAGTGATGTCTTTAGCTGTGTGTCCTACCCCTAAAATATATAAATTACACATGGCATATTTAAAACTTTTCTTTGATTCCTGAAGTAGCTGTTCCTGGATAACATTAAAATCTTGCCCTCCCTAAGCCCTAGGGAAGCGAAGCCTGAAAAATGGGGCAAGTGCTTTATTGCTGTTGGTATAAAGACTGCCACTTGGGGAAGAAGTCAGACTGAGCAGCCCTCCTACTTCTCTTTTCTAGTAATGGCGTATTAAAGTAGAGAAGTACCCTGTTTTAAGGAAGCACTGGCTACTGGGGGTGACAGAGAGGAACAGAGAAATCCCAGATGGCATGGGAGTAGTAGCTGAAGTCCTACAGCACTGGAAAAGCTATTGGAAAAGTGTTGACAGTAAGAAATCGTGCCTTGGCAGGTGAATTAATGGCTTAAAATCACTGAGAGTACCTGTGTGTGGAAGTCGGGATGACTTCATCATTCCTGCTCATGCCCAGTAGTGTTCATTTCTTGGGTGAAAGCATGGGGTTTCTTCAGCTGCTGCTTAGGCTCACACTGTACAATACAGTATTTTTCCTCACATACTTTGGTAGTTGTGGCATTTCTCACTGATCAAAAGCCCTGGAAGTGACCTGCCTCATTTACATAGATACGCATTTGTCCTAGAATATGAATTTTAAATGCTTTCATTTACTGGTAAGGACCGTGACCTGTAACAACTTACTGCTAAAGGGAGGTTCTCATAAGGATTCTAATAAAAGGGTTGAAGATGTAACTGCAATTTAATTTAATAGGGCTCCTGCAACAATGCCACCTCGGAAATCAGCTTTAAATGATCAAATTGTTACTGCAACATGAAAGATGTTCAGAATTTGTACTGTACAGAAGAATTGAGCAAGATTTTAGGGACCAGTGACAGATGATTTGCAAAATAGAAACAGAGCAGTGGCACTGTGAGTGACGTGGCCTTAGACTGCTTCCATCCCCACCCACAGCTTGTGCTGGATGAGAGAATATGGTGAGAGAATTCTGGCTTGCTCTGCAAAACAGAAAAATGTCTTCACGCTGCATGGCTTTTTTTACAGTGCTCAGCTGTCACACTTGTTCAGTTCAGTCTGTGTGTTCTCATGCAGGGAATGATTTAACACACAAACTGCCAGTAAAGAAACAGCACAGGCTGAGAAGCCAAAGCCCTCAGGGTGCCTCCTCCACACCAGAGTATCTAAGTAGAGTGCTTGGGAACACGTGCAGATGCAGATCTTGCACACCACTGTTAGCTCAGTGTTTAGAATTCTGTGGGGGAATAATTACGTGCTGGGCAGATGCAGCCCCAGTGGAATGTGCAGAAGATCATGGACCCTCGTGCTTTAGTCCTTCCAGCCAGACACTGTCTGTCATTTTGGTTGTGCAGCATGGCAAAAACCTCCAGGGGAGAGTGTGAAAAAAGAGCAAGTGTTGTTAACACTGCTTGCTGCTAAGAACTGCTAATTTGTTTTTCATGTGTGTTTTCAGCAGTATTTCCCCTGTAATAGCTCTGGCTGCACTGCTAAGTCATGTGTGGCATGGTTTGTTTCTTGCTGTTTGAAGCTTGCTGGGCAGAAGGACTGAAGATCCTTTGGGATGTGTTCTTGTCCAGTACAGCAGTACAGTGCAGACATTAGAGGAGCAGCTCTCTGTGCTCATTTCTTAAAATTGCCTGTTAAGCAGAGGAGGGCTTGTCCCTTACTTCTGTGCCTTACTCTTCTCTTAGCTCCATGCCATGGGCCACGGTGGTGTTTTGGGTACCACACAAAGGAAGTGCAGAACTGATGTTTGATGGAGGTGTGCCTTTACTACCTGTTGTAATAAAATATGGGCAGAGGCAATGCTCTGAGCTGTGTCTACCCATGGGGAGCACTGTGTGCACTGCTCAGAAACAGAAATCCTGCTGTTGGAAGAGGCTTCACGTTTAGCAGAGGGGAGGGCTGTGCAGAGGAGAGGCTGTCATGGGGATGTAGGTGAAATGTGTGCAAGTGCTGTCTTTCAGCTCCCCTGCCAGTACAGGCTCTGTGCAGTCAGGAGCTGTTACCAGGCTGCACAAGGCACGTGCTTCTGCAGCCTCCAGTGAAAACTTGTGTCATGGAAATGGCTGGCATCTGTTCAGATTCTTACTGAGGAAATTCACTGTTTATTGGAGAACACTACGGGAGGAAGTGGAGGTGTGGCTTTAGCCTTGGAGATGAAACTAACTCTTCTGCTCTCTTCACTTTTCACTCTGTATGTCATAGTGGCTTATTGAGCTGTTGCTACAGGTGTGTTTTAAATTCATTGTGGAGGGGTCTGGGTTAAGAAAACACCAATGAATTAAACCAATCCTGAAAAAAAGGTAACATTAAACAATATCCAGGTTGTCTGGATGTAACTGTGCAAGCATACAGGCTGTAACTCTGTAAGAAGCTAGCTGATGTAAACAACCATGCATCCGTAGAGGATTTGTACCGGAATTTTTCTGCATCTTTAGATAGGTTCAGTGCATAACCTGCTGTCATTACTGTGATCAGTAGTAGGCTCTCTCACAGTGCAGATGAAAATGAAGCTTGTTCTGCACTTAAAAGATGGTTTATGTTTTAGGGAAATGAGTATGAAGTTCAAACCAATTGCTAAGTACTGGTTAAAATCTGACCAGGCAGCTCCTCCCTGTCCCTCCCTGCTGGGATAGTTCAACTCCCCTCAGGCTGCCACCACCTCTCCTTGTTATGCTAGGGGAAAGATGGTGAAAAGTAATTTTGGTGTTACATTGATACTGTTAAATATGAAGAAGAATAATTTCCATGAAAAATACAGTATTCAGAATATTTTTTGTGAAATTATTCTGTGTCTTGGAGGTACAGAAATGTAGTTATTTTTACTGCCTTTGGTGGAGGAAGGCTTGAAGAATACCTTCAGAAATAATTTCTGTAGTTTCCTAAAGAACATTAAAACATTTCTTAGATTGATATGCAATGGAATAACTCAATAAATTCATGAATTTGCATGTCTAATTTTTTAACTCACAAAAATATACTGAATTCTGTCATCAAAAGCAGAATTTTTGGGCTAAACCTTGAATACATGAGTATGTTTGTATCCACATGGATCTTTGTTGCCTTTGGACTGAGTGAGGGTGCTTCCAGTGTGAGGCATTTCCTTGGACTTGGGCTGTTTAGATTTCCTGTACAATGTAGCAAGAGAAAAGTTTATTTGGACAGTGATTTTTTATGCTGTTGAGCTCTCATCTTCAGTGCACTGCAAGAGACTTGCTTGTCATTAGATCCTCTGCTGGCTGTAAAAGACAATAATGAGGAAACTGTTCCTTTAACTTCAGTGCCCATTAAGCAGGTGGCCTGCAGAGACCCCTGAAATAAGCAGGAGAGAAAATATTGTGACTAGAAAAATGAGAAATAACACAGGATAAAAGGTCTTGAATTTCTCAGAGTGGTGGCTGTAATGTTAAGCTCTGTGGCTCTTGCAGCCCTTCTCTCAGGTATTGCAAGGTACATCTGTTGGCTCATCAGCAGTGTGTGAAATGGCTAGATATGGTCTAAAATATTGCTGATCTGGTGTGTGCTCAGGCTGGGATGGGAGAGGAGAGTTTTGCCTCATTGCTGAGTTCAGGAGAAACCTTGGGGGAAGGTATTCTCTTTCCTACTCCCTCCCTGACCCCCCCACCTTTTTTTTTTTTTCTTTTTTTGTGGTTTGGTTTGAGGTGGGTTTTTTGTTTGTTTGGGTTTTCTGTTGTAGGTTTTGTTGTTGTTGTTGTTGTTGTTAGTTTGTTGGGGGTTTTTTTTTGGTAGACTAGTGCAGTGCACACATTTCAAGCGACCAGTTCCTTTTGAAAGGGACATCTCAGTGTAACTGATATTACAGAATAATGAAAACACTATACATAAATAATTTTGGAATTGTTGGTTGTGGCTTGCTTAGGCCAATTTTGGTCACCTTGAAAATGGGCAGCAAAGGGGCACCTTCCCTGCACTGCTGCCCCATTTACCATATTTGCTGTCTGAAGCTTTCTCATTTGGGGGCACACCCTGCTCTGGGTAAATTCTGGTGGTCTCTCCTAGACACAGAGAGAGCTCTGGCTCTGTCTGTGCTGTGCTGGCACTCCGGAATGTTTGTTTCTACTTCCCATTTTACCAATAGCAGCATATTTCTAAAATACATGATCTGGTCAGAGCTAGTTAGTCCTGCCCTTAGTATTTTCCAGGAGCACTGTCAGGTGTCTGAATAGGAATATCTGGGAGCACCAGATGCTGTTTTGAATTCTGCTTCCTAAGAAGAATTCCCTGCTTTCATTTCTTTGGTTTAATGTTTCTGTCTGGGGACACTGGTGGGTGACAGGTGTATCTTTGGTAATTTCAGTCTTCTGACAAAAACTGACAGGAAGTTCTCAGTATCTTTAGCTTGGGATCTGGAAAGGTGGAGGCTTCGCTCATTGCAGATCATAAAGTCTGGAGAGAATAGTCTGGAAAATAGTCACAAACGGAGGGTCCTCCATTTCTGTTCCACAGTGCTTTCAGATTGAGAAAAAAAAAGGGAGGGGGGGAAATAGTAATCTGCACTTCTACATTTCACTGGAATTGTTTTCTCCTTTTGCTTCCAGGTGTACAGAATTATTCTCTCTTGACCGCTAAATGAGTAGGAACAAATCCCAGGATCTTGAAGCCCTGAGCTTGTTGGTTTATTACTTCGGTTCAAGCCAAATTTCTTATTTTAAAAATATGCTGCTTCTGCCTGTACAAGGCTGCGGGCTCAGATGTAATACCCAGCTTGGCTTGCTGCTCTCAGCTCTAATAAATGCAAGTGCTGGTACCCAGCTAGGGAGAGTGGCACTAGCTGTGTGGAACAGAGCCGTTCCCTGCAGGGCAAGCGTGGCCACTTCTCCAGGTGCCCGAGCTGTCGCAGCTGTGTTTGCAGGGCGGGAGGGGACGGCTCAGCTCAGCGGGGCCAGGTCTCTGCCGGTCTCTGCAGTGGACGTGCTCTGCCTGGCAATGGGGAGGGAGGAGACAGCGGTGTGGACTGCACTGCAGCACACTGCAGCACTCCTGGAACAAAGATCTGCTGGGCAAACAGGGCTTGTGTTGCTGCCGTGTGCTGACCGCAGCTGGGGGACAGGGCCCTGGCACCGCATCAGCACCACGAGTGCTTCATGATACGGCTGCCAGTCCTTTCCCAGGGGCTTTGCAATTAACAGGACAACGGAAGGATTAGTAAGACACTACTAATAAATCTTTTGGACTAGTGAGCTCATCTCTTACATGAGGTTAGATGGGAGGTGCTGGCCACAGTCCTTTGTCCCTGGCTCTTGAGCAGCCAGAGTGGGATGCTGAAGCTGGCCAGAAGGGAGTGGAGCTCTTGCCTGCTGTCAGACCTCAGCAGCCTGTTGGTGAGAAGGGGAATGTCTCCAGCCAGTGGACCTGAGCTGTCTTGTACCAATGGTCTGCAATATGGTCCTTAGTGAAGTACAGCAGAGACCCACATCTCTCCAGTACCCTCTGGTGAGAGCTGTGCCTCGGAGTGTAGCATATGAGTACTCCTACAGCCTTCCGGGGAGGGTTCGGTGTTCTTGGAGAAGGCTGACATATTTAAAACTTCATCAGAGCTTGTCTGTTTTGGTGCACATAGTCCTTTTGGTGTCAGTGGGCTTGGTTCTGGGTTTATGAGTGTTTTGCACCACCACACCATCTGTATGGATGCATGAAACTGAACAGTATGAGGGCTCTCTCTCCCTTACAGTTTACTACCTATGCTCTTAGCATGATATCAAGATTCATTAAATGTTCCCTACCCACAAAGCCATCCTGCCCAGCTTCACATGACCTGCATGGAACTTACACCTTATGGGTCACTGGACAGAAGGAGCTCTGCATTTGCAGCCATTCCCTTTTCACTGACTGGCCCTATCCAGGGAATCATTGCCTCAGCTGATCTCTACAGCATCAGGTTTAGCAATGAACTGTTTATCAGTCTGAACCTCCCTGCTCCCACCATTCAAGCCTTAGTAGGTCTAGGATGGTGCTATGTTATGGTGCAAGGAGGGGAAAGTCAGTAGTACAGTCCTGAGACTTCTGCAGGGACCAGAGGGCTCCAGAGTTGCATGGCTTTCCAGAGCAGTGTTACAGGATTGTCAGTGCCCATATGCCAATTTCTGGTAGTTCTGTTTGTGGCACTAGGCTGAAGTGTTTTCCAAGAAAGAGAGCCTGCCAGGGAAGGAGCAAATGCCCTGTCAAAGGCTCCTTTTCCTAAGCACACAAAGAAGCAGAGCAATCTTTTTCTTCTAGGTACCATTATTGCATGATTCCAGGAGGCAAGCCAAGCTGAATTCAGGACTCTTGTAGAATAGGGGGATGACTCTAAAATGACAGATGTGATCCTACTGAAATGTTCTCTGAATGGGTATATTTGCTGAGAGTTTGTGTTTTGAAAGACTTTACATTACTCCTAGTATTGTGTGCGTGCAGCTGGACTCACGAGGAAAGGAATTTGTCTTCTGCCTGCATTTTTCATTTTACTGTAAGGAAGTTCTCTGGAATTGCAGTCAAAGGGTTGCTGCAGGAAGTTGAAGAGCTAGGATACTGCAGGGTAAGTGTGTGTGTGTACATTTGCAAGCAGAGCAAATCTCCTCTATCACTTCCAGAATAGCTGTTTGTGACTTCCTATAATTGGCTGTCAAAACCCAAGCTTCCTTTCTGTGGAAATGTCCTTATTCTGGCTTTCTCCAACCCAGATAACCAGTTCAGGATGTCCATATTGGAGCGACTTGAGCAGATGGAGAGGAGAATGGCTGAAATGACTGGCTCCCAGCAGCACAAACAAGGAGTAGGAGGCGGGAGCAATGGGAATGGGAACAGTGGAACACAGGTGCAGGTATGAAGCCTTCTGTGTCCAGACACAGCTTTATGCTTGCTTAGCAGAAGTTTTTTTGGGGGGTGGGGTTTGGTAAGGGTTATAGTTTGTCCTAAGTAACAAGTCTGCTTTGTGGATGTCTAGCAGCAGTGGCTTTTCAGTCTCATTTGCCACTGTCTCAGTACTTGTAGAAGTGGAAGGCTGCCTGTTCAGGGCAAGCTGCAGCTCCTCTCCATGGTTAAACTGGGATGTGTGTGATGTTTCAGTGTGTTTCTGGGACTGGGACCCTGGGCAGCTGCTTTGAGAGCCGCGTGGTGGTGGTGTGTGAGAAGATGATGAGTCGTGCGTGCTGGGCAAAGTCCAAACACTTGATCCATTCAAAGACCTTCCGAGGAATGACACTGCTCCATCTGGCTGCTGCCCAGGGCTATGCTACTCTCATCCAGACCCTCATCAAATGGCGGTAAGACCCAGCCTGCTGGACTCTGGGGTGTCAGTACAGGCATGGCAAGAGCATAGAAAAACTCTGCTCAGTCCACACTTCTGGTTGTCTTGTACAAAGAGCCAAGTCCCTGAACTTGTTCCCATCCCCTGATCTGATGGGACCTGTCTCTTGAGAGCGAGTCCAGTCGCTAGATGTATCGTGCTCTTCATGTCTGTGGTGGGGGCAGTGTCTGTAGTAAATACATGTGTTGTGGGCATGTGTGTGGACTCTTCTCTGTGGTACAGTGCTTTGGATAAATCTGTGCTTAGACAATGATCCTGACCTGGCTACAGAGCATCATTTCTTCTCTTGTTTCCCCTGCAGCACCAAACACGCAGACAGCATTGATCTGGAGCTGGAAGTTGACCCTTTGAATGTGGATCATTTCTCCTGCACTCCTCTGGTAAGAGCAGGGTCTGAAGCTTCTGAGAGAGTTGAGTTCTTGGGGAGTTCTTTCTGGTGTGTTCTTTTCCTAAAGTGTTTCACACTCTGGAGAGTAGATGTTCCTGTGTGTTCCTGCTGCTGTTCCTTCCATGGTAAGACATGGTACTGTCAGCTTCCTGGCGTGTTGTTGAGAGAGAGCACACAGAACAAAACTTTGTCATTGAGAAACATGAGGAACGGGAACAGATAGATGGTTCTGGTCAGTGTTTTACACAGAATCTAGTCTCTACTCTCATGGTGTGAAAAGGACTTTACATGCCTTCTTTCACATTGTCCTCTGTGGCTGTTTAACTGTAGAGGTTGCAAAGTTATAAACTGTCTTGGACACTAGAGTCATGAAATCGTGACTGAGAATTTAGACAAGTAAAAAGCCAAAACAGATAGAACCAGAACTTCCAGTTTACAACCCAGAGTATTGATTTTATTGTTCCCAGCCTTTGGTCCTTTCTGCATGTTTCTAACCTCAGATTCCTTTGTGTATGAAGCTGTTCAGTCTCTGCAGTGATGTCAGTGTCACAAAAAAAAACCCCAAATGAAAGAAAACAAACTGTCAACTTTGTCAGTTGGAGGTTTTTCTATTGTAGGAGAGGATAGCATGAATTCAGTCCTCTATATTGGCCTTTTGTTGGGTTGGGGCTTTTGTAAAAGTAATCTTCTGGCTTTGAGCGTGTCGTGGTTTTGTTTATCTGAAGAGTTTTTCCTTGAGCTGGGACCAGACTCCACTGCATTAATAAGAAAGGAGAAGGCAGGTCTCCCAGTGGGTCAATTACCTTTTCTTCTTTAGATGTGGGCATGTGCCCTGGGCCACATGGATGCAGCTGTTGTGCTGTACAAGTGGGACCGCCGAGCCATCTCCATTCCTGACTCCCTCGGGAGATTGCCACTGGCCATTGCTCGGTCTCGGGGCCACGTGAAGTTGGCAGAGTGCTTGGAGCAGCTACAGCGAGATGAGCAAACTCAGCTTGGGCAAAACCCCAGGATTCAGTGCCCCTCAAGTACAGACTCCAGCACAGAGAACTGGGTGTCCCAATGGCACAGTGAGCTTGTTGCCTCTCAGGAGCCTCAGAAGGGAGTCACAGTGATTTCCAGTACAAACACAGGTAAATCATCCTGGAGGGCGTGCTCTATTTTGTTGACATTTGACATGTGAAAATGTGGGGGCAAGGAGCTCACCTGGGCAGCAGGTGCCACCTGTAGCCTTGCTGTCCATGCTTAATTCTCTTCTTGTGCTCCATACACTTGCATAAGCATCAGGAAGAGGAGTGAATGCCTGCTTTGGAAAGACTTGTGTATCTTAGGAGTGGTTGAGGCAGTATCCTCCCTGGGTGATTGTTGCTCACTTTGCACATCCTCTCAGGTGTCCATAGAGCACAGCACAAACTTCAGCCTGAGGCAGAAGCTGTTGATGTTCCTATAGCAGTCGTGAGTTGCATATTTAGTTTTGAACATTGGTCTGTTTGTTTACAGAACTGAGGCGGCCAAGATCAGAACCTTCCAGCTATTACAGTAGTGAGACTCAGAAAGATTACCCTGCACCCAAAAAGCATAAGCTGAGCCCTGAGTATTTTCAAGCCCGGCAAGAGAAGCTGCTTTCCACTGCACTGAGCCTGGAACAGCCAAGTGTTAGGAAGCAGAACTCCAGCTCCAAGCAATCCTCCACTGAGACAATCAGCGCCAGTGAAGGGCTGAGGGACTATGGCCGGGAGCTCTCCCAGCACATCCCAGAAGTTACTGGGTACCGGGGTTCTGGCAGCCAAACAGGCATCAAATGGAGCCCAAAAGACATTTATATTGGTGTGTCTGCAGTGCAGGTGGCAGGGAGCCAGAAGGGCACTGCCCTGGGGAAGGATGCTGTGGCCCATCGGCTGCGCCAGCGGGAGCAGATGAATGTGTTGATGATGGCCGACAGGGAGATGGTGGATGCAGAACTCCTGTCCTACAGGGACAGCACAGGGGATGAGGACTGCTTACACCACATGGATGAACTGCAGGTAAACACACCCACAGCACCAAGATCAGCAGTGTCATAGAGCACGGAGGCTGCACAGAGGATCCTGACTGTGAGAAACTCCCGTGGAGGCCTCTAGAGACTCTGAATTGTGCTTTGAGGAAGGAGGTGGTCATGCAGTCAGTATATACCTTCTTCCAGTTTGAACACAGACGTAAAGGCTAATCGTTAGCATTTAGGGTTGTACATGCACTTCAGTAACATACAGAATGCACGATATTGTTTGCAGTTGTGGAAGGAAAAAGCAGAGGCTGATCACAGCAGTGCATGTGACTCAGGTGGCCCAATAGTCCTGTGGGAGCTGGGCAGCAGTCCCTACAAAGACATCTCAGCAAAAGAGCAGCAAAGTCACTTTTCCTTTGGAAATAACATACTAGTGACAGCTGTGGAGGGAGGATCCAGAGACCTTTCACCAGCTCTCTTGGCCTCCCCATAAAGGAAAATAAGAGGTTCGGAGAATATAAAACCCTATAGTACTTGGTCTGAAGAGGCAGAAAAGCAAATGAGCACTGGTTAATGGATTTCTTTCCACTGCTGAGACAAACTGTAGATTCCAGCTTCCACAGGTTTGGGCAAAATGGGGAGTTCTGCCTAAAGCTGAGCTGTAACATGGAAGAACAAGGCACCTTTTACCAGGCAGCTAAAGTTTGCTGTTCTTCCCCCTTGGCAGGTGAACATGATGACACTTGCAGAGCACATTATTGAAGCTACACCTGACAGGATCAAGAGGGAGAATTTTGTGCCAATGGAATCGCTGCTGGCAGAGAGGACAGACAGTGCTGCCATGAGCACCACCATGAGCTGGCTGGCCAGTTACCTTGCTGATGTCGATCACTTGCCCAGTGCTGCACAGATCAGGTCAGTGGGAGCTGTGAGATTGCTCTGGGTTTTGGTGTGGTGTGCATGCTGGGCAGTATGTTCTGACTCTTCAGCCTGCAGATGCCAATTGTCAGTGAGACTCAGTTCTGGTCTTGCAGACCCAGGCACACTCTTGTGCTCAGATGTATTGTTGCCAGCACAGCTAAAAATTCATGGAATGAGGGTTTCACTCCAGTGCTGCACCACATTTGTGCAGTGCAGGACAGGCAGGCTCAGGGGTGTGGGATGTTGCTTGGAGAAAGCGGGGGGAAGCATAAACTTCTGTCTTGAACTCAGAAATGTTCTTGTCCTTATCTGTGATGCCAGCCCAGGTGCTTTGTAAGCCAATAATTCCTACTGTGATTGGTATTTCAGAAGTCTGTATAGTGAACCCCTGACCCCTTCTTCGAACACCAGCTTGAGCCCTGCAGGCTCACCAATCAGTGAAATAGCTTTTGAGAAACCCAGCCTTCCCTCGGCAGCAGACTGGTCTGAATTTCTGAGTGCATCCACCAGCGAGAAGGTAGAAAATGAGTTTGCACAGTTAACTCTGTCTGATCATGAGCAGAGAGAACTCTATGAAGCTGCCAAACTCGTCCAGACAGTATTCAGGAAATACAAGGTATGTGGCCCAAATGTCCAGTGTCTTCCTTGATGTATGTGTGAGAGACAGTATATAATTTGTTACAAACCAAAATGCGGATAATAACCACTCCAGGACCAAAAATACAATTTCTGTCATAACCTTTTCAATGCTTCTGACATTTGCTTGTTGATGTTTGCCCAACAAGTACTCTATGGGGAGTGCATGCCATGCCATGGCACATTTGCTGTGCCAGAGCAGCACTCACAAAGCACGTCCTCAAAATGTACCCCAGAGGTTCTGCTTAGTTGCCCATTTGGTGTAAAGATGCATTTTGAAGGTTTGTTCCTTACATGAGTTGACAGCAGAGGCATCTCCAGGAAGGGCCTAGGCCTGAGTTGGACCAGGTAGTGTTGACAGGAGAGGTTTGCCCTGCGAGCGGCCGAGAGCCACATCACCTGTCCTGGGTTTTGGTGCACTCTGACTGATGCTGCTCCTTTCTTTCTCCACACAGGGTCGTCCTCTCCGGGAACAGCAGGAGGTGGCTGCTGCTGTTATTCAGCGTTGCTACCGAAAGTACAAACAGGTAATCAAGAAAGTAACATTTTATGAAGCCACGTGTGAGTGCCGTGAACACACCCTGTTGTAGTGGCCAGTGTCTCCCTGTTCCTCTCATATGCTTTTCAGCCTGCTGTAATGAATACCTTGCTCAGGCAAAATTGAAAAGTGAAGAAGATTCATGTTCTGAATTGTAGTTTTGGAAGGAATCCTTGAAATTTGTGATAATGCCTGTGGTTTTGCTGTGAGATGGACGGCTGTGATGTATTCCATATTGGCTTTTATGCATGCTACAGCCTGAGGAGACTATTCTCTGACTAGTTGCTTGCCAAATTTCATTGTGAAATTGAAGTTGGTTTTGCCTTTGATAAAGGTGAAGATGAAAAATAAGTTGTTTTGTTTTGCACATACTAAACTTGTAGACTATGGGAAGTCATGTGTTGTAGCTTGATCCGAGTTTTTCCAGGACTGAGACTGTTCTCCAGGCTCTGGTTGGAGACATGTTTTCAGGCTGAGTTCTCAACCCCAGGAAAAGAAGATAACTTTTCTTTTTGTTTTTTTGTTGTTTTTTTTGTTTGTTTGTTTGTTTGTTTTTTGGGTTTTTTTTTGTGAGGACTGGAGCCCACATCGTTCTTTGCACTCTGCCCTGTTAGACACAGTCTGTCTAATGTATGTTAACAGAAAGTGAGGCAAGGCACTTGTGTTCATTTACAACCCTCAAAAACATTTATTTGGGAAGCATTTCTAGTGTTAGGTGACTGCATTGTGGTTCACATCCAACCCATCACATGGCTTTCATTCTGGAGTGATGCTTCCTGTAGTAAGGAAGCTTAATTCCTTTCAAAAACTGCTTGACAAATTGCTTTGTCTTGGATCCTGGAATCACTTCTTTTTGAGAGAAGATTGTTTGGATCTTTTTGTTTTAGTTTCTTTCTTTTTTGTTTTCCATTCTTTATTTGCAGAACTAACATTAACTATGTATTTTTCTGTTTCTCCCCAAGCTTACTTGGATAGCCTTGAAGGTAATACAAATACAAACAGTATTTTGGAAACAGTTCCCCCTGTGTCACTTACTTGCACACTCAGTATAACAAGGAGAACCTGGCATTTTGGAGAAACTCTTTAATACTATCCACTAATGGATAAATGCCTGTGGTTGAGAAGTCACTGTCAAACCAGATTTTCTGGGAGTTGTGTAGGGACTACTGTGCCACAGTTGCATCAGCTCCCATGAGCAGGGGTGGGCTGAGCTGCTGGGAGGATTTTGCAGCCAGTTTGTAGAGGACAGGCTTTCCTTTAGTGCTCCTGATCAGCTGTCACTTGGTGACCTTTGCCTTGGCATTTGGGGAGCACAGAACATTTATTCCACCAATGAGCCAGTGTCCACTGTGTTCTGGTACAAACATCTCAGTACATTGCTGCTCATGCTGGAGGCACAACTGTTGATGCCAGTCTTAAACTGTTCACAGTCGATAATTCTCTGTTGTAAAGATGGGTTTCCCAGCTGTGCAGCATCTTGATCTCATCAGATTCTAGAATCAACTGAGCTTTTCTTAGGGCTACCAGGAGGCAAGGTGTGCTTTTCCTGGAGAGAATGTGTCCTTGGATATTCCATCCACAGCTTCCCACTACCCTGTGGTTTTGTGTCAGGCTGAGGACTGTTCTGTCAGCACAAGTGGGTTGAGCTGTGGGACACCGAGCTCACCAAGGCTTTCCTCTCTGGGGAGGCCTTCAGATGACATCTCCTCACTGATCCCCTTCCCAGAAGGAAGAAGGAAGCAAGAGGAGGACAGGGTGCAGCTACTCAGGTCTTGGAGTTGCATGCAAACATATTGGTGTCTGGTCTATGCAGTGACTGCTAATTTCTCTTTCACGTGCCTATTCCTCTGATCTGTTACTGCACTGAGGACTGTGACTGGATTGGAACAGTCTCAGCTCACGACACGGTGTTGTATTTGAGCCCTTCTGTTCAGGGGTTTGTAACTCAGCCACAGAAGTCCCATCTGGGCTAAAGCTTTGAAGGAAAACCATTACCAGCCCATGAGTGGACTTATTTAAAACAGAATTTAAAATCACAATCTGATCCATTAACTAAAAAATGTTAAAAAGAATAAAAAGAAGGAAACAAAAAAAAAAAAACAGTAGAAATTAATAATGACAAAATATAACTGCTCCTAATGACTGCTTCAATTCCAAAAAGTGAAATTTGGTAAATGGTGGCCTGTGATGATATTAGAGGTTTTTTTGCTTTGGGGTTCTGTTGGGAGGGTTGTTTGTTTGCTTTTGGGGTTCTTGATTCCAGTAGAGTAGAAAATACTGGGATATATTAGGACATTGCCCTGTACAGGACAGTAGCTGCTACTCATCTGTGTGATAAAGTAAGCAGAAGTCATAGCTGATAAAATATCCAAGAATGATAGACACATCAGTTTTGAAAGTATTAAAACTTACCAAAATAAGAGCAAACACTGAAAACCTCTGTTGTAATAGTATGACTGCAATATAGTAGTATGACTTCTATACATCATTCTACATTTCCATTTTAGAAAGGTCTTAAAAATATGCATGAATGCACATTGTTTCTGTTAAGTGGTTATTGCCTTGCATGCTTTCAGAGGAAAAGGATGTAGAATAAAGGTTTTCCTTTTAAGAGTTTGTGCCTGCTTTACTTGAAATCACAGGGCTAGAAATAATACAGTGCGAGATGGAGTTTGGGAAGTGTGTGACTGCTCATGCAAATTTGTGAGTTTGTTGGATGCTTGTTATGTATTTCTAATGAAATTTAGTTTTGCCTGTGTCTTGGGCTCAGTATTGGACTTACAACCATTGTGGTTTTAAAGGTTTGTTAGGGTTTTTTGTTTTTTAAGAAAGATAGGGACAGACATGCAAAAGGAGAAGTGGTAATGGTTTCAAGCTAAAAGAGGGTAGGTTCAGATTAGATACAAGGAAGAAAGTTTTTACAGTGGGGCTGGTGAGTCACTGGCACAGGTTGCCCAGAGATATGGCAGATGCCCTGTCCCTGGAAACATTCAAGCAGGCTGGATGGGGCTCTGAGCAACCTGATTTTCTTGAAGATGTCCCTGTTCATGTTGGGGGGATGGGACTAGAAGGCCTTTAAAGATTCCTCCCAGGGCAAACTATTCTATGATTCCATTAATCCAGTCAAACTATTCCACAGACAGAAAAACAGATAGTTGTTTTCTTGATGCAGACCAAGTTCTGCCCCTAATCTTACAGTTGTTCCAGTTTGCTGTCACCATGTTCTTACACAATTCCCAGTCAGGGAAGAGATACTTATTTACTTGTCATCACTTCTTAGTGGCTCAAGACTCTATCACCATAGGGAACCTGCTTCTTACTGGTCTTACTGGGATGCCTCAGCTTCTCTTTGTTTCTGTTGTAGTATGCACTTTATAAAAAGATGACGCAAGCTGCCATTCTTATCCAGAGCAAATTCCGAAGTTACTATGAGCAGAAAAAATTCCAGCAGAGCCGACGGGCCGCGATGCTGATCCAGCAGTACTACCGCAGTTACAAAGAGTGTGGCAAGAGGAGGCAAAACCGCCGGGCAGCCACCATCGTACAGCAGAAACTCAGGTGAGCCCCAGGGGTGTTGATGCTATTAGCATCTTTGTATGTAGTTTTATGCTCTTCGAGGCTGTGCTGTGCTTCACAGACAAAGGCCAGCGGGAAAAGGACTGTGGTTTGTAGGATAATTATTCTTGCATTTAGTGGTATTCTCCCCAGTTTTGCCTACACTTCAGTGTTGGGGTTTTTTGTGTTTAGAAGCAGTCTGCTTACCAAGAAGCAGGATCAAGCTGCTCGCAAGATTATGCGGTTTTTACGACGCTGCCGCCACAGGTATGACACTGTCTTTTGGTATCTGCCTTTCCTAAGAGCATTGTGACAATATTCAGGTGTGTCTGCAATGAGTGCAATGTAGATGTAATAGTACCAGCTCACTACAGGTCTTTTAGTCAAAGAACAAAGCTGAGCTTTTTCCGAGTTGCACTGTCAAAAATGAAATCTTTAACTTAGGACTGTTGCTGAAAGAGAATTGTGTACAGCTCCATTGCTTATAATGTAAAACAGCCCAGGTTGTTCGACTTTAAAAGCTGGAGTTGAGGATGTCTAAAAAAAAAACCTGTTAAATCACAGCTACAGCTTCTGAGTGCCGCCCAGAACATTCATGGTATGTGGGAAAGTGTAAAAAGTGATGGCATCTGGTGTGTGCTGGAAATGCCTTTAGTTTGGTCACATAATCATTTGGTTGGCTCTCCTCAAGTGCTTGTTCTCTTCAGTGTGGGTAGGTGGCATGTGGCAGCAGAGCAGCACAGGTTAAGTCACATCAGCCACTCCACAGACGTGAAGATGAACCAGCTCCTGCCAGCATGGGAACAGCACAGGCTTGCCAGAATGCTCCCTTGTGGCAGCCAGCACTGCCTTACCAGCAGGGTATTTGCTGTGGCTTTTAGCTGAAAGGATCCCCTATATGATCAAGTTGCAAACTGGGACTTTGCCTGGACAATGGTGAATCCTGAGGTTTCTGACTCTGCCCCTTCCATTCTCACTACCCCATGCATTTCATCCACTCAGGAGCTGGTCACATCTGATGCATTTTGAAGCATGTTTAGTTCAGTCCAGTGATATTTAACAAGGAGAGCTCTTAGAGGCATGTGATAGGCTCCTGATTTTTAGAAACAGACTCAGTCCTTATTCCAGGATTTCAAAGCTGCACTTGGCAGGAGGTCAGTGTGGTTCATGCTATGGAAGTACATCTTAGCTGCAGGTTCAGTGGGAAGTAATATGTGGGGACAAGATAAAGAGCTTTGTAGTTCCTAGGCTGATTCCAAGTGCTCTTGAAACAGCCACAGTCATTGATGAAGAAGCACAAGTGACTTCTTGCTTTTGGCAGGGCATATAGAAGAGACCAAAGGGGTTGTTTTGTTGTGTTTGTTGTGCAGCATGTCCTGGAGGTTCAGAATTTCTGTATCCTCTCAGATCTGCTTGAAATCCAAGCAGTCCCTGGGGGAGCCGTGTGCCAATTTTCCATCCATGGGGTCTCTGGGGTCAGCCTGAGAGGCTCTTAGAGCCAGCTCAGACTCAGGCCCAGAGAATGCCTCCAGTCTGGCTGTGTTCCTGGGGTTCCCACCAACACCCAGGATGTGCCACACACTCCAAACAGGGCTCAGTTAAGACTCCAGCTGTTGAGTAACACAGATTCTGCAGGGCTTAAATTACCCGTGATTCCAACAGTTCTTGACTTCAGCTTGTTGCCTTCCTCTTTGTCAGTGTCTCCTCTTTCCTTTGTAGAGAGACCTTGCTCATTTGCACTACTGAAGTTTGCAGACCAGACCCAGGGTCAGTCTCCTCTCTCCAGCAGCAAGGTTGCTGCTCTGAGCATGTCTGTGGGATGGGTTTAGCTCTTGGGGAGTTCCAGACAGAAATTCAGGGGGGATTCAATGTCATTAGGCTCTCTCTAGCTCACATCACACTGCGCAGTGCTTGAATTTCTGCAGCAGTGCAGTCCTGTCCTGTGTCCACAGGCACTTTGGTACTGGTTGTGATTGCACGGGAGTTTGTCTGTGGTTCTTGGCTAGCATGCAACAAAAGGAAAAAGTGACTTGCCTCCACTGAAGATGTTAACCGTGTTTCAAAACTGCCTTGCTTTTCTTTCTAAAGTAGAAATGATCACGCTGTTGTGGTTGCCTGTTTTCTCCAAGCAGTCATAAAAGTTTAACACTGCATCAGTGTAACTATTACTAGTAACTGACAGATTTGAACAGGAACACTGTGGCATTGGTAATTGCTAAAAGTGAAAGCAAGACTTACCAAAATGATGAAACCAGCATTCAGAATCTGCTTGAAAAATACATAAATTTACTAGATTTATAGAACCATTTAGAAATGTGACAGGTTTCAGTCTCCTTCTCCATTTTCCTCCTGCTTGCTAAAAAGCTCTAGCAAGCAGGAAGGCATTTTCCAACAGTGTAAACTTCATGCTCTGTACACTTGGGCTGCATCTTTGTTCCTGGGGTCACACTGATTTAGTGTCTCTCAGACCCTCGGGCTCCTCTGGCTGCAGGAACCACACGGATCTGGTACCTCTGCTCTCTGCAGTCAGTGACAAAGACCAGGCAAATCAGGTTCTTAGAACTTTATTACCACGCAGGATTTTGAAGACAAATTAGAAGCCTTTTGCTTGTGTAAACAACTGTAAAGGAAAATATAATACTGGAAATTACACAGATCATCTACTTACTAGAACAGAGCTTCACTTACTCCAGCATCTCAGCTGACTCAGGCTGACCTGTTTGCTTTTTTGTTCCCTGTCCTGATGGGCAGATCCCTGCGCTTCCCCTGGCACAGCCATATCCTGGCAAGAGCTCCTGCATCCATTCCTTCCCAAACCTGGCTCTGCAACCCTCTTTCTTAGCTGCCTTGTGGTGAAGGCAACTGGGGTACCAGGTGGAATTGCTTCCTTCTCACCTGCTCTTCCTCAAGCTTTCTGAATTTTCTTTGTGTCTCAATAACATTATTCCTCCCTGCTTGACTTTTCTTGCTTACATCTTCCTAAGAGTAGAGTAATAAAGCTTAGGATGCCAAGTTTCAGATCACCTCTGTGTAAGCCTCCTAATTACATCCCTTCAGTCTCCCATGTGACACTCAACACAGGGTACAGCTGATGAGGATGGGACTGGTACTTGGGCTAAGAGCCCCACACACTCTTTCTGGTTGTTGAAATCTCGTTGCAGTCTCTTCCTGTGTTATTCAAAATTAGCACACTGCTGCTATAAACAAGAATTTAAGAAAGCCCCAGTGTCCAGAAGGAAACACTTTAGCTATCCAAGCTCCTGAAATCCAGGGGAGAGCCATAACAGCTAATACCTAATGTTAGTTAATGCTCTGTAGCATAAAAATGGCACTGTGAAGCCACTTTTTGAACCACAGTGCCTTGATAGTGCAAGGGATAGAAATGACAAATATTTTTGGAAAATCTGAGGGAGTGAGAGAAAAGAGAGCATGCATTGTTAAACAAACAGGATCTTATAGCAGATTTCTGCCAGTTGATAGATCTGGGGGAAGAGGCTGCAAAAGCCAGTTGCATTCTATTGTAAGAAGAGTGAGCTAAGTGAGAAGGCAGTAAATGCTTAAAGTTCAGAAATTCAACCTTTGAAAACGTGAATGGCTTAACCTAGATTTTTGTCCATGAACAGATTCTGTTGCTGATTTAAAAAATCACTCTCAAGAACATATTCTATAGCGTTTAGGTGAGATTTATTCAGGGTTTCCCCTGGCAACTATCTGCTTGGTGGGGTTTTTTTTTCCATTTAAAATTGATCAAAGTCTACTTTAAGCCAATTATGAGAACACTGCTTGCCTTCAGAACAGCTTAAATGGTCATCTTGTCCCATTTTGCTTAATAACTTTTTGGCACAAAGGCTTAATATTTCAAATGTGATTTTGATCACCTTGAGGATCTGATCTCCTGAACTTTAATGTTTGTTGCCTGACTGGAAGGTATTTCAGGAGTTTGGGGAGAGTTAATGAGAAGTTCTGCAGTTGGAGCTCTCACTAGTGGATGCACAGATGTAGATGAAAATCAGAAAATACATAAGTTTTAGTTGAATATGCTCTTAGAGAAGATATTGGAACTCTAGTAGTTGAGTGTCATGGAGACAAAAGGGATCATTCATCAGCAGGGGTCATTCTGACCGTCAGACATGTATTGTTTCCTTTTGACTTTAAACAGAACCCCCCATATTTATCCATCTCTTGTCATATTCTCAAAAATCTGGTGAAAAACATGCATCAGCATAACACAATATCAACATGATCTGTCACAAAAGTGTTGTTTGTTGAGATTGAGAAACAGAAGCTTCCTGGCCTCCCAGGAGAGCTTCACCCATCTTCCCATGGTGCCCAAACCTGTCAGCTTGTACTTAATTGATTAAGTTCCAGCCTAAAGCTTGCCCCTAACACCTCCTGTGAACTGAGCTGCCTCCAGGCTCACTGTCCTGAGGCAGAACCAAAGCTTTGCATAGTTGATGATTTTGGCAAGACTCCACCTACTTAGTGATCCCCAGATGTGACACATCTAGAGCTGCAAGGAAATCCGGGAGCTCCGAATGGGTTTGGATTTGCTGGGCTGAATTCATGTATGGTACAGTCAGCTTGCACTGGGAAGGTAACCTCCTATTTCCTATTCTTTCTCTGATTTTTAGGCAACTTTTACTCTTCTGGGGAATATCTAAACCACTGCTAATATGGAATTATGATCTGCAGTATTTTTTATGCAGTAGTATTTGGAATGAGATAGAAAAGAGGTGATTTCTGCCAGGGGAGGCAAGATGCAGCTAGAAATGCCACGGGGATGACAGTGTTGGGTTTTTTCTACTTGCTTATAACTTTCTGCCCTAAAGCACCTAAACACAGGACTGCCCTTCCCTGGTAAAGAGGAATCCCATAGGCAGGAGTGGGAAGGGTTCTTTGTCTCCAGGCAAGCAGAAGTGCTGTCTCCTCCTCCCTGAAGTGAAGCTCTGGGTAAGGTACAGTTGTTGCCATGTGTGTCTAATAGCTCTTTGGTATTGTTTTGCACTCTGAAGCCCTCTGGTGGACCATAGGCTGTACAAAAGGGTGAGTGTAGCTGCCTGCTAGCCAGTTCCTCTCTTCCATTTTAAATATATTTGCTTTCTGCTTGCTTGCATGGGGCTGCGGCCGAGATATGCCAGTAAGTTTCACCTCCATTAATTATATGAAAGAATCTTGTATAAACTAACCCTACTGCAATGACTAACACTGCTGCTTTTGTAACAGGACAGCTCTGCAGTAGATGTTGAATGCATGAATGTGTGAAAAAGGACATGTATCTTCATCATGGGCATGCTTAGATGGCGTTGTTGGTGGGGTATTTTTTCAGTATCCAAAATGGCTGTGAGTAGATGTTGGAATTTGACAGGATCTGCACTCACACACACTCAATGAGTTCCATTGTCATGGACTGCAGCAGCATTCAGGGTAGATCATAGGAAGGTGCACTGCAGGTGCAGCCTGCTCTAAATGGATATTTATTTCTGCCTGAGCCAGATGGAAGCTCCTCACAGTGCTTTTTTATCCCAAAGATGGTTAAGCACCAGCACTTTATCTTCTATAAAGTTGATTTTTGGTAATTTACATATCTGGTTGTGTGGTAGGGCCAGCTTTTTGACAGCTGTTTCTCTCATTATTAATCCACATACTGGGAAGGAGAGCAAAAACAAGTGAAGATGATGTAACTATTATAGTAAGTGCCAAGAGAACTTCTGTTGGGAGTCTCATTCTCAGCATCAAGAGCCCACTCGCCTGTGTGCTCAGTCACATTAGTGGCTGGTAGGCTGTGAGACAGCAGGGTGGCAAGAGATGATGTTGCCTGGAATCAAAAGAAAGGCTTTCTGAACAATATTAAAGTGCTGATATAAAGAGCAGTTCTTTAATGAAAGCATTCAGGTGCAGAAAACATAGGTATGACCACATGTGTAGGATTTCTACAGTTTTGTAAGGTTGATTAATTAGTGTATCTAGCAGAAAAATCCAATAGTTCCACCCTTGGGCCTGCCCCTTGGAGTGTCTCCAGGAGGTTTTTTGCCCTATATCTTGTTTTGACTCCCAAATGCTGATGCTAAACAAGATTTCCTTGCTAGAAATTATTTTATTGAAAATAAGACTAAATAGAACTTCAAGAGTCTGACATAATGTATTAAAAAGGAGTAACTATTGTTTGAAAATGTGAAAGAGTAAGAAAGGGCTGGAAAATATAAAACTATATATTATAACCCTACAAAGCTGCAAATACACGAAGAAGCTAAAAGTCTTTATTTATCAGTGGGAGAATTGCCTTGACAGGTCTCTTAAAGCATGTGCCTCAGCTGCCAGCAGGCTGCTCTGTTCCATCTCACACCTGAGAGCTTGTTAGGGCAGCAGGGTTTTTGTAAAAGACTGCTACCAGAAATATCACAGTTTGTGTGCTTATTGCTTATTGTCTTCAGCAAGGGAGGGGTGGCCTGCACCCCTGCTTCCATGTAACATTGTAAAAGGAAAACTGCATTATTGATGACAGAGTTATATTGACTTGGAATTGCAGAGATCAGGACTCAATAGTGAGAACGTGAATAGGGTTTGAGCCTGCTGGAGACACCATTATTTGTTTAACTATTTAGACTAACAAAGGAGTAGCAGCTAATGACATTTGTTTCCAAATGATGATATGTATGCTGCCATTTTTTGTTGTATGTCCTCAGTTTTTTATAAGTTAAAATTTGGAGTTTTTACTAATAACAGATGAAGTGGGAATTGGTTGAAATTAGGGCAAAGGGCCAGAGGTGCCCTGAGGGCAGGCTCTACAGGGGCTGCCTTAGCAGAGGCTAGTTGTCAGTGTTGGAGGGGAAATAGTTGTTCCACTTCTAAGGCTTTTTCTACATGACAGCATATGACAAATTAGCAGGAGGCAGGTTCTGGAAGTTTGGTAGCATTTGCAGGTTTTGTCTGGAATGAGCAGTGATATTTGATTGATGGGGAAATGGGGTGGCTCTCTGTCTGGAAAAAGTAAACTGTGAGCTATCTCAAAATGTATTGGCTGCTCTTCTGCCAAAGTAAGTCTGTAATGGCAAGATGTTATTTGCTGCTTTGCATTCTGATTGCACCCTGTGTGTGTCTGTTGCTGGAGTGGACAAACACCAAAAATATTCCCAGGCCTGCTGATGTGTCCAGGCTGACACAGCCCCTGCTGCTGAGGGAGTGCCTGCAAACATGGTGTCTGTAGTACACAAATTGGGTGTTTTCTATACACGTGCTGTTGGAGTGTGCAGATAAATGATCACAGTATTCGCTTCTGGGTTTCAGTTTTAAAACCTTTCCAAATTGAGTGTACTTTTTTTTTTCCTAGATTGTTTGGGTGACATTACACCAGGATCAGTAAAGAGGGAAAGGCAGGAGATTCTACTGGCTGACTCTTGAGTGAGACAAGACTTGGTTTACTCCTGCAGTAGAAATTAAAATACATTTTAGGGGGGAAAAAAAAGCCCATCCAGTTGCTGTTGTCTTTAAGTAACAGGTTTCATCTCAAGGAAACCTGCTGCAGTAGAGGAATTTCAGCTCCTCACCATGCCCCCATACACAAATGTTTGCCTTCATATCAGTCAAGCCATCCTCTGTAGCTTCCTGCGAAACAGAGCTTTGCTCCCAGTCCAGGTGTGGATGTGAACAAATTGCACAGCTGCCTGCAGTGTTACCCTCTCTGCCCTACCCTTGGCAGGAGATGATCTGGAGGAGATCACAAGGAGTGAGTCTTTCCCATCTCGAGGGGATGACCAGTCAGGCACCTTCTGCCTACAGCAAAACTTCTGTCCTCTCTGGGGCAGAACAAGTGCACTTGTTACCCGTGATCATGAGTAATAAAAACTGTCTTTGTTCACCTTTCATGTACAAATAGGCCCCCTTACCCCACCATGATCTCACTGTTTGATTCAATGCTGCTCTCCAGTTTTGGGGAGTGTGTAGCATCTGAAGTCATTTCTCTGGTAAGTACAGCTGCATTTCATACCTGAATAAACATCTGCTGTGTTTTGTTCTCTGCATACTCTTTCCCCTTTCGGCATTTTAGCAACAAACCTTTTCCTACTCCTGTGCATCCAGGACTTGTATTTTTTATGTGGTTTTAATCTGTGCCATGCAGCAGACATTGCATTGAGGTACCTGGTTTCTTGCCTTTCTTAGTAAGATAATGGAGGAAAATTTCAGGGGGTAGGAAAGTCCCATTTGTTTGAGTTCAGGACAATGTGTGAAAATGTCATATTGGGATGTGCATCTCTGTACCTGCAACAAAAGTTTTCAAAGTAATTTCTGTTTTTCATTTACCTCTTGCAGGGGCTGAATGTATTTGAAGCTCAGATGTGTGTATTAAATTGCAGACCATGTTCTCTGGGGTGTCATTCTTATTGGGCCTTTCTGTCTTTTTTGTTTTGCTGCCTAAATGAGATATCTGGAAAAAGGCAAGATCTCCCTTGTCTTAAATATCCCACAGGCCATTTCAGCTCTCAGAGCAACAGGTAACTTGCCAGCCAGCCTTCTCTGGCTCTTGCACCCTGTCCTGTAAACTGATCTTCAGCATTGGGACTCATTCAGCATTTCCCTGGCTGGGCACTCCAGAGTCACTCTGATAAAGCAGCTTGGTGTTACGCTTTACCCATGAAGCCATCGTTTGCTGTGACGTTTTCTGAGAAGGGCTGGTTCATTTGCTGACACTCTGTACAGGACTGGGGAGGGCACAGGGATAGGAGCTGCCACTTGCTGGGGCTGTTGCTTTCTACATTGCTTCAGCACACAGATGCACCTCCTGAACACTGTCCAAGTGAGCAACATGGTGTGAGGGGTAGAAACTTTGGCTGGCTGGAGCAGTTTGGGAGCCAGGATGTACCTCCCAAGAATCAGGGTTGAAAGCTCATGTTTGAAATCATCTTCTCTTCCCTTTCTGTATGTCAGCATCACGGCTGTGATTTCAGACACCTTAGCAGTGGTCATCTCTATTGCACGTGCTTTTTCCTTCCATCTGCTCTTCAGCACTTGCAGAGGGAATAACTTTGTGCCTTAGAAGTGCTTACTTGTCGGTAGAATATGGTTTTTGGGGAGGTGTTTGTTCAAGGCTTCGTAAGTGCAAAATCAGATGTACAGTCCTTGCAGTTTTGTGCATGGTGTCAGAGCTGCTGGCATAGGGTGGTGCTTTTTTTTTTTTTTTTTTTTGGAGACCTGCAAAAGCCAGGGCCTGTTTCCTATTCTGGGGTGTTCCACTCACAGCTGAGCATCACTTGAGCTGTCCTCACTCCAGCCCCCATTCAGCTCAGGAAGGCACTCCCAGAAGAGATCCAAGCCAGCATGACAGTGCTTGTAGGCTCCTGGGGAGGTTTGCACACCATCCAGCAGCACCTGGCCTGCTGCTGTCACTTTCATTGCCCTCATTTCCTCTGTTGTTTAAAAAAATAGTCTCACTGCAAGTCTACCAAACTGGATTGAAGCATCTTCACTAAGAATGTTCTCTCTGCTATTCAGTTCTATAAATCCCAGTAGTGTTCTTTTCCTTACAGCAGTTTATTAATGCTTGTAATTGCAAATGCTGCATTTTAGTTCTCTTCCCTGCCTCAGTTTAAGACTGGAAAAATATTAACCAAAGAAGATTGCCTTTATAGCATGAAGGCAGTGCTATACTGTTCACTTAAAATCTCTCCTAGCAGCACTTTACTCAGAGGGTTTCTATTCTCAAGTGTCCTAATTTGTCCAAAATTCTTCCCTGGTCAACCTGTATTTTTTAACTGTAGTTGAAAATGTCAAGGGTTTATTACACCAAGTATTAATGAAGAGGAAATACCAGTCCCTGCTATTGGACTTTATACTGTTGTAATCAAATCAAGTGCCACTGAGTGAGGAACTCAAGAAAAGAAAAGACTGAAAGGACTTCTAAGACACAAGAAAGACTGCAGTGCAGACTATCCAAGAAAGAATTAATTGGTTGAAGGCAATTAGTTTTAGATTCTCTTGACCAAGCATTTCAGATAAGTAAATGTATTACCTTGGTGCATGCACTGGTTCTGGCACCTCCTGTTTATCATGGTTCAAAGCAGCAGCGTGGTGTTCACAGCACCACCTCAGAGCTTCCCCAGTGACAGTCTGACCATGGATTGGTTCCATTTTTGGTAACATTTGGAGGTTCACTTGGCTGTGCCTGCTGCAGAGCCCATGGTGAGCAGGGCTGCCCTGTACCATCTGCTAAGGAGAAAGAACTTCCTTGGCATCCCAGGGCCAGCTCGAGAGAGAGGATGAGAGACTGACAGCTGCAGACTGCAAGTTTCCATGTCTAACTGGCAGTGTGTTAATGGAATAAAGGACTCACAGTACCTACCTGCACTCCTGTCTGCAGTGGGACACACACACTAGTACACTGAGCTAAGAGATAATTTAAAAAATAGGGTATCTTAGTTAATTTGGATGGTTATCATCTTGAGGCCTAAGTGTAAATGCTGTGGAATTCAGGGTTTATTTTAAGCTGTTACATACTAAATATAATCTTTCAGTAATGTATGCGTGGCAGATTTACTTTATTCCTTTAGGGAAATTCCTGTACTATTTTCTGTCTTTGTTTTTTTGGCAGTAATTATTACACCTGCATACAAATGCTGTAAATTCCACCTGGCCAAGGAAAAAATTGCAAATGCAAAGTGACGCTGTCCCATCCTTGTGTGTAAATTGGAGGGATGTGGTTTTGAGGATGGACTACTGGGTGGATGAATAACGGGCTGGATGGCCACATGTCAGAGCTGTGGTCAGTGGCTCACAGTCCACATGGAGGCCAGTGACAAGTGGGGTCAGTGGTGGGGCTGATACAGCTCAACATCTTTGTCAGTGCCATGGGCAGTGGGATCAAGGGCACCCCCAGCAAGTTTGCTGACACCACTGAGCTATGTGGTGCAGTCACACACAGGAGGGATGGATCCAGAGGGATCTGGACAGGCTGGAGAGGTGGGACTGTGTGAACCTCGTGAAGTTCAACAAAGTAAAATGTAAGTCTACACTACAGTCTCCTACACCTGGGTCAGTGTACTCCCACACACATAGACAGGCTGGGTGGAGAAGTGATTGAAAATAGCCTTGAGGAGAAAGACTTGGGTCATGGTTGATGAAAAACTTCCCATGAGCTTGCACTGAGTGCTCCAAGCCCAGAAACCAGTTTTGTCCTGGGCTGCATCCAAAGGAGCATGGGGAGGAGGGGATTCTCACCCTCTGCTCTGCTCATCAGAGTCCTGCACACCGTTCTGGCGTCCTCAACGTAAGAAGGACATGGAAGTGTTGGAGCAAGTCCAAGGGATGCCATGAAGTTGATAAGAGGACTAGAGTACCTCCCTTACAGAGACAGGCTTGGAAAGCTGGGGCTGCTCAGCCTGGAGAAGAAAAGGTTGTGTGGAGACCTCACAACACCTTCCAGTGTGTGCAGGGTGCTACAGCAAAGGTGAAAAGGGACTCTGCATCCAGGGCTGTAGTGATAGGGTGAGGAGTAATTGATACAAATTGAAAGAGGGTAACTTTACGTTAGATATTAAGAAGAAATCTTTTTCTGTGAGCATTAAGAGATACTGGAACAAGTTAGCCTGAGAAGCTGTGCCTGCCCCATTGCTGGAAGTGTTTAAGGCCAGGTTGGATATAGCCTTGAGCGACCTGGGATAGTGCAAAGTGTCCCTGCCCATGGCACATTCATTCCAACCCTTTACATTTTATGATTCTGTGATACAGGACCCGTTTTAGTGCAAATGTTGAGTGCTGCAGTAATTAACTTCTGTTGGCATGTGTGTTCCAGGCAAACAGATGCAATAGTTCTGCACCAGTACAGATATTGCATGCTGTAGGTTAAAGTTGGCAGCAAAGCATGTCTTGCATTCTTCCAGTAAAAGTGCTTCGTTAGTGTAGCTCTTGCATGTGAAGTGCTAAAGTAAGGAATAGCATGTCTCAGTGAAAGAGCCACCAGCTTATTTAATGTGCATGTTCTCAGTGAGAGATCTATAATAACAGGTTAATTTTACATTACAGTACTGAAGTGCAACAGAAAACACTTGGAAGTTGCACTGCAAATCATGCATTAATTGATGGTATCTTAAACACAGCTAATCTAAGCCTTAAAAATTATCCATTGCACAGAGGCACAACACCTTTTCTAGCACAGCACCAGAGATTCTGGCTCTCCTGCTTCTAAATGGTACACTACTAGAAATATTAATTAAAAATTCAAGGGAGAAGCTGCTTTCCTGCTCCAAGAAAATAAAACTAGATATACTGGAGATGGTTTACTTGCCATTTGTGACTCTTTTGGTGTACTGTGTCAGCCCTCCTATATTTCCTGCAATTAAAAGGGGATCTGGCTGTACCCAGCATGAAGAACCCCAGTGAACTTAGAACTCAGGCTGTCAGCCTGAGTAGAGGCTTGTTGCTGCCTTCTGTGCAGTGCTGAAGCCTCCACTCTCTTGATGTCAACAGGCTCTTTTAGTCACCAGCTTGTGTAGAGCCAAAACCTTCCTGTGGAAGATTTCTCTGTGAAGTTGTAGCAGGCAGTCAGGCTGAGCATAGCACTGTCCAGGCAGGAACTGAGAACCCCTGGTGCTGTTGGCCACCTTGTCCCTTCCTCAGCCTGGGGACCAGAGCCTGCTGGGCTGTTCTGCTGGGCTCGGATGTCAGGAATGCCAGGGCCTCTCCAGCAGTGGCCTTCGCACTCCGAGCACACCGTGTGCATTTGGCCTAGCAGAGCCCTCTGTCCTTCCATACATGATATTCTCCAATTCCAGTGGAATTAGGATAATTAACAAAGGTCTAACATACATACAGGTTAGTCTGATTTGGCCCCTGTTGGTCACATTCCACAAATACTGAGAATGCTATTGAGCCCTAGAGCCTTTGAGTCAGCTAAAACAGAGACAAAAGCAGCCAGCTCCCTTTTCACTGTGGTTCTGACTAATAGTGCATGCAGAAAAATGAATAAATAGAACGGTGAAATGGAGGTGTATTTATAGAGATCAATTTATAGCCTTCATTGTGTCCTTATATTAGCAGGCTGGTGTAAGAGCCAAAAGACGTGTGGGTGTAAGTCTGTGCACAATAGTTACAAACTGTCTCTGCTGCTGCTGAGCTCTCCTGACATGTTTTCTTGCTTTTATTTACTTGAGCTTTGTTAAATTCTTTCACTTGTAGCTGGTTGCATTACACAAACTTGCATCTCTGACACTATTTTTTTGTACTAAGCCTTTGTTACTTGTCCTTTCAAGTTTTTGCAACATCACGTGAGCACTTGAGCCTATACACGCTTAGCTAAATCACTTTTTTTTTTCTTTTTCTTTTTTTTTTTTCCCTGTAATCTGCTCCTTTTGCGGGGGACTTCCCCTTGCAGGAGCAGAGGGAAGACATGTGGAGGCAGGTGGCAGAGGGATCTCAGTGAAGAGGAACTCCCTGCAAGCGGAGGCAGGGCCCCAAGCACAGCTGGGCACCTTCGGGGCAGCACAAGAATGCCTCTGGATTTGGTCTGGCTCCTCTGCAGGGAGCCTGCACTGACACACAGCCAGGTTCTCAGCCTGAGCAGAAAGTTGCTCCAGTGCAGAGCTCTGTTTCACTTGATGGGATTGAAAATATTCCCTTCTCCCTTTAATTTAATTTTTAACTTTGTCAGCCTTCAGTGGTGGTTTAGTTCCTGTGTTGATGAGTTAGAGAAGGTAATGTATGACATACATTTGAGAAAGTTGAGAATGGGGCATCAGGCCACATCTAGGAAGAGTGACTTCCACACTGTAGGTTCATCTCCCTTGGCACACAGCATCCAGCATCCTGCACTGCTGGGAAAACACAGGACCATACTGCCAAGGGCATAATGAAACACACAGGCACAGCAGCTGGAGTATTTGTGGAACAAAGCACTTTTCTTCACACCCATACCGGTTCTTCTGCTTGTACATAAACACTTTCTAATGTGAGGTTCTCTATAAACACCAGGCTTCCTTTCCAAGCTGGACAGATGGATTTTCCCCCACTGTGCCGTGACTGCCTCAGCACTGTGTGGAGAAAAGGGGTCAGCACTGAACAGCCCCTTTGCTGTGGCAATAGGAAGCAGCTGCAGGGTCAGGCAGGGAACTGCAGTCCAGGAAACCCCAAGCAATCAGGCCAACACCAGAACAAAGCCCAGCTGTAGTTGCCAATTCTAGAAAAAAGCAGTAGCTAGAATCAAGTGTGTCTGTCCAAAAGTGTGTGTCTGGGATCTCCAGCGGCCCATTCTTGCACTTCCAACTGTTTGCGGTGTTGGGAAGGTGTTACCCTCCTGTCGTGTCTCTGGGAGCTGCCTCTTCTGCACGGGAGGTTGGAGTGATGAATCCTTTTGATTGTTCTGTCTTCAAGAGATTGGTAATAGAAGTGTTACATAGCTCCTCTTTGTTTTTTCAGAGTGAAAGAATTGAAAAAGGCCAAGGAACTTGAAGATACGCAGCAGCATCCCGTAGCAATGTGACATTGCTTTTCAGACTGTTTTCATTTTCTGTTTTTAGCAGAGACATGCAACAACAACAAAAATACCCACTGCAGTTCTGGAAATACCAGCTGCAGGATTTTAACAGTAATGTTTTGGTCATTGCATTTGCACTTTCATGGACAACTTTTAATTTGTTCAGCAAGACATCTTGGAACTCAATCTTCTGTTGGATCGTGGGGAAAACAAGACACCGGGAGGAAATCGTGAGTTGCTTCATTCTCCGAGAAGGAAGGAAGAAGCGATCTATTATCCTTTTCATATAGGGCTGTATTAAACAACATGTGGAACTGTACAAATACTATACCAAAAATCTTGTTCAGAAAAGGTGGGAATGCACAAGCAACACAAGAATGCTGTTCCTGCACCTGTCAGTCATCTCCAAGAAACTGAAGCTTTGAGAGTCTCAGTGGAGGGGCTTAGATCAGTACATCTTTATTGGGTCCATGCATCCTCATTTCCTTCGCACTCCTGTCCTTTGTGTTTTATTTAAACCTCTACAGCACACTTAATGCAACTTTTTAAATCTGCAGGTTTTTAATACATCCCGTGGGAACTTACAGGAAGGGTTTGGTGTATGAGAGACACGGGTATTGCATGAGGAATGGAGAGAGCAGCTTAAGCAAGTTTTACACTTTTTTTTTTTGTATTTTTACTAGAACCTGCAAACATATCAACTGTCATGTACTTTCTCTCATATTCAGCACTTTATTTTCTAGCCTTACCTTCATGTACTATTGTTTGATTAAGTTCTCAAATAATTTGTAAAACATGTAGCTTTTTCTCTTATGTACTTGTCAAACCTCTTGTCATTTTGCAGAGTCACGTACATATGTTGCCTGGACATTTTATGCCACCTAAAGATCAGTGGTGCTGCATTCTGGCCAGTAAATTTCTTATTTTGGCTACTTCATCAAAATCTGGGCAGTTTCTGTATATATAGAAGGTAGAAATGGAAAATGAGAAAAAATATTTGAAAGGGAATATATTGATTAATTACTAAATATTTTATTCACAAAGGGTCAATAACTTGGCAAGATAAAATTATTATTTGTATAGTTTTGTCTGAATGAACGAGGAGAGTGTGGATGTATTGTTTGTACATATTGTATATATTAAAGAGATATGTGCATGAACTCAAGAAAAAGAAATGAACAAAGCAAAGCATTAGTGGCTATGGTCTGTAAAATGAAACAAAAACTTTATTTCACTATAAGAAACTTTATTTTAAATGTTCTTTAGAAGAACATTTTTGCTAAAGCATGATTAAATGGCAAAAAAGAGCTACTGTATTTAGACTTAGGAAAAAAAGGCAGAGCAACATTACTTTAAAAAAAAAAAAAAAAAGAAAAAAAGGATATGTTTACATTTGATTTTGGCTACCAGGAGTTTGGTTCAGTTGGGTTTAATTTATGTATTCCTTCCTTCTTTTTTTTTTACCCCCGTCTTTTTTTTTTTTTCTTTTTTTTGCCAATGGTGCCAAGTAATGTGAATGCTAATATTGCTTAAGAAAATTAAGTTACTTTTGCAAAGCAGATAATCATAAGAGTACAAAAAACGTATCTAGCTTAACACCATACACTCACTCCAATAAAGAACACTTAGAATGAACATAAAATGAAAAAAAAATAAATAAATAGTACGAAAGTAGAAAATATGTTTCACATTTTCATATCTCCTGCTGGAAGTCAGAAAATGTAATAAAAATTGCACAAAAAATTTTAAAAAATTAAGTAAAACTTAAAAAAAAGATGCAAACTGATCCTGTAGGGGTGTCATGGTATATTGCTATTTCCACATAGTGAGGAGCCAAAGAAATTAGATTTTTTTTAAATTGAACTACTAATTTAAAACTGTCACAGATTCTCAACAATGGGAACCAGTTCTGATCTTCATTACACAGGAATGTAAGGGAAGAAACTCCTGAAGTCCGTGTCATTACTTGTGGGTCACGTACATGTGTCTGAGATCAGAAACTGCTCCTGTCTGTTTGTCTCACTCGTGGCAGTTTAAAATTTCTGAATGAACTTGTGTAAATTTGAGATTGTTAGTTTTGGAATAGTTGTTCTTGCTTGATCCCGGCCACCAACTGCAATGTTTAAACGCAAGGCTTGTTGTGAAGCCAAAAAATATTCACACATAGGAAGCTTTGAAACTGGTGTCTTTAAAAGAAGAGTAAAAACAAAGATTGTGGCAAAAAAACTGGGGTCAGTGCTCTTGGTGCCTTTTCTATAATTGTACCTGTTTTTAATTACTTCTTTTCACTGCCAGCATTGAATTACAGTAGATGTGCTATAGCTCATTATCAGAATTCTCTTGTACATTTCTGAACTGCTGCTTTATGACCTGATTCAATTTTAAAAAAAAGGGAAAACAAATGAAACAAATGGCCGGGCTCTCACACTGTGCCTGTGGGCAGCCTCATAGCCTTGATTTACTGTCTAAAATTGGAACCTTAACCGTTCAATTTTCCTCTCACGCCAAAACAGAACAGGAGACACTGAAGAATCTCCTTTGAAATGGATTGGAAATGCTCTGTATTAGTACTGGAAGAACTCTTGACATTTTGAAACTGAAATATTGCACCCATTAACCAGTACGTGACAATATAGAATTGATCTGTTCCTAACAAGAGTAGTGACCTCAGTGGAAATGTTTTAACTCCTTGTCTATACAGAAAACGATTCAGTAATATACAGAGCTATTTCAAATTACTCTTCCAGATCCATGGGCCTGGTGGTGTATCTACTAATCTAGATCCTGCTTCAGCCAAACGTTTAAGCCTGTACTGGCTGTTAAACATGCAGGCAGTTCTGCAGCACAGCTCCAGGACTCCTGGCATGCTTGAAGCCAGTTCAGCTCCCAAGTGCTTTGTTGTGTCGGGCCGTAACCCTTCGGTGTGTCACTGGGGAGGGAGGAGCACTCCCCCGCAGTGAAGTGATTCTTCGAACCCTCTTCTTGGTTGTGGAACTTCACATTTTCACCTAAGATAAGTAAGTGCAGCTTTCTAGGAAAATTCAAATTCCCAAGTGCCAGGAGCCAGATCTTCTGTCTTCTGATAATAGAATTGCTCCTTTGTGAAACACATTCGACAGCAGTAATACTGTGTGAAAGAAATACAGAATATAACATGAACCCCCTCTCTGGTTGCACGCTTATGGCAGTTCCACACAATAGCTGGTGCCCAATGGGGGGTCCCCAAGACTTGCATGTAAAACTAGTATAGATGTCTTCTCTTTTGTAAGTTTTATTTTTGTAACTGTGCATGTAAAGCATCACTGAATCAATGGATCTGTTGAAGAACTCAGCTGCTGGAACCATGCAAAATGTTTTGAATTGCCCTTAAAATATGGAAAATGTTTTCTGAATGCTTTATATTCTTTCTGCTGTAAATTAAAAAAGAAAATTTCCCCATATAAAGTGTGTGCCTTCTTCTGAACATATCTCTCCTGAACACGTCTTCATCTGAACACATCTCTTCTTCTGAACACATCTCTTCCATCCTAATTTGAGAGAAAAGTAGTCCTTTAGTTGCTCTAAGGGACCACCAAAAAAAAAAAAAAAAAGTTTCTGCTCGACACAACCTGCTTGTAAGAATATTGCACCTGATTTCTTACAGGCTATGGTGTGATAGTCCACAGCCTGCCCGTGAGCAGGTGCAGCCCCCAGAGCTTTATTTGCAGTTCTTTTTCAGTGGACAATCACTTCTAGGCTTTTTTGTGGGAAACCATATAGATAGAGCTGGAAGCAAAATGCTTAATCCTATAGTGTACACAAAGCAGAATCAAATGGCAGAATTCAAGAGGGCTGCTGAGGCAGAAACCTAAGAGGTCACAATTAATAATAAAAATAAACTGAGACACAATCACTACTGCACTAATCAAATACGTAACTTATATGAACTGGACTTCAAGAACAAAACTTGTACCAGGCTACATTGCAAGCCCAGCAGGCAAAACCTGAAAGCAGGTTTAATAATGTAATCATGTGGTCTAGCAGAGACTGTGTTAGTACCATTATGAGTAAGCTGTTCCAAAACCCAGCTCCACAGCTGAAGACATGATTTCATTCAGAGAGTTTCTTCTTGACTGCAGAGAAAGTTTATGCTTTTCTTTGAGAAGAAATCAGCATTTAACTCTCCAAATTGCTCTCCCATATTTCCATTTTACATGGCTGTTAATTGCTGGGTTCTCTACCTTCGTGGACAGGTTGACCCAGTCCTGAAAGAAGGCACCTCCTCCCTTTTCCCCAGGGGCATGGCAGGAGAGAGCTGGAAGACCAAACACGAGGGGAATAAAATGCCTGGGGTGAGATAAAGTTTAACAAGGGGGGACAAAAAAAAAGAAACTCAGAATACGTGGTGCAAAAGCAGCCAGTGCCTTGCGATAGCCGATGGTCCCTTGGCGGAGCAGCCCCGGGGCTCCCACGGGAGCACAGCCAGCAGCACCGAACCCCGGCGTGTGACCAGCCGCGCTCTGCTCAACAGCACCGGGCGGGTGCCGGCACCCGGGACAGCGAGCGCGGGGCTCCCGCCGGGCGCCCCTGGAGCCGGGGCGGGGGACGGGGACAAGGGGAGGGGAGGACAAGGACAGGGACAAGGACAGGGACATTCCCGGTCCCCCCTCCGGCGCTGCACGGAGCGCGCGGACACGAGTGACATCACCACGAAATGCACGAATGTCCGTGTGTCCGTGTCCGTCCGTATGTCTGTCCCCATGCCCGTGTGTCTGTCCGTGTGTCCATGTCTGTCTGTCCGTGTGTCTGTCTCCATGCCCGTGTGTCTGTCCGTGTGTCCATGTCTGTCTGTCCGTGTGTCTGACGATGTGTCCATGCCCGTCTGTCTGTCCGTGTGTCTGTCCCCATGCCCGTCTGTCTGTCCGTGTGTCCATGTCTGTCTGTCCGTGTGTCTGTCCGTGTATCCATGCCTGTCTGTCCGTGTGTCTGTCCCCATGCCCGTGTGTCTGTCCGTGTGTCCATGTCTGTCTGTCCGTGTGTCTGTGTCCATGCCCGTCTGTCTGTCCGTGTGTCTGTCCCCATGCCCGTGTGTCTGTCCGTGTGTCCATGCCTGTCTATCCGTGTGTCTGTCCCCATGCCCGTGTGTCTGTCCGTGTGTCCATGTCTGTCTGTCCGTGTGTCTGTGTCCATGCCCGTCTGTCTGTCCGTGTGTCCGTGCCCGGCCGCTCGCGCCGTTCCGTTGTTCCCGTTCCCGTCACCGCCCGGGGCGGGCACAGCCGGCACAGCGCCACCCAGCGGCCTGCGGGGGCACGGCCATGGTCAGGCCCCGCCTCAGGCCCCGCCACGGGGCCGCCCCGGCCGCGCCCCCGAGCCCCGGCCCGGCCCCCGCCCGGAGCCCGCTCGGCCCCCGCCCTGAGCTCCCGCCCCGAGCCCGCTCCGGGCCCGGCCCCCGCCCTGAGCTCCCGCCCCGAGCCCGCCCCGGGCCCGGCCCCCGCCCTGAGCTCCCGCCCCGAGCCCGCTCCGGGCCCGGCCCCCGCCCTGAGCTCCCGCCCCGAGCCCGCCCCGGGCCCGGCCCCCGCCCTGAGCTCCCGCCCCGAGCCCGCCCCGGGCCCGGCCCCCGCCCTGAGCTCCCGCCCCGAGCCCGTCCCGGGCCCGGCCCCCGCCCTGAGCTCCCGCCCCGAGCCCGCCCCTCATCCCGCCCCGTGAGTCGTCAGCGCGGGGCGCCGCGCGCAGTTCCCGCTGGACCTGCCCGGGTGCTGCTGCCGCGGCCCCGTTTTCGTCCCGCCGTCAGGATGTGAGTGCGGGGCGAGCGGGGGGAGCTGGGGAGCGGCGCGGGCCCGGCGGCGGCGGGAGCGGGACCCGGTCCGGCCCCGCGGGCGGGGGCTCCGGGAGGGGCCGGGGGCAGAGGCGAGGCCCGGCCCGGCCGTGCCTTGGGCCGCCCCGCCCGAGCCGCTGCTCGGGCCGGGAGCGGGGCGCTGGCCCGGGCTGCGCAGGCCTGGCTGTCCCGCCGGCCCCGGGCGCGTCTCAGAGTGGGAGCCGCCCTGCCGGGACAGCGCCTGCTGGGCACCGGGGCGTTGCTCTGTTTGGAACCTCGCAGGAAGCGGTGTCATTTCCGAGGCTGTTCACCTGGGACTGGCACTGAAGCGGCACCGAAGGGTGACGGCAGCTCCAAAACAGTGATACTGTGCTCCGAGCCTTGCTCTGGCTCCCGCGTTGTGCCTGTACTCTTTAATTTAAAGTTAGAAGTCAGTATGCAAATTTGTAAATACAGGAAACGGTCAGACTTAGCTGTTTGGAGTGCAAGTATACACTAAACAAGCATCTGATGTGAAAGAAGTAAGTACATGAATAAGGAAATTGAGTGCAGATAGTTCTGGAGGTATGCATTAAATCCCTGGCCAGGTGGTGAAAAGGTAATGAGGAGTACATCCAGAAGCTCTTGCATCCATTACAAAGATGCAAAGTCCTGTTGCTGGTGAAAACAACTCACTTATGAATTCAAAGCTGACCAAAGGTAAATTCTTGTATTTTCCAAATACTTTTTCCTTCTGGTGCTTTCTCTTGCTCCATATCAACCATTTCAAAAGAATAGACAAGCATCACTGGAAAATCATAGTTAGAATAAGTATTAAGTTTTTGTATTTAATTTTTTGTAAATTGCTGTTGCTTGAAACTTAGTACTTGTGTTCATACGGGAAATCAAGAACACCCCTGAGCCCAAACTTCTCACTCTGAGCTCTATGGGTCGTTGTTGGAGCTTTCCCCTGCCTCATTGCAAAGTGTGGTGTTAGCAAGCCACTGCTGCTCTTAGCACAGCTAGCAATTTGTTGACATTTGAGACTGCATGACTTGCACCCGCTGTCAGCTGTTAAAACACCATTTCTCCAGTAAGAAACTGCCGTGTATTTATTACAAGGATACAAGTTCCCAGTTTTCAGGACTGTCAGATGTATAATGATGCCTTTCTTTACTTGCAGGTCAGCCAATGTCTCTGGAAGCTCAAATATGGCTGCAGGCAATCGCCGGCTTCAGCAAACTCAACACCAAGTAGATGAGGTAAAAGTCTGGTCTGATAGTAGTGTCATCCTCTTCCTGCAGGAAATACATGCAGTTAGAAGGGATATTTCTGCCAAAGAAGTTTTCCCTTCTTTACATGAAGGGGAAGCAGAGAGAGGTTCCCAGTGCCCAAACATTAGCTGCAATCTTGGTACTGAGGATTTGGCACAAGTAAAGACAAAAACCTTTGTATACAGAGAACAAGCTTTTTCTCATCAGTTGCCATGAGATCTGACTATCGAATGGGATTTTTATGGAGTCCAAAAGCCAGGCTGGCTGACAAGTATTTCTTGACGTGGTTTACTATCATGTTTCTTTTCCTCAACTCCTTCTGAAGTAAGTCAGGAAATATTTTCCAGGTTTGAAGGAATGCCAGCACTACTGACTTTTTAAAGTAGGCATTCAGGGCTTCTAGCCACAGGTGGATTTCATAGTTTTCTTTAAGATTGTGCTGCATATACTAAAAGGCAATAACTCCTGCTTCTGAGAAAACATTGAGTACTTTGCGGTGCTGTCTGTTGGCTGTGATTATGTTCCACTGTGTGGTCACTTACTGTAAGCATTGAACTGCTGTAGGTTGTTGACATCATGAGAGTGAATGTGGACAAGGTATTGGAGCGAGATCAGAAGCTGTCAGAGCTGGATGACCGCGCTGATGCCCTGCAAGCAGGGGCTTCCCAGTTTGAGACCAGCGCAGCCAAGCTGAAGAGGAAGTATTGGTGGAAGAACTGCAAGGTAACCTTGGCTTGCGTGCTTGCACTGTGCCTGTAATACTATTACAGTTCGTGTCTCAAAAGGCAGAAAAAGTTTAGCCAACGTTATTTAAGTCACAGCATCTAGTTTTTAAAGCATGGCACAGTGGCTGGGTGAAGTAACAAGCTGCATTACTGGCCATGCTGCCCTATGCAAGATGTAGATAAGATAACGGCCAGAGGGGAAGCATGTCAGTAATCAGAGGCTTTGAGAAACAGGAAGGCTAAAAATGCATAGCTTGAATTAATGTGCAGGAAGTATTAGAAAGTGAAAGAAGCTCACTCAGACTCCTGTACTCTAGCTGTTGCCAAAAGTTGGAATCATCTTTGGTGAGTAACAGAACAGCTTGTGCATTCACTTGGGACAGGCTTTATTTGGAGAAGACCATATTGCTGTGTTTGCCTGCATGCATGGCCTGCCATCTCTGAGTGCTAGTAGTGGATTGAGCTTCCTGACTGAAGAACCTTTGCTTGCCTCGTTAGATCTGACAAACAGTGCTAAAAGTCCCTTGCAGGGTCTGTTTTCCTGTACCCTGAGGGGCACTTGGTGCTGTTGCATGGTGTATAGTAAGTGTCGTATGGCCTTTTTTTCCACAGATGTGGGCAATATTGATAGCTGTTGTTGTCATTATCATCATCATCATTATTGGTAAGTTTGATCAAAATGGGGATTTATCCTAGATTTGAAATGGATGGTGTTAATTTGCTGACTGGTACGGTGTAAGCAAAGGCAGGATACTCAGATGGAAGTATACTCAACATGAATTTGAAATAACAGTGTTGGATTCAATAACAGTGAGTGGCAAACTGTGATAACATAGGAGCTCCAATACCAGAATGTCAACCGGGAGTGAGGGTGACAAAGGTGAAAGTGAAAATAGCAAGGACTTCGAAACCAGGAACAGACTTGGGGTTTCTTTACAGCTGCCTGTTGCGGAAGTATAACATGAGATTCCACCCACTGTCCTTGTCTGAGACCTGTTATCTTCTGCCTTGTCTTCCTGCTTTTTTTTTGTGGCAGTTATGAGTGCACTGCCATACCAGGGAGACTCTGAGTAGAGTTTGGGTTGCTGGGTGAAATGAGAGACTAGCATTGGGGTAGGATAGAGAGCCAGGGAAGGTATGGTTCAGTCTTTGAGTTCTCATGTAATCAGGAAGCATTCAAAGGGAAGACAAAGTTTTTAAATTTGTGCTGTAACAGTAACAAACACAGCAGTAACCACTGATACCAGAGACATAGTCCTGGCCTGCAAGCACAAGGGAAAAATACAAATAAGAAAACCTACATGGGCAATTCTTAGATTTAAGAGGGATTTAGCTCTATTATCCTAAATTCTTAAAATGCAGGATTGTTATGGTGAGGGACTGAAGGACATCGTCCAACCTTTTTCTTCTTTTTGTAGTCTGGAGTCTGTCTTCATGAGTTACAAGAAGAAACTCAGTTCAACTGAAGGTGCCTTTGAGAATCTTCTTCAGCCTCTGCACTCCAAACCTACTGTCTTCTCAGCCCATTTACTGCTGTTTAAAGCAAAACTATTTTGATTACCGAGTTGTTTACTAACTTTACTGGTCGCCTTAAGACACTCGTGTCATTAATTACTAACCAGCGCAGCTCTCAACTCGCACAGTGCCTCAATGACCCCGGCCGGGCCCCGCCCCTCCAGGCCCCGCCCCTCCTCCGACCACGCCCAGGGGCGGGGCCGGCCCCGCACGTGGCGGCGGGGCATGCGCGCGCACGGGGGCCGCGTGCGGCGCCGCGTGAGGGGCGGGGCGGCGCCCCCGCCCGTCGGGGCCCCGCCCCCCGCGCGCGGTGTCCTCCAATAAAGCGGCTCCGACCCCGCCTCCGCCTCCTCCTCTGTCCGCGGGGCGCGGCGCACGTGGCGCGGGTGTGTGGGAGCGGGGCCGCCGCGTGCGCCGCGTTACGTAACGGCGCGGGGCGGGGGCGCGGCCCCTCGGGGCGCTCCCGGCCCGAAGCGGGCACAGCGCGGGGTCGGCGGGAGAGGCGCGGCCTCGGAGGGGCGGGAAGGAGAAGCGGAGGCCGCCGGGGCCCTTGTCGAGGCTTTCCGCGGCTGCGAGCTGAGGGGGCGCGCGGCGGGGAGCAGCGCGGGAGCGGCCCCGGTGACCGCTCGGCTCGGCGGAGAGGGGGGCACCGCTCCTCCCATCGTCCCGTGAGGCGGCGCGTGCTCTCCCTGCAGGCCCGGGGTCCGGCCGCGCCGAGGAGCCGTGGCAGCCGATGCCCCCCGTGCCGTGGTGCTCAGCGGATCCGGGATGGACGCGAGCGAGCGCCGAGGCGGCAGCGCGGAGCACGGCGCGGCTCGGGCCGCGGCCGCCTGGGCTGGGGCCGGGCGGGAGGCGGCGGCGCCCGGGGGAGCTGCGGGCGCTCGGTGCGCGGCGTGCGCGGGAAGCGGCCCCTGCGGGACGGGGAACTCCGGGCCCGGCGGGACCGAGCTGCGCAGCCCTGAGTCCGGCGGCGGCTCGGCCGCCGAAAAAGCCAACAGGTACCCGGGCAGCGCGCGGGGATGTGCTCTGCCGGGGCGGGCGAGGGGCGGGGACCCGGAGCGCTGCGGGGCTCCGGGGGTCACGGGCCGCGGCGTGTGCCGGTGCGGGGAGCGCGGAGCCGCTCGCGGCTCCGGTCACCTGTGCCTCATTCTGAGATCGGCTGAGCCGCTCACGTCAGCGACCCTTGGGTAGCTTAGATGTGTGCTTCAGCTAAAGACCATTTAGCATCAGCAAAGCAGAAATTACCGAAATAACATTTTTCGTCAGAGTTCAGAAATGAAGTGATTTATTTTTTTAATTAAAAAAAGAGTTCAAGAGCTATAACGTGTGCAGCGTTAAACAGGCATGTTAAGTTACCACATAATACTCGCGCTTATGTAATGGTTTGTATAGTAAGTACAATACTAATGATAGTGTCAACTGGAAAAAAATGCTACTAAAAATGGTGTTCATATCTCATTTGTAGGATTAGAATCTGTGATTTGAGGATATTGACTGCTTATTTTTTAGTCAGTGAAATATGTAAATGTAAGGAGAGGGAGGTTTTATCTGTTAACATTTCTGCAGCTATTGAAGTTAACAGCTAAAATGTATGATGAAGACTCTGAAATCACAAGGAATAAAATCTTTGCATCAGGTGTATTTTGAGGACTTTATGGTTCCCTGAGATGCTTTATAACTAGGTGCAGCCTTCAAAGCTAGGAAAACATAGATCAAGAATCAGCGTTTATTGATTATTTTAATACCTGTGATATTTAGAAAATCTAGAGTAAACATCATCTTATTTTTAGTTGCTAGGCATCTTAGCAAGCAGAGTGGTTTTGATGTGACTTTGCCATCCATGCCAGTGGAGTTGGGAAGGAGGAAGGTAGAGGAGAAATGCTTCAATTGCAAAGAAGTGAGAAAGGTACAACAGGAAATGTGACTGAGCATTAGGACGTTCCTGGATATTGCATGACTCTGCAGCCATTCCCCTAAAATGTTGATTTAGGGAGTAATTTTAATTGGGTGATAGGAAAAATATCTCCTACAGCAGAATTCTCTGGTAAAGTTTAACCTCTGTTTTACAGTGAACAGCTGAATTGGAGCCAGTCCCACAAAGATATGATGATGATGATCCAAGAAATGAAAAGGTGTTTGCCCGAAGAGAAAAGGAGTTCTAACAAGCCCAGTACCATCAGTGCTCTCAACTATGCCTTGCAGTGTGTCCAGCAGGTTCAAGGTACATGTGGAGACAGTCTGGAAGAACAGCAGCATAGTTTGCATACAAGTGTCTGGAAACAAGTAGCATTAAAAGATTACATTCCAGTTATCCTGCAAAGAATTGACTTTCTGGAGCTCTATGGTTTTGTTGCCAGGTTTTTTTTGTTAAACAACCATGCTATCTTTTCTGTTGAGATGCCCCCTATTGCTTCTCTTTTCTTCAGAGTCCCATAGCTAAGAGATGCCTAATAGTAACTTTCTATGTCTGTGGAGAAAAGGCATTCCCATCCCACTTGGAAACATTATTGGTTAGTTTGTGTTTTCCCACAGAACTAGGTAGCTGAAATTGTACTACTTCTTCATGCTTGTTTTCTGTAATAAAATAAGATTAGTCCAGTAGTATAGTTGGTATTCCTTTTCCTTTTGTCATTACATACACCTTCTCATCTCACCTTGGACTTCACAAAAAAGATGACAAAAGTACAAGGGCTGTAAGAATTACTTTCCAAGTAGTCTCCTTACTGACTTCCTTGTCTTTGTTTTGCTTTTTCTGTTTTTTTTGTTTGTTTTTTTTTCCCCAATTAGCAAACAATGACTTTTTCCAGGCTCTGAATGACCGAAGAGCTTTTCAGACAGATGTGGTGACATACAGCATAGAAGAGTTGGTGGCAGTTGCATCTGAGCACACTCCAAAAAACACTGTAAGAATTCAGGCACATTCAAGGATTTCATTCCATTTCACTCTATTTAGTCTCCTAGCATTGTTTTATGGAAATAGAATGTGTAAAATTGAAAGGTCCTTAAATTTTAGCCAGACAATCCTTCCAAATTTTTTAAGATAAATCAAGATTATATCTTAGCTGTGCTGTGTCAGTACCCAGCAATAGTGAGTGAGGATATGCTTGTTTTTTTTTTTTTTCCTTGGCCAGAAGCAACAAATAGCTCTTTGAAAATTTGTTTACAGGAGTCTAATCTTTTAAGACATCAGAGGGTTTTTAAAACCAGTCATATCCATACTTGTGAGGGACTTTTGGTTTCTACTTGTATTCTGCATTTAATTTTTCTTTTTTGTTTTCCAATATGTGTTGTGCTTTCTGGCTCTGCATAAAAGAAGTGTTTCTTGAAATTCGGTACTGTTGGATGCTGTATCAAAAATATTGCTAATGCTTGAAAAAGTACAAAAAATACTGGAAAGCGCTCAGAATGTTTTTGTGTGTGGAATGTTGATGAATCCTCTGAAATTTGTGGAGGAGTGTGTGGGGTGATAACTAATCATTCAGAGCAAAGACAAGCATCAATCTGTTTTGAGAAGACTAATGCAGTCTTACTAGCCTTGAGTGCACTGCTGTAGCACTGTGGAGAATGTAGTAGATCACACACCACCCAGCACGTTTTTGAACCTCAGCCTGAGGCTGTGGTTTGGGGTTTGTTGGTTTGTTTTGGGGTTGTTTTGCTTTTTGTCCTTATGTTGTCACTTCCACGTTTCAAGCAATGATTACCTTTAATATTTGTTTTCCAGGACACATTTGTGGCTGTATTTTCTTTGCTGTCTGGACGCATAGTGCATATTTCTGAGCAGGCAGCATCTATTCTGAACTGTAAGAAGAAAGTGTTGGACTCTTCCCGGTTTGTGGAGTTGCTTGTCCCTCAGGATGTGAGTGTGTTCTACACGCACACTGATCAGTCTCACCTGCCCCTTTGGAACATGGAAAGTCAAACAGGTGGGATGTGGCAATGCTCTTAAATGCTCTGTTTCTTTCTGTCTTCACAGAATGAGGACAGAGTAGTAGTTAATTTTAAAGGCTTATGCTAGCAATATGCATCAGCCTCATTTGTTCCTTTCCACTTTGAAAACTGGAGTGGCTGTGGGAGCAATCCTTGCTAGTCTCCTAAAGGCTTAACTCCTACTTGGGGTAAATAAAAGGTGCGTGCTTCATTGTTTATGTATCATCTTACTCATTCCAAATACTGCTGCTTTTTGAAAAGAAAATAAGTCTGATTGTGAGCTTAAAGTAGGTTAATCTACACCTTGTGGAAGCTTAGGTGCTTTGTCTTTATGGTCTGCTCACTTGTGAGCCGAGCTCATCAATCCCCAGTTTTAAGTTGATTTGCTATTTAGTGCTGGATATGTCTAAACTGAGATGTTTGAGTCCTGTGTTATTTGTGAGCAGTTCAAACATAACTTGCAGGCCAAGGCTGTGTCTTTTGCCCACCTTAACATGGGGCTGTTCTGGCATCAGTTCTGAGAAGTCCAAAGTCCTTGGTATCAAAGGATATGAGACATCTGTAGGTTTTGAATGCCAGGGATTCCACAACTTTGATACCAGTGATGTGCCTACCCAGCAGAGCAGTGGCACCCCAGTGGAGCTGTGGTTTTCTTGTCTGTGTATAGTTTTTGGTACTTGGCTCATAAAGCCAGGAAATACCACCTTTCCTTTTCACAGTGATGCACTGGAGAAAGGTGTTTTTTGTTGTTTTTTCTTATGCATTTCCTCTGAATTTAGTTCCAAGTCAGCCATTTCTCTAAGAGTGACTAGAGAGGAAAGATAACATTTGAGGTGGGAACAGACTGTTCAGTCTCTAATAAAGAGTACGTTGTGAGACTTCAGTCTTGCTCAGAAAGTCTGGAGAATGCAGAGTTTAACATAATTCTGATAGGTGTGACCTTTTGAAGGATATTAACTGATGCTTTCAATGTGTTCATCTTATTAGCTTCTCCATACGAGTATGCCCAGGTGAAATCCTTTTTCTGTAGGATCAGGTAAGTACATTATTGTAGTTTTATTTTTGTGAAGGCTGACAGTGAAGGGGTACAGTACTAGCAGAAACTGTTCTATTGTTGACCAGCTGACCAGTGTGAGCTCATGAAACTCCATTACAAAATGGGCTTTATGTGTTTGATATTGTCATCAAGTAGCATGTTTTGAACATCTTTCCCAGAGTGATGCATGAACTTGCACTGGGACAGAAGGAAAACTGTTTATACATTTTTCTCCTGGACCTATTGGTTTCCTTAAGTACTGTCATGCAGGAGAATGATCTTGTGAAAAATTGCTGCTCCCCCTTTTACTGTTTGAGAGTGGAGGCAAAGAGTGTTTTGCTTGAGATTAAGATTGCTTGAGAGATTGGGGCAGAAGCCTTAAGGGAAACTCAGGTTGCCTAAGTCCCAGTGTGAAGCCTGACTCCTGAGGCTTGTGAAGCCTGACTTGCTGCTACTGTGAATGCTGTTTGTTGCTTAGTACCTGACTAATCTTGGAGCTAGAAGAGGAAAAATACTGAGATTGACCTTCAATCATCAGTGCAGTTCTGTCCTAGACTCAGGTGATCTCTGGATTTCAGTAAGAACTGTTTGCTTCTGAGCAGATATGACACTTGCTCATCTTTCAGTTGATCATTGATTCATTCATACGTGTTTCAACAACCTTAGCTCTTAAATCATCTCTGTCTCTTGAATTGTGTAAGGGTCCCTGAAGTGAAGATAGCAGGACAGATAGCAATGTTAGGATGAGGGACCTGTTTGTTGGCTACATAAACATTTTACAACAGTTTTTCTCCATGTTTTTGTACAATATCTGTCTACTTCCCTTATGTAACAGATCTCTTGACTATGTTGGCTTTATGAGTAAAAATATCTTTTCACAAGCACTCACTCTAGGCTTAAGTAAGAAAACGGCTTTTTTTATGAATTAGACTTCTGCAATATCCAATTTCCATTTGTATCTTTTGTTTTCCCAAAGACAGAGGTGTCAGAAGTAGGTTTTATGACACTCACTTTTCTCTAGAAACATTTTATAAAACTAAGTGTGGAATAAGAAAGTAACTTTTAGTGTAAATGATAATCTTCAAAAATTTAACTCAATCCTTTCTGTAAGAGCTGGGTACAATGTTGAAATTATAAGAGATGGGAAAGCACTTGCAGTAGAAAGTACCAATCATTCTGGCAGCTGTTGCAAAGCCATGGTTAAGCTCTCATCAAGAATGTTGTGTGCTGCTACAGTTCAAACACATTATAGGAAGACAGATTCTTATAGAGGATAGTCAAAGAATAACAATGCACCAAGTCTGGAGCAGTCTTTCTTACATAGGTATGTGAAAACTAACCTTGAGGGAGACAGAGATTTAATTTTTTTTCCCTAAAATTGGTACCGAGTAAACAACACGCAGAAAAAAACTATTTAGCTTGCAGGAGAGCACAATGACAAATGGGCACTTGTGAATATGCTTGGACTGAGAATTAGAAGGTAGTCTTTAACGATTAGAGTATGAGTATTTCTAGACAGTGTCTGAATGTAAGTGTTGGAGACAAAACATTTACTTGACTTCAGCAGGAGGGAGGTCAGTGTTGCTGAGTGTGTTGACCTTGGGGCTGACTCAAAGGAGTGTGCTTGATTATTTTGGTTTGTGCTTAGCATAACTTCTCTGGGCAGGGTCCTTGGCCCTGGCACAGTGAGCCTTGAAACCAGGGTGTTAATTCCTTTTGCTTTTTCTCAGGGGTGGGAAAGATCAAGAACAAGAAGCACGTTGTTACCCTTTCCGAATCACCCCATACTTGGTCCATGTGTGCACTTCTGTCCATGTGGATGCAGAGTCCTGCTGCTTAGCTCTGGCTGAGAAAATCCACTCTGGATATGAAGGCAAGTCAGGAGGTTCCAGTGGAAAAAAGTCCAAACCAATAGAAAAATGCAGTGTATGAAAGTCTTCTTCCTTTGTTTAGAACCTGTGCTTGGGTAGTCTCACCTGTGTAAATTGCAGCTTGTGTGCATACATGCAAATCCAGAATATCTGTGCTGCCTTTGCCAGGCCCCAAAGCGTTTGACCTGTACTTGTTGTTTTTGAGAGAAGTCTGTAGTACCTAAAAATCTGTAATGTTTCTTTGAGTTACTAGTTAGAAAGAAGCAAACAATTACTAAGTTCAGGAACCAGTAAATGTAATGAGCAACGGCAGTGCCCAAGTTTTCTGTCTTAGTGCATATTTTGTTTCTATTAGCTCCTCGAATTCCTATGGATAAAAGAATATTCACCACCACACACACCCCTGGATGTGTTTTTCTGGACATAGATGACAGGTGAGAGATTTAAGTTTTTAAGAGCTATGAGGTATGTGTGGAGAGGTAGAAAAAAAACATTTAGTGATGCAACTGGAGGCCCAAGTAAAGTAGCTGAGCTGTGTGATTGGTAATATGTAATTAAACAAAACAGTTTTGTGTTAGTCCACTCATGGAAAACATCTCACACTCCACAGATACAGTCTTATATGTTTGTTAGTTTAAAACACATGTTAAACAGAACTGCAATAAGTTTTCTTTATCAGGGGCAATGGAGAGCTGTGGCTGCATCAACAGTGGAAAATGAGCATAATTACTAACTTTTTGCCAATGACCCACTGTCTTCAAGATCTGCTTTTTTTCCCCCTTTTGCATGTAAACAAGCACAAAACTGCCTCAAAATGTGGATATCTGTTGAATATGCAGGCACAGAAATGTTTGTCATGGGTATTTATGTGTCAATATTACAGTGCAGGCTTATGAGATGGACTGGGAAATGTTCTGTAGCCTTAGTTCACTTCACTGAAGATTGTGCATGGGCAGTTCACTGACCAGCAAAGGGTTAAGGATGGAAGTATACATTATAAGCTGTGATAATGTGTTTGGGTTTCAGAGCAGTGCCTTTGTTGGGTTACTTACCTCAGGATTTAATTGGAACATCCATTCTGATGTACTTGCACCCAGAAGATCGTCCTCTGATGATCACTATTCACCGGAAAAGTAAGAGCTGCTTTTAGAGGAATTTCAGTTGGTTTTACGATTCTTTATCGTACCTTTATCATATTGCTTGACATGTGACTGATCTGCAATCTAGACAAAAATTAACTAATTAACTCATGCAGTCAGTTTGAGATCAAAGTAAATTCATTGCCAAAGTTCTAAGAGCCCCAGTCATTAGTGTTTGTGCTTTCACTACTGTGTCGTAAGCTAAACCTTGTTTCTTGATTGTGTTGTTTTTGTTTTTTTTCTTTCAGTACTGAAATTTGCTGGCCAACCCCCTTTTGAGCATTTACCTATTAGATTTTGTACTCAAAATGGGGATTATGTCATACTGGACACTAGCTGGTCTAGTTTTGTGAATCCTTGGAGCAGGAAAATTGTGTTCATCATTGGCCGACACAAAGTCCGGACGTAAGTCAGTTGTAGAATTGATCAAATAAAGTGCTTTTCATTGATCACTCTGCAAAACAAAACAAAACAGACTAAGTACTGAACTAGAGACATAATTTGCTCTTGCAGATATGACAACAGCCTAGCATCTGTCTTCAGACCATTCCTTCAGAACAGCATCAGTCTTGTTTATTAAGTGTGAGAATAAGTGACTTACTTTGAAGAAAAAGGCAAAGCCAGCTTTTTATTTTAGCAAGTTTTTGCATATGGTTGATGTCTAAATCAAAGTACCAGTTTTAGATGAGCAAAAGCTAGAAAGCAGCATAAAATTAGATCACTTTAACAAATAATTACCTAAAATTCATTCATGCTCAGCTCACTAGAAAAACCCAAGTAATTGACCCTTTGGCATATTTACTTGATAGAGCATTTAAATATTTACCAAGGCAATGTCTTTTTAAAATGCAGTCACTATTGAATGTACAAATTAATTTTTCAGATGTTTCTCCTTAGTTTTCAATAAATTTGAAAATATGACTGACTGCCTTCTTACCTGATTTCTCTTAGAGGAAATGGCTTTTAGGAGCGGCCTTCTGACTTTTCAAAGTGATCTTTTATACAGGATATTATGGGGTATGAGTTTGCCTTCTGAGTGAAGGAGACAGAAGGGTATATGCTTATCAACCTTAACTGGTGTCTCTGCTGGTGTATTGACTTCCTTGGAGCTTCCCTGCTGTCATAGCACTGCCCCATCAGAGCAGCTATTGAGACAGATGACATTCCTCTGTGTTGTCTCATCAGAACAGTCAAAATAGTCATAATCAATTAGGAATCTGTTCTAAGCATTTATAGTTATATTTTCTTCATCAAATGAAAATGATTAGTGAAATACTGTTGGCTCTCTGCAGAAGCCCTCTGAATGAAGATGTCTTTGCCCCAAGAAGTAAAGAAACTAGCAGCGTGGAGAAAGAGATAAGAGAATTACAAGGACAAATTTACAAACTGCTTCTGCAGGTAAAGAAGGCAAAAGAGTTTCAGATCACAGGCCAGTCTTCTGAGTGAGAGACTAAAGAAACTTGAGTCTGATTAGTGGGCTGTTTTGAGGATGGTCTTTTAAAAAGCCTGAAAGGAAAGTTCTACATGGATACAGGCCCACCTCATTACCAAAAAAAAACCCCAAACTGTTTGACATTCTTGCCAAGTCTTTATGTTGAAAGGTAAATCTGCATCTTGAAACAGTTTGAAGCATGGTAGAGAACTTTTCACTTGAATGTATTTGTTTATTTGAAGTTCTGTGTTGCAAAGTATGTTGTTTCCTTCATTTTGTTTTCTCAGAGGATGATTTTTAAAACTTTATTTTCCCCTCTCATACAGCCAGTTCACAGCAATGTTTCCAGTGGTTATGGAAGCCTTGGAAGCAGTGGCTCTTATGAGCACTACATCAGCATAGCATCTTCAAGTGACTCCAATGGGAACTGTGCAGAGGAAACACAGGAACCAGTAAGTCTAAACATGTGTCACTGCCTGCAGAGTAGTGAAAATACACCTGTAAAAATGAAAATGTTTACTGGGTACATATGTGCTTCTCATCATGAATTTTACTGAAGCTGGAAGAATAAAGCCATGTTCAAGCTGAATAGGTTAATTATGGAGTGCTGGCTTTTGGTTTTTGCTCTTAGTTCTGCTGACTGTTATAGAAGATGGCATGGATATTAAAACATTCAAATGCTGAGGCTGTTTGAGCTTTATTGTAGTTAATTTACTTAAATTAATCATGATAACAGGATTAGTTAAGTTTAGAAATAACAATAGATACCAGTCTTAGGCTGATAGTCTATCCCTTTCAATTTGAAGAATACAAGATCCCAAGTCAGCTTCTATGGCTTCTTTGTACTCATTTTATTCTGGCTTTGCCTTTTTTGCATGTCTCAAGATGACATTGCAACAAGTTTGTGCAGATGTCAACCGAATAAAGAACCTGGGGCAGCAGATGTACATTGCATCTAGGAGCAAGCCACAGAATGCAAATGAACAGGCTGTGAGCTCAGAAGTTTTGGGAGGTAAGTGAATGTAGTTATGATCCTGAAGGTAACATGAACTCCTGTAGATGTGTAGCTGTGTGTTTGGCTATCTGGTGTTACACTGAAGAACTTTAGATAGCATTTCTTAGCGTGGCTTACACATGAGAAGATGCTGGTTTTGCTTAAAACCCAAACAAACAAATTCCCCCCACCCTCCCTCCATTTCACCCCTAAAAACAACCTCAGCAGATGCAATAACTTTCTAACTCCTCCTTGAAATATGGAGGAACATATGTCTCTTTCTAGGTTAACAGACCTCTCCTTTTTTATACTTCAAGATTTTCTAGTGAAAATGCACACGTGCTTGTAGCAAGTAGTGTGGAAGCTCCTCTTGGTTACTTTATATGAACTCCTAGAAGCTGTCATAGGCCAGACAATATGGCCTCACTTCCCACTGAACTAGGGGTTTAGTTACTGAGTGCTTAATGTTATATTAATGCACATAATTTGCAGTTTGTATGTAGCACAAATATATGGACAATCCTGGATGCTCCCTCAAATATCATAGGAATCTCTATTAAAGCATTTTGCTCTGTGATACTGTCTATTAAAGTTAACTGCTGGTGTTGTCCTAGAGGATTGTACTGTGTCAATATTGATAGGACTCTGGACAGTGTATTCATGGTATACAAAGCTGTGAATTACTGTTAAATAATGGGTTGGATTCTATGATGTATAAATTGAAAGAAGAGTAATATTGATTGCAGCTATATTTGCAACTTAAATGCAGGGGGTTTTCTGTATTGTCTTCTTTTGTGTTTGCTTGCTTTTTTGAGTGGATGTTTAAGGTGGGGTGGGAGGGTTTTGGCTTTTTTCAGGCAACTTTCCCCCTCTGCTTCCCTTGCCTCAGAACATATAAATGGAAATGAAAATGCAGAATAACTTTGTAATGAGAGCTATGCTGTCATAAGCCATATGTCCTTGTGTTGTTATGTGGTTTCCACTATATATTTATCTGTGTGTGTGTATATGTCTGTGTGAGGGTAGTGTTTAGATGCCCTTGAGAGGAATCTTTAAGTATTGCCTCTGTTCCAGGGAAGAGGCACACTGCTTCCTGTTTTCTTCAGACACTGAGAGGGGGTAGCACAGATGAACCAGGCAACACATTTTATGATGATCCAAAGAAGACTCCACATGTTCCTTCCTATCAGCAGATCAATTGTGTTGATAGTATCATCAGGTAATAAACTGTGAAACAGTTTTAGTGGTATAAATTTAAGATTATTTGTTAGAAAGTAAATATCCAAACAGTTTGCATTTGCCTTAAACTGTCTGGGGTTTGAGTTGGGAGATAAATTTGGGGTTGTTTGTAAAGTTTTCTGCCTCTTTGAGCATTGGGATGGATTGCCCAATCTGAATTACACAGTAATGAAAAGTTTAGGACCTAAGATTCTGTTTGCAACTATTTGTTGAGATTTGTCGTTGGTGTAGTAGAAATTTAAGTGAATTTTGATGGTCCTAATGTGTCAGTGTCTTCTCATTACACATTCTGAGAACATCCCTATAAAACAGAAAGTTGATATAATTTATAAAATGTCAGTATTTTTTAACCCAGTGGATAATGTAATCTTTTTTCTTTTTTCTTTTTTTTTTTTTCCCCCTCAAAGAGTGATGATAGATTTTATTTAAAATACTGCTTGGAAACCAGATACGTGTCCAGAACCTCCTGCAGTGAATTTAAAATACTAGTTAACAACCTCTGGATCACCAGTTTGGATTGTTCAAATGTTTGTATCTCCAAATGGAGAAAAACTCTCCCTCAAAGTAGAGAGAGCTTCCTGTGATATGCTTTCATTTCAGATATCTAGAGAGCTGCAGTATTCCAGCACTGAAAAGGAAATGTAAATCATCTGCAAATGCATCATCGTCATCTTCAGAAGATGACAAACAAGTCCAGCAGAGTCAGCAGGAAGTCAGGGCACTGGAAGGTAACACAAAGTGTACTGACAATCATTTTAGAACCACAAAAACTGATTTGGGATTTTTTTTATATGTCACTGTTATGTGTTCCAAGGTTTGTCCACTTTTTAAACTGTTGTGTTGCTAACAGTATTTTAGTAAATATTTGCCTAAATTGTCTAGATCTCCCAATTAAACATAAGCTAAAATGTTAAGTCTTTGAATGCATCAAAGGAACTCTTCTTTATTGTTGTTAAATGAACCTTCTGTTGCTCACTCATTTTATGCCACATTTAGTATGTGCTGCCTTTGCACTGGCATGTAAATGTTTTTTTTTAGTATATAAGACTGTCTTATTTAATAGTCTGCATATTTACTGGTTATTTCTGAACCGGTGAGACTTGATGAATTAGGAGCATAGTGCTTGGAATGGAATTCCATGTAGAAACTTTGTCATTTGCCAATAGATACTACTATGCTGTCAGCAGTTGAGTCCCACACGCCAATATCTGCTGGTCTGGAAGAGACGCTGAAAGACCAGACAACTTCAGGCATGGTGGGAGCTCCTCTGGCAGACCTGACCCTGTCCAACAAGGCTCCAAGTGTCATATCTGTCACCAGCCAGTGCAGCTACAGCAGCACTATAGTGCATGTCCCACACCCTGAATCAGGTACTGTTCACACTCACAAAACACTGACTGATATTTAAATTTACACAATGTTTCCAGCCTGAAGTACAAGGTGAGAAAGCTTTGTTCATTTAAGATACATCCTCAATGAATGTGAATTCTGAAATACTAAGGTACTTCTCAGGGTGATGTGAAGAAAAACTTGAGCCTGGAAGTTTTTAGGGTATTTTAATAAAATAGTTTTAACAGACTACACTGTTGCCTTTCCCCTTGAATTTCACTGCATATGCCTCAAAACACAGCAATGTGCTTTTGGACATTGAGGATTCAAATAAAAATTACTATGGGGCCAATGTTACTTCATTTTAATGTAGAAAGAAGCAAAAAAAAAAAAAAAGAGAGAGAATGTAGCTGAGTTGTTGTAAGAAAATATTAAGAAAGAATTGCCTCTAACTTCAAAGTGGATTTGAAGTTTTCCAGACCATGCAAAGTAATTTGCTCTGTTGATGTTAGTGTAACTATATTTGAGTTGAAAGACTTTTCTCCCAATGCCTCTGCTCAGTAGCTCAGATGAGGTTGTTTTCTCTGTAACACTCTGGGTTTTGTGGTAGTTGACACCAGAAGGGCAGAGCAAAGAGTGATTTGTTTTCGTCTCTCTTCAAAGAAGTGACTACAATGGAGGATGCTGCTGTTGGAAGTGAACAAATTGAGCTGCCTCCTGTGAGTGCTCAGAGTCTTGCGGTGCTGCCTGAGGACTTAAAGCCAGTTGGGCTAACAAAAGAGACCTTGTCAGCCCACACTCAAAAGGAGGAGCAGAACTATGTTGACAAGTTTCGACAGAGGGTCTTGCTCTCTCCATTTAGGACTTACCTTCAACAAGGAAGCAGAAGTAACAACAGACATTCCTGTGCCCAAGGTATGCAGCAGCTTTGAGAAATAAAGATTTGTTAGATGATTTGCAAGACCAGCCTAGCCATGAAGTCTGGTTCTCCTTTGTATAAATGAGTGTCTTATTGTCGCTGCTTACAGAATGCTTCGTTTGGATTGCCCACAAAGAATGTCTGCTCCATCTTGAATCTTGCTATCTTAGACTTTTCACAAAGCAGATAGTTATAGCATTAAAACCTGCAAATTCCAGGTAGTTTGTTGCATCCCCTTGAAAGAACGTACAAGATCTGATTGGGATAAGCCAAAATGTTTGATAAGAAAATTGATGACATGAAGGAAAACATTGTACGTGTCAGCAAATCCATCACTGGTTTATGGAAGAATTATCCAGAGGAAAGTCAGCTCTCTGACTAAGCCATACTCACTTATCTGGGTGTTTTTCCCCTTTTTTTTTTTCCTCTTTTTATTTCTCTGGGTCTGTGATTTCAGTGAATGTTTATTTTTCTTCCTCAGGTGATTTCCCTGCAAAGCAGATGAGCCCAGCTAGCTGTAAAAAAGGAAAACATGGAAAATTCAAGCGCCAGAAACCTCAGAGACAGTGCTCAGATAGCCACTCTTCTAGTAAAAATAGAAATAGTCTTCCATGTGAGAAGAGAACAAATCAGAAACAGTTGTTCTCTCCCTCAGAAGTGTCCTGTCTGAGCTCCTCCACTCTGAATGTCCATCCTCCTATGGGATTTCCTGCCTATTCAAATCCAGTGTCTACTTTTCCAGCCTCTTCTGGAGGAGAGCAGCTTGCCCTTCGCTCATTACAGCCTCAGTCCATGTCCTCATCACAGCTATACTGTGGAACAGAGTCATACCCAGTCTTTTATCCCCCAAACATAGGCACATTTATGGCTGTATTTTTTCAGGGTTTCCCCATGTATGCTCAGATTCCTCAACATGTCTTTCTCCCTAGCCCTCAGTATGTTTATCCCCCCTCTTCATATCCATGCACCACACTACCTCCAGCACCCCCTCCTTGTGCTCCATCACCAGTAGCACCACACTCTGTGGATCAGCCCTTTCCAGCCTCTCCTCACTCATCCGTGGAGGACCAGCAAGAGGGCCAGTGTGACCAGGCCCTACTGCTGAGCAGCTCACGGAGCAGCTCCCCACTTCAGCTGAATTTGCTTCAAGAAGAGCTGCCAAAACCTATGGAGCTTTCCAGTAGTGCTGATGTTAAGCCACATGCAGAAGATAAATGTGTAAGTAAGAGAGATGTTTTGTGTAGAGGAGAAACTGACTTTCACGGTGTTGTGTCACCAAAAGCGGTGGTGATGGTCTGTGTGTCAGGGACACAGATTTTGTTGGCTGCTTTTTCTCTTGGCTGTGCTATGTAGGCAGGTCATGAATAGCACAGGAAATGGAGAAAGCAGTTTATACTTGTGCTTGTGGGAACTTGTACCAGTACAGTGTGGGCACTTAGTAAATGACAGAAATGTGAGATCTTCTGGTCTAGGCTGCCACAAGCTGCTTCTGCTCAGCATTCTGGCAGCAGCCTTTTCAATGGAACTGCCAGCTAGAATTTGGGATTTGGGGCTTTTATGCATGTGGAACTTGGTTAGTGCTGCACAATTTGCATCCTTTTTCACCCAGTCCCACAGTCTCTGTGGAGAACCAAAACAAAGGGAAGATACTCTTCTAATTACTCCCTCTGTCTCCCAGGGATGCAGCTAATGAAAGAAGAACAGGGATCCGTGTGGGTCGGTTTCCATACATGGGCATAGAAAAGGCCTCTCCAACTTCCGCGGTAAACTCAGAGGCAGGAATCTGAGCTCTGCAGGCAAGGAAAAAAATGTTGCCTCCTGAATCCAGATTGGGCTGGAAAGGCTGGATCAGCTGAAACTGCAGGGTAGGGTCCTGAAAGGGGAGCTGGTGTACCTGGAGCTGCAGAAGCAGTTGCTTCGCTTAGTGAATCAGGGGAAGACTCTCATTTTCCCTGTAGTGCACCTTTGCTTGATGTGTATGGCTGCTTCATGCCATCTAACAGGATGTGAAGGGAACTGACTCCTCTCTTGTCAGTAGAAATTGTTAACTTTATGCAAATGTACAATATCCTGACAAACTGGGGAGGGATCTACAGCAGAAACCAGTAAACTAGAGTTCAGATGCTTGTTGATCTTTCACTTATGAAGAGTGTTATCCTGAGTTCTAAACTGCCAGTCATTTTCAGAGCTAAAAACTCCATACCTGTTGAATTGTTATGAGAACTTGGTCAACGTGTGACAAATTCAGTAACTGCATGGATTTCCTTTTGCATACTTAAATGTAACTTCTGTGGATGTGTTGGATCTGCTTTTTGTCTCCAGGATAATGATCCAGAAGATAACGGTAACAATGCTGCTCTTGAATTTCCTGACCGCTCGTTGTACGAGGACTCTCAGTTGGGTTCAGGTTCAGCAGCTTTAGGCGGTGGATCAGCTTTATCTGGTTCTTTAGGCTCTAGCTTCAACAAGACTTCTGGTCATGGCGCAGGTAGGGAAGACCAAGATTTAGGTATTTGGTGCTAGATGGCTTGCTAACATAACTAATAGCAGGGTACTGTAGTGGGGAAGGGAAATCCATGTGAGAAGATCCATGGCCTTTACTTTTCATCAGCTTTCTGTGTTTGAAGCCAAGTTTGCTTCAGTCACTGTAGTTGGAAATGTGAGTCTAAGAAGCTACTCCTTTAACCTAGAAGTCACTCTTCATTTTTCTGATTTTCACTTTTCTCTGCATTAAATACTGCTTTACACCTTACTTGACTAAAGGTAAATCTGCCTAGAGCAGGACCTCTCAGAAGCAGAGAAGTTGAGCCAATTAATTTTAACAAAAGTGAATGGAGCTTTGGAGATCTTGAATAATTTGAGAAAATGCACTTTATCTTTGAATTATCAATAGGTAGTAATTCCTAGAGCAATCATCTGGGAATGCCTGTGTTTGTTTTACAGAATTAACTTGCAAGAGTACACTGGGGGTGGTGTACTTTTTGTGCTGAATTACTGGGATTTTCCAGGCATCTGCCTTTTTTTTTTTTTTTTTTTCCATGGTCATTCTCAGCAGGTAGTGGGAAAAGCACCAAATATTTTCCCAGTAATTATTCTTCTGAAGCTTCCAAAGAAGAGAAGAATCAGGAAGCAGAAGAAAAAGGGACAGCTTATAAATCGAAACATGAGTCAGCCTGGGTGATGATGGATTGCACACCTGAGAGAGTTCTAATGAATTACCAAATGCCAAACAGGTTGGAAAACATCAACAATTTCTGACATGTAGTTTGGAACTGTGCATGGAACTATAGGATTAAAGTAAGACTGTGGAAACAGCACACAAACCAGTGAAACTTCCAAAAGGTGTCTTAGATTATTTTTGAGCAATTTAGGCCTGATAATTTACTTACTTTTGCCTACTTCTTTCTCATTCCCCCCCATCTGTTAAAATAAGGTAATATGTAACCTTTTTTACTGAAGTATTAATGGTATTGGTTATTGTCCTGTACTTTGAATGCATAGAGGGGTAAAACTACGGGTTATTTGCAAATTGCTTGTAAGTAGCTTACATATATAATTTGTAATTGGATTCCACATTAAACTAAGCACTACATAAAGCCATTAAAAAACCCCCACACCAAACAACCAAGAACTCCCAACAATATCAACAGCAAACAAACCTCAGACTGTTAGCCCAGTGTTGAAAGCAGCCTTACAAAGCAAATAAGGTACAAAGTTCCCTTTCAACAGCTGATGCTGTCTAGGCTTCAGCCATAGATTGTGGTGAAGAGACTCTCACAATGTCAGTGCCTGCCTTGCGTGTGTAGTATGGCTGTGCTCACAGCTGTCTCTTCCTTTCAGAGTCAAAGAGGAAGTTCTAAAGCAGGATCTGGAGAAGCTGGCAGTCATGCAAAAGCAGCAGCCTTGGTTTACAGATGGGCAGAAGAAGGAGCTTGCAGAGGTGCACTCATGGATCCGGACCCAGACTGTCCCCCTGCAAATCAGCACTCAGGTGAGCAGTGAGAAAGGAGCTGCAGGTCATCCCAGGCATTTCCAACCAGTGCCATCTTACAGTGCTGGATTGTGGCTGTCAGGATCTCAAGTAGGGCATCTAGAGTTGCTTTTTTTCTCTTGGTATTAAGTCCTTTGCTCTTTTTCTTATAAAATTGTTGCTATAATTGAATAGCATATAATGCTGGAGTATTAGTAAAAATTAGATCAAGTGTGTTCAGGAAGCTGAAAAATGCTCAATCACAGAGGAGAGTCAGGTGTATTTTAAGAAACACAAAACTAGCCAGTTACGTGTAGGTGTATTCATTCATTCTATCTTATACTTCATTACTTTAGCTGGTATAACTCTTGGGCACTCGACTAAACTGCTTCTGGTTTGCATTGATGGATATTAGAGAATGTCCTAATCAGTTTAAAGTGCTCCCAGGTGCTATAGAGAATGGCAAGACAGATCTAATTCCATAAAGACCTAGAGCTTCAGTGTTGAGTTGTACAGGAAGTTGTAAGGCTGTGTTCATGTACTTGTGTACCAGAAAAATCTCTTGTCTATTTTAGCACTGCATGTTGGGCTGGGTTTGTCAAGTGTGGCATTCTGAGATGTGGTATTTATTCTTAAGAGGAGAATATGTATGTCCTTGGCTATGGAACAAGACCAGAAAACTAGTCCTTGTTTTCCTAATACCTCATTGATAATATGTGTCCTGTTGTGGTTAACAACAGTCTTTGATTGAGATAGCAAAATTATGCCCAGTGATCTTGTAGAAAATTCTGTTGAATGTTTATGATCTCAAATATTAGGAAATGTATTGGTATGTAAATATCACTCTTTCCTATCTATGGTCCTGAAACCGTTTCTAAGCAGAAAGTCATGTTTTTTCTAAGCAGAAAGTCATGTTTCCAGTGCAGATTGTGACTTTGCAAAAACAACCAGGCTTATGACAGTAGCAAGAAATACAGGGCTTCTGTTTGGAGACTTTGTTTCAATATTGTATCATTTCTCAAGAAGAAAAGAAATACCAATACACTCAGGTATTTCAGCTGTTTGTTGGTCAGTGCTGTTGCTGTTCAGGCTGCAGTTCAAATCTTCAATAAGGAGTTTGCTTATAAAGCTGAATGATAAGGTCTTCAAATTCAAGAAAGTCATATGCCTTTTTATCTCAAAGGTAGAACTGTATGTTCCACTAACCAAATTAACTAATCTCAGAGGCACGGTAAGTGGCAGGTACAAATATCTGCAAGATCTAATCTCTGCTTTTAGAGAGCTCTCACCCCATTGGTGAGAGGTTTCAAGAGACTGTAATGTATCATTCCGTAGGATTTGACCCTTTGAAATATAAAAATAATTAAAGTACTATTTCTTACTCCTTTTCCAAGGGCTGTGTTACATGTGACAGCAGGGAAGCAAGCTGTGAGGCTGCAGTGGCTGATGAGAGCATGGAAAACAAGGGAGAGCCACCTCCAGTCCTGCCACGCTGAGGACATCAGCACCTGTGTCAGTGAACTGATTGGTGTAATTCCCACCCTCTTTCCCTCTGGCTTTGCTCCATACCAGCAGTGAATCTCCATGGCCATCTCTTACCAGTATGAAATATTTCAGTCACACATGAAACTCATCTTCCTCCATTACCCCTCTGCTCCTGGCATGACTCTGAAGACAATCTTTCAGTGGGAGGCTGTTTCACTTTCTGACCTCACAGACTTGAACACAGAATGGGTTATGTTTGTAACCTTTAACTGCTCAATGATGAGCAAAATACAAAGACTTTTTTCTTTGTTTGGGTGTTTGTTCTTTTGAAGTTGGCAAATAAGTGTGAAAAGATGCAGTGTTTAAGAACCTGTGAATGATGAACCTACTCATCAGAGCGTGTTTGCTCTCTAAGGTGGATGTATTGAAGCCAAGCTACAGTACTCTTCATTTTTGTTCACTATTTAAAGTGGACTAAAGATCCAAATATTCTGAAATGGTGGTAGCTGGTTTGAGAATCCAATAGGCTTTTTAAAGAGCAGCTGAAACCGGACAGGTTATTCTGCATCAAATGCCTTTTGCTAGCTCGTGCCCATCAAAAAGAAGTCAATTGAAGTGAAAAGAAGCAAATTTTTCCCTATGTTTTTTGTGATGTGTGTTTTGGAGTCAAGTTGTTCTACAGCTTTTGATTTTAAAGCTCTCTTTATCAAGACAGATATATAAATTAATTGAGGATAACTGGTTTGCAAATACACCAGAGGTCAAATTACATACAGCAATTAAAAAAACCCAACAAACCCAAAAGTATGAATCCACAGGCCCTGGTTTTATAGACAGAACCATGGAAAATTTTCTCTATCAAGGCAAGTAGTTATCAATTAAAGTAGTTACATAAAATCTTTTATCTTACGTTGGTAGTGCTTGGGAAGGTGGGTTTGTATCTTAATGTTTTCTTTGTTGAGTGGTTAGAGGAGTTGAATCCAGACATAAGTAGGAAATTAGTTAAGCAGTTCATTTGATTTGTTTTTGTTGTGGTGATGCCAAAACCAAAAATAATTCATTTCATTTCTTCTGCTTTCAAAACTCACATGGTGTGGAACTAAACTTGAACATCAGACTACATATTTGTTATTTCTTAGCACTGTTGACATCCTGTGTAAGATTTAACCTCTTTCCTTGTAATGGAGTCTCTGGCTGTTGAAATCCATGGATGAAAAAGGAGTTTGTAGTTCAGAACGTGGTAACCACTTTCAATATGTAAAAGGACTTGTTCTCATTAATGTCTCAAAGTGCTCTTCAAACAGGACATGCTTGGCTAAAAACCTGGCAAATTTTGTCTGATTTCCCCTCTGTTTATCAAAGGCTGGATGTAATCAGATTTTCCTTGTGGTGTTATTAATCACCTTAGCTTTCTCAGCAGAGTTTTAGAATGTAACACATTATTTACCCTTTTGTTTTGTGTAATCCTTTTGCTGGTGCGTGAAATATTTTCATTTATCTAGTTTCAGTTACTGGTAAAACTTCAAGTAAAATACTGTGATCTGCAGGTCACTGAAGGAAGACTATATTTATCTAAAGGTTTCTTTACTTGTAAAAGTCAATCCAGTGACAGTCTTTCTTGTTGAAGTTTATTTTAAGGAAAGTTATTTTTACAGAATTCTGAGTTTTCAAGACTAATTTGACTCAGGCAGCATTCTTTTTATGGGTTTGGGGTTTTTTTCAGTTTTTTTGCCTGCTCTGTCTATACCTGTTGGTTTTTATTTATTCTTTAGCTACATTTCTTTGTCTTTCAGTTTTTTTCAGCTTGAACTTGTTTTTTTCTTCTGTTGTAAATCAGCAGAGGTCCACACATCCTCAAACTTCAAACAACTCTTAAAGTAAGAGTCTTTAGTAGGTGTTTACATGTAGCAGGTTATGTATTCAAGTAGGAGGATGTGGGCAATATCTTCTACCTTTCCTAGTCTTTTTACAGCATTTTCCAAACATAACCTGCTTTATAACCACACTGCCTAAAATATTTGCTCTAAAACATGTTATCAGATACTTTGTGTAAAGGCTCTTTCTTGACTGGGAAGCTTCTTAATTAACTTATCTTACAAATTAGACTTATGCACTAGAATGTATTCTGCTTAGCTGTGTTTAAATTAAAATGATGGCTTTAATGCATTTCAAAACCTAGTGAAATAGATTAAATTGAATATTTCAGGTAAGGACAGCTGTCTCCTTCAAAATAGTTTGGAAGCTTAAGCCAGAAGGAAAGTTTTGCTAACAATAGACTCTTCTGTGTATGTTATCTTTATTTTCTGAGTTTGAAAGTGTTCATTTATTTCCCAAGTATGAAAATGAGCTGATTTGCAATGTCTTAGCAGGCAGACGTGTCATCTCTCATGTAAAACAGTGAGACTTAGTTCAGGAGAATGGCAGTATGTACCTAACACTTGAATAATGCTTGTGATCCGTAGGTCCATGAACATGTCCAAAAGATAATTTTATTATCCCAGCTATAGAAAAAGATAGAGAGACACAAAGGTGCATACCCACAGTTCATTCTAAATTCAGGAGTAGAATTTGGGAGTCTTTACTAGCTGTGTTCTGTGCTGTCTTTGCTACAAGTGATCAAGATTCTTTCTGTAGAAATCTGATCATGTTACCCGTGTTTCTTGTTTGGAGATGTTAACCCTTCTTGTACCCCTTACTGCTGTGAATTTGTGCCCAGTAGAACCACTGAGCAACAGAAAGCCCAGCCAGTTTTTGAATTGCTGTGAATACCATAGACCCTCTGGCCATATACGTAATGAAAATTCATGTGCCTAGGAGTTTGAATTCCAGGTTTGTAATCCTGGCTAAATCTTAGGTGCAGGATCCCTTCTCTGGGGCTACACACATCCTGGATTGTGGTAAAAAATTATGGTGTGGGAGAATAAGAGGAATGAACAGATGAATCAGTGTCCTGTGTGATTAAACAATTATTTGCCCAAGAATTAAATGGTCTTGGTTGCAAAATCGGCAGGTTTTATCCACTTAGGTTAAAAAAAACCCCCAAACTTTCCCAAGGTACCCTGCTAGAACCACAACTTCATCTTTCAGTGAAATGCCTTATAAAGCCTTTGACCTCGTTTCCTTAAGTTTTCAGGAGCTGGCAGTTTTTTCTTCAGCTTGTATTAATCTTTCAGTCCTTGTAGTGTGCTGAAGTAATCACAGCAAGATGCAGTTCTGATCAGAAAGGCCAATGGAGTGAGTGTTGTAGATGGATTTGCACCTGCTGCTGTTTCGTTTCTGTGGCTTTATTTTGCCTGGAAAAATGTTGCAGACAGTTTAGAGCTGCTTGGAAAGTCACTTATTTAGTGGTCAGAGGGAAAACATGCTGGTACAGCACTGATGCAGTTACTACCCCCTGTGGGGGTGTCAGCAGTTTGGAAACCCTCGGAGGATTTCGCTGGCATTTTTTTGTTGCTGTTGTATTCATAAATGTAGAATTATGTTTTTAAAAAATGAGTTGTTGTGCAGATATTTTCATGGCATTGCTGTGAACAGAAGGGACCCTCATGTATTTTTACAGTGTGGTAAATACTTGCTGAATGAGTAATGTATTGGTAAGTTTATCTTCCAGCTGAACTGAGTTTTGAATCACAATTGAATGAATTTTTACATCGGTTGGTAGGAGTATTTTATTGAAACAATATTCAGCTGTGGTTGAATTTACAGTTGTAATTTTAACTGTACACTTTAAAGGAGCATCTGATTTTATAAATAAAACTGAAAAAGTATGCTGCAAAAAACTGTTCAAATGTGTGTTTATTTTGTTCTTGGTAATGTGTAGAAAATAGACTTTTAACAGAATGCTCAATACCTTTTTTTGATTGTGTATGGGTTTGGATACATTGTCCATGGGGTCATGGGTACAGTGAAAATGGCCATGTAGTGGCCATTTATGCTGTTTTGTTGAGGAATTTTGTGATAGTTTGCTTTTTTCAGTCACACTCCATCTTCCCAACTCCAGGATATGTTCTTTCTTTTCTAACTGTATCCCATAAGGGCAAGCATTTTGTGTGTGAAATATTACAACTGTATTTCTAAACGTCTGGGTTTTGGCATGTAGGAGTTAAAGCTTCTGTCTGTGATCACTTTTCTAAAAAAAATTTGTTCTAGAGGAAGTACAGAGGAAAAAACAATCATAGGTTTAATTAATGAGCGTGTCTCATATATAGGCAAGGAAGTTCTTAACTAATTGCAGAGCAACAATTTGTTCTTCTTTTTCTGCTTTAAGGGACTTAGCAGAGAGATATGATTGATAGTGCTTAAAGAAGCCTGCAGGGAGTACAAGATACAGAACAAAAGTAGGATCATACTGAAATTGGAAAAGAAAGAAGTAATCTTAGATGAGTACATAACTGAACTGCTTCTGATAAGGTAAGTGATACAGTGCCTTGAAATACAGGCATCTTGAAAGTAACATTGGATGTATCATTGCTGAGAGGTTTTTTTATTTTTTTAAGGTTTAGTTGGTCATTTTAGGCATTCTTAAAAATGTGAGTCAAGTTGTCTATATATTCCAAAAATGAGGATAAATGAATAGGCTTGTGAAATGAAAAATGTTCACGGTGGATCAATGTTTTTATTCAGAGATTTAGGCTCTGTCAGCCTCTCCACATTTCTGCTTTGTCAATAGTAGTCATCCTCCTGCCAGCTCAAGTTCTGGCTCACAGCTGAAAGCCTGAAGTTACACATTTGTGTGGATGTCAGAGGTGAGCTGCATGATGTACTGCTGTATTTTTGGCAGCTGGGGAGAAATTGAACCTGTGATGCTCAATCACCCCATTCTCAGAATTAATGGGCCTGCTTTTTCTGTAGTAGGTTTTGCTTCACAGAAGCATAAATCCCTGTCAGGATATCCATCACACACAGACCTGCTGTGCAGCTCTGCCTGGGCTCTGCCTGCTTGGCCCCATGAACAGGCCAGGCTCTGCTCTTGGGCCCTAGACCTGAGTTTATCTGGCATCTGCCAGGAATGTCGTTTGGGAAGGAATCACATGGGTCCTCAACAGTGTCTCAAACAGTTGCCTCTTTGAGAGGTACCAGTGATGTCCAAAGACAGTCTGAACTCCTTCCTTTTCAGAGGCGAGGACTGTGACTGACAAGGTCTCAGGCTCTGATGAAGTTCTGGTGTATTAGAATTAGCTGAATTCTTCCTCAGCCCCTGCTGCTGCAAGCTGGCTAGCTGGAGTAACAAATTGATTTGGTATTGCTTCTTTGCATGCCAGAAATATTAGAAAGTATTTTGTAGTTTTAAAAGCTAAGGTTTCACTATCTGTAGCTTAATTACCTTGTCTTGACCCCATCCTCAATACCTGACAGCTCTTCATTTCTTTCCTCTCTCAGGTAGATGGCTAGTGAACTTATAATACTTGTGATTTTTTTTTTTCTATTATCATTCACTCTGGTTTTATTTATTTAGCTTTATGCTTGCAGTTTTTGAAAATATTTTTCCCCCAGACTTTTTAGGCACGACACTTCTCCCAGTCTATATGTCTATCTTAGCTGATTATTCATTTAGATAAATTTGAAGTATCTTCTGACAAGTTTTTATTGGCTGATGAGGTAGCAGTAGAGGAGTAATTTCCAGAGAGCCACTGACTTGCTCCACTATGTAAGAGAAGGATGAATGTTGAGAAGATTTCAAATAGCTGCACAGTGCATCCTGCTGCTCTGACTTTGAGGACATTTTTCTCTGTTACATCTGGCATCATCTGTCTTATAATTTACATGAGGTGAATAAGCTGTTTTAAACCTGTAGTCTTTGTTTAAACAGCACAGTCAGAGATTTATGATGTGTACTATTGAGATCACTTTAGCCTGTATATCATGGTTAGGTGTTTACTTCAAGCTTTCTGTGAGCCTTGGTTGGAGTGAGATTTGTACAAAGTATGTATTGAGCAAGGGTTCACAGCTCAGACAGTTTGTGATGTCAAAAATGGCATCTCCCAGAGACAATTCCTGTTTAGCTCTATTTCTTGAAGTTACTATCAGAAGGTACCCAGGGCTGAGAGAGTCTGAAGGTACTCTGCATGCAGGGGAGTCAGGCTAGAAGCTTCTTGTAACTACTGTTTTGTCCTCTCCTTTATTTATGTTACATGCCAAGATAACAGCAACATTATCAATGAGTGGTAGCTCAGAGGAACAAATGTCACTGCCCTTGAGTCTCAAAGCAGGATTATCTATGTCATGTATCACCTTCCTCCACCTGTGTGCAGGTCACAGCCACAGAATCTTTCACATGGTGTCATTCCTGCCTCCACTGACTGTCCAAATCTGTATGTAAAGTCTTGACATTGACAACCAGGTTTACCTTCCATACTGTTCTTGATGATAATCACACGCAATTCTTAAAACTCATCGTACACACCGGCAGCCCTGTCATGGGTAGCTGGGAGCTGGGCAGAGCAATAGATTTGTGGATCTTTGTACAAGTGACTGAGAGAAGCAGTTATCTCCAGCAGTAGTGGGAACAAATGCTTGATCCTGACATGTGCTGATTGTTTTTGAGGTGCCTGGGCGATGGCAGGAGGGGACTGGGCATTGTTAAGCTGCCATCCCTTACCTGCTCAGTATTTTCAGGGAATGCACCAATGTCCCTTCTTCCTGGCCTCCCAGTCTACATTAAGTGACAAAGGAGAAAATCCCCTTGCCTCTGAACTTAGGCACAGTTGAGCCCTTCTGGGAGTTTTCACAGAACCCTACGGGAATTTTTCTTCCCCTGCCCAAGTTCTCTTTGTGCTGTGTATTTGTCTCTTTCTCCTATTACTTCCTTCCTGTTGTGCTGAGCTCTAAGAAATTACTACATTGGTCACAACATAATTGCAAAACATCAAGAATTTATTCATTTCCAAGTAGCATAGAGTCTAAAGTTAGGCGCTGCCTTCATGTTTCTTCATTCTCATTTTCAATCAAGCGAATCTATATACATGTTTTCAGACATCTGTATAAATTATGCAACCAGTCAGGGAGTTTCCTGTTTACACACAATATTTCCAGAAGCACTCAGAAAGATTCCCACGTTTCTTGTACTGTTTCCTGTCCTTGGTCAGGAAGCGTCCCAGCAAAGCAATTCGAGGAGGATTCCCATAGAAAGTCTGAAATCCAACAGCATTAGAGAGGTTACTGGCAGGTGGTTCCCAGGGGGAAAGTACACATTCCACTGCCCCCACCCTTCCTGATCACCCAGCCCTGTGTTCTGACACTGGGGGAAGGAGGGGACTGCCCAGTGTGACCTCTGCTTTAGATGTTGCACTAAAACTCATCCCTGTATTCTGCATTTACATTTAATTCAGCAGGAAATGAACAGGGATGATGTTCTCCATGTATGTATGTAATGGTTGATAACAAATCTGATAATACTGTGTCGCCTGTGCTGAGAGTGGTGGTGGTGTAAATACTGGTGCCTGGGCTGATGAAGCTGGAAATTTGCCTTGACTTAGCTGTTTTTCTAGGGAAAAAGAAAGAAAGGGGGGAAAAAAGTGGAGGGTTTAGAATTAAATGGTCTGGACTTCTTGCCCTCTCTTTTTTTTTTCCTTTTCCATTTTTTCCTCCCTCCTGCCTAAGTGATTCCAGCTTCAAGAACACTGTGGCATACTACTTTATACTGTACTGTTTGTGAAGTCTGTGGATCTGAAATGACATCTTGATAACAATTCTGTGTAGTTTAAATTTTTATTTTTCTTGTTTCAGGGACAGGTGGTTATTTACTTACCTCTTTAATATTTTCCCCTGGGTTGTAGTTGCTGGGAGTAAGACCTGTTAATGGGGAGACGCAATGAAATGTTTTACCATTTAGAAATCATGAATTAGGCAAGTAATTCTCATTTGCCATAATGCTATAGCTGACAGAGGCCTTGGACTGGAATGTGCAGGGTAACATCTATTGCTTCCCAAACCATCCATTGCTACTGAGTCTGCATTTTCTGCAAGTATTGATGTTTTGTAAGACTGCTATTCTGTTCTGTCTGCCAGCTCCTCTTAGGCCAATCTTCTCCTTGCCCTGCTTTGGCTATCTGGAAGTTTTGCAACACTCATTTGCAGATTTTGAGGTGGTGTTGAGCTGCAGGCATGGCTGCTCAGCAGGTTTCCCCAAAATCCACGTTAACTGGGAATGACAGCTGTTTGCTGCTTATGCATAACGTTGTATTTTAGCAAATACCAGGAGCTGGGGTGTGGTATCTGTGGGAGCTGGAGGTGCAAACCATGGGCACCTTCCCACTGCTGTGGTAAATCCTCACCTGCTTTGCTGTCCTCAGTCAGTGTGCCCAGGAGCTCTGGCAGGAACTGGAGCAGGGAGGTGCTTCCAAGGCTGCCCAGCCTCTCCAGGTTTAACCTTGAATCTTCATCAGCTGTCAATGGAAGATGACAAAAACAGGCATAGGGTGAGTCTTTTGCTTTGCATCCCTGTTTCAGTCTGTGTCAGGTGATTTCTGATCAGGTCTGTTGACCCCACCTGTTGAAGATTTTAACAAAAATACCAACTATCCATCCTTATTTAGTTATTATAATAGGGGATAGTTGGTTTTGTACTCCTTTATTTCCAAAGCTTTGAGAAAATATACCTTCCTGACATTCATCGCAGATTCTCATTTCTCTGGCAGATGTTTCATTACCAAAGTTTTTGACCAACAGCAGCCTCTCCTGTCACTTGAGGTACTCAACGTCATCCTTCCAGTTCCTTCCACACAGCCCAGACTTGTATGTAATTTTAAAATTTTTATTTCAGTTCATTTCTTTATCAAGTAGTTCCTATGCTGCAGCTTTCCTATGAATAAAGACAAAACTTCTTGATCAAGGCCTATTAAGCTGCTTCATTTTACAATTACTAAATCCAAGGCAAGGTGTGGAAGGGCAGGAATAAAGGTAGGAAAACTTACAACTTATTTTGGCAGCTGCGCTTCTTGGTGCAAAAATACTTTTTCCAACACAACAGCTTGCTGGTAGCTGATACAATTAATTTGTCTACACACAGAGAATTTAGAATTCTCTGGCTAGCCTGTGCCCCAAGGCGGGTTGCCAACAGAAGCCCTTAGCAGTGCTATATTCCAGGTAACTTGGGTTTTTTGTAATCTGAGCAGTAAATTTCATCTTTGCTAATATATAGCAGACGTTCAAAGTTGTGAGCAACCAGAGGGTGTCATTATCAAACACTCTTTGTGTAGATGAAAATAATTTTGTAATTGTACTTGTAGGTGACCTATGGAGTTTCAGTTGCTCTGACCTGCAGGGATGGGTGTGACTGTGAGCTCCTCACATGGATATGTAAGAAAGTAAAATGAAAATAATCTCCCAACGTTTCAAAAACTTGCACAAAGATCAGGAGCTTGAAGACCTTGGACATCCATGTTATTGGTTTATTCACTGCATAAAAGGACATTTGCAAAGGATAGCGAGGATTTCAATATTGGACTCAGTATAAGAACACAAAAAACTCCCAGTGCTATGTGGAGACAATCTGTATCTGTGGCCATAGATTATTCTTTAAATCAGAGCAGTGCTAGCAGGTAAATTTGCTTTGGGATTTTAAAAAAAAAAAAAAAGACAAACAAACCAAAAACAACCCTCTTTAAGAGAGTTCCTCTTCTGTCTTCTCAATCCCAGAGACTCTTTATACCAGCAAGGAAGATCTAAAAGCACAGTGTCTTGAACCTAATGCAATAATGGTTAGAGCCAGCTATGATGTGACAGATATTACTCATATTGAGTCATGGGTACCTGTAAATGCAAATTACATTGTGGAAGGCTTGAGAAGATGTTAGCTTAATGAGACCAAGATTTTCAAAGCAGACTGGGGACTGCTGATACCTATGAACCAGCACAACAGCTGTTGCAAAGCAGGTAAGAACAGCTACTTTTTAATAGTCAGCTTTATGCAATAACTTCTGGATTGGTTTGCCTGTTCTTTTAGAACTCATTTCAGAGAGTCTTCCAGTACCAGTCAGGTCTGGTGACAGTAACCTTCCAGATTCTGCTGTGCATTTTTGCTGAGACATTTCAAACCTTGAGGATTGGTTTCTCAAGCAAACATTTATTCTTTCCCTGGGATGAATGGAATCTGAATTAGTGCAAATAGCATTCTCAATACACAGGACTGTAAGAGAGATTTGCGTGTTCTTGATGTTTGCAAAAGGTTTCCCCTTCTTTAAACATGTAAGAGCTCAATTCAAAGGGTACAAACAGGAGAGACTGTACAGCCAAGCTTCTTTAAGTTACCCAGTACCTATGAATGCTCAGACACTGAATACCAGCTCACATTCAGTGTTGTAAGACTCAGATACCTTTTTCTCCTCAATGTATACTTTTGTTTCGGAGCAGAACAGATACAGGCCCCTGGGAAAGCACGGCTGCTGCTTTCCTGGTTTTACTGCTCCAACCCCTGCCTGATAACCATTAAAATCAAAAGCCTCTTACCTGAGTGTTGATAAGACATCTCACTGGCATTGATGATGGGGAGAGACAAGAGAGGACAGGAGAAGCTGACGATAATGAGACAGCAAAGAATCAGTTTATGCATCGTTGCTGTGTTGGACGTTTCGTTGTGTCTAACCCTGTAACTCAGCACTCCTGTCTAACTGTAGCCTCAGCTCCCACTTTCACCCATTATATAGCCACTCATGACCTCATAAATATCATCATGTTCTCTCCCCCCTTCAAAAAAAAATCCAATGAATTTATTGCCCATTGATTCTAAATGGAAACCACTTTGCATTGATGTAATTTTTCAAGGTAACAGTTCATAGACAATAAATTTACTGTCTTATAGCTTGGTGTACAAATGGATATTATATCAAACCAAGCACAGTAAAGTTTATAAATCTGGCATTTAAAAAAAAGTAACTTTCAGTTATAAATCATGAGTTAACAAAAGGGTCAGACTTTGTTGAAATGACCAGGGCAATAGACAGCTGATTTATGAGCCTTAGCAGTCTTGACGCAAAGCATCTGATATGAAATGCACTTTTTTTTCCCCTCTCTCTTCTGTGAGATGGATGAATGTGTTGTGTTGTATTTGTTGTGCCAGAAAAAGTAAAAAACAGAGGGACTTAGAAATGCTTGATACTTACGAAGATAATATTAGGAGAACTCAATTTTTAAATGTTTTTTTGTTCCCCCTTGCAGAATTTCACATCTATTTATTTGGGAAGACCTCATCCTATGGTGCCCTAGAGAATTGTCTTGGCAGAGAAAGTACAGCTTCCATCTGGAGACTTCTTGGTACATATAAACTATTTTGGTTGATATTAAACACAGGTCCCTCTGTAGACTGGAAGACCATTTTCCATTTCACTTATCTTCTCTTTCAGTTGGAACTAACTACTTAATTCTGAGTATGTTAGCAAGGTTTTTCCCATTTGCCTTTTGCCTAATGCTAACACAGGGGTTGCCTCATGTAATCTCATCACTTTAGTCTTTCTTTCCCTCTGTCTGGTGTATTTTGTCTTCTTTATTTACAATTTGATTTATCATATCACAGAGCAAGGACTGACTGGACTGGTTCCTCACCTCCATTCTCTATGCAGTGTCATATCCAACTGTACAGAGCCTTGAAAATTAACAAAAAAGGTAAGTTTTTTTAAAGGCAATAAGACAATATTCTTTCCTTTTAATGGTGAGAAGATAATGCCTGTTCGTAACAAATTGAGGTTTGTTACTTTTCTGCCTCTCTACTCAAATGTTTTTGTCTTCAAATGTTCTTCAAAATGCTATGAAATCTAGCTAATGTTGCTAAAGTTGTTTCCATATGCTGAGTTTTGTGGTAATTAAGTTGCAAAAGGTGTGAACTTACCTGCTTCTCATCTTTTTCCTTTATTAGCATTTCCTGACAAAGATTAATTTTTGTATTGTACATCCTGTGGCTCCTAAGACTAATTTCAAATTGGCTACATCAGTTATGTAGAGCAGAAGTATTTCTGCTGTGAGTCTAACTCAAGGGGAGCAGTCTCCCTATGGGTGAGCTAACAGGGTGTCCAGAAACACACTGGGCTCTGAAAGAGGTTGAGGTCAGAAAGCACCTCTGGAAGTCTCATACTCTAATCCCCCTGCCCCAAGCAGGGTCAGCCAGAACAGTTGGTCCGGGAGTGTGTCTAGTCAGGTTTGAGTAGATCCAAGGATGGAATGGGACAGAATTTCAAAACTAAGCTTGGTAAGGCCCTTGGCATCCCCTTGTAAGTTCAAATCCTCTGATCTGAGTGCACTGGTGGAGTGTTGGAGAGGTGGGAAAGGACCTGCAGCTGTCCTGCCAGCCTAAACTTCCCTGTGTGCACAGAGGGGGCTGGTATTTGACTTGCCTTGACTATTGAACATATGCTTCAGGCATCTGAATGACAAATCCTATTTCTCTGGACTTCTCTTTGCTGAACTGAATGTTTATGACAAAAGAATTTCTCTGTAATCTAATATGTTTTATTCCCCTTTCCCTGTGCTTCCCTATGTGGGAGATAAGTAGCAGGAGAGGAATTCTCTCTCCTTATCTGAGTCATGCAGCTCTTTGTTCCAAAACTGCAGACAGTAATTAGGTCTGATTTGATGCATGATCTCACTGTTGGTGCTGGATGCTCTGTACAAATGCTTCTCCTTCAGTGAACTATCAATGACAATGGTATTATCAATATTCACTCTACACATCCTCCAAGGAAAGCTAATGAAGCACTCTTACCAGCAACTGCTGTCCTTTGTCTTTTCTCAAGGAAGACTCAGCCTCTTAGATCCATGCGTCATGCTCAAGTCGGGCAACTTGCCCGTGGCTTATTGCCTCTGCTTAGGTTTGAAGTTGTCACTTAGACACTCTTTCCTCTCCCAAAATGTCAAAGGCATCTCCCTCGGGCGTCATCATGCCAACGTCATCAAGAAACAGCTCATCCCAAACAGAGGTACAAATCCAAAGGTACAGATCCATGGGAGAGGGAAGTCAATGGGAACGGAACTTTGACAACTTGGAAATTGATTTGAAACTCTTCTGCAATATTTAGTGGGGAAAGCCTTCAAAGTTCTTATTTAGTCTTTCAAGTGCATCAGAGCAGCAGTAGATAGATAAATTGCAGTAGTAGGGTTAGATAAATCACTGAGCAAATTCTAAGCATTAAATATATGTTAACCTATCATAAAAGATTATCCTTCATTATTAGAAGAAACAACAATTCCTAGTTTAATATGATGGCTCATGAAGAACAAGTTGCTAGTCAGGCCAGGACAACTTTGAAAAAAAAATAAGACTCGATGGAAACAATCACAAACATCCCCAAAAATTATCTACTTCTGTGTAAAATAGTATGGATGAAATGTAATCTATAGTGCAACAGTTCTTTCCCCTGTTGCTGAATGCTTTATGGCAAGCAAGGCATGAGTTATTAGTCAAATATTACGACAGCTGGCAAAACCAGGAATTTGAGAAGGTGTGATTTACCAGTAGCATTTGTATGAGGGACTTCTTCAGAGGATAAAACTTCTAGTGTTAAACTTTGGCTTAAATTTAGTTTACAAGGAAAGAGGTGTGCAGCAGAATGATTTTTGTTTTGGCACTGGTATTGCAGATGAGCTTGTTATTGTATGAATACGCATCTCTTCCTTGAATTTTACCACCATTTTTTACTTAAAATGTTGTTTCAATGAGTTATACGTGTTGGCTGGAAAAATATTTGCACTGTTATTAATTTTTCTTTTAGGGTCTATTGTATAGGGGCTTGGAGGTTTTTACATTGCTGTCACTGCAGATATCTGTTCTCATTAACACCTAAGACTATATTTTGACTTAAAATTTAACATTTTAGCTGATTATTCAGCTACATAATGTGATTATTAGTTTTATTTTGCATACTAGAATAGCTGCCTCATTAGATCATGTATGGAATAAGGTGGTTTTTTTCTTCAACCAAATTACATTGCCCTATTTATACTGTGCTGAAAATAGCCTGTTTGGAGAATAAGGAAACCAAAGAAAAAAACCTAAGTTTAACCTGCTGTTAACTTTTTTTTGAAGATGCTTCCTCTGTTCACTGTGTGTGAGCTGTAATGCAGCAGCATATGGGGTAGCACTACAGAGGATGCATTTGGGTATGCATAGGAGTATTTAATCTTAAGAATTTCTTTCAATGTTTTGTAATACCTCTGAGGGGTTCTGACCTAGGCTTTCTTGTTCTGAGGTTGGTTGAAGGTATGTAGGTGAGTATGTGCTTGCCTGAACATGCACCCTTGTGTGATGAAGATGATGGGTCCTTAGGCCTCTCTGAAGGTATTTTTTTTTTTTTTTTTGCTACAGAATTGGCAAGGTCTGACAATTCTTGAGCATGGGATTGCAGCTGCCAAAACACTGTGCCTTTGTAGTATAGTTTCCACCAGTTTGAGGGGAAAAAAACCCTCTTGCTCTTTAGCCCTGCTGGGCTGGCACACTGTGGTCTGGGTATATTCTCCAAGTGGAGCTTGACAAACTGGTCCCTGATTCCCCTGTCCTCTCAGCACTGCAGAATTACCAACTTGAAGCTTCACACTGTTTGACATGAAGGAAAGTAAATCTGGCATGACTGAGACTTGGAAATCCAGCACTTCAATGTCTTATGGCAATTGAATTCTGGATAACACAGCTGCAAACAGAGAAGCAGAAACCAGATCTTGAAATTAGGTTTTTTCACCAAAAAAAAAAAAAAAAAATGGAACTAACTACACAAGTACAGTTTATTTTTTAAACTGAAATTATGATAGCAGAGTGTGTAAGAAAAAAGAGGAACACATCTGCAGCAAAGCTGGAACTTCTCTGTTGCTTTCACCTGCTGTCCCAAGGCACCCCAAATAATCTCTTCAACTCTAATAAGAACTTCTGATCTGGATAAAAGCAAAATTAAAACTTCTTTATTTCATTTTTCTGGTTATCACAGAAAGGAGCACAAAGCAGCCTTGTTAAAAGGCACAGGCAGTTTGTTGGCTCTGTCCATCCTTCTCATTTTATCAGTCACTGCTGTAGAGCAAGCAGGAGCCTTGGGCTTACTTTGAGGGAGGTGCACATATTTCTGTAATGCTGCTGCACTTGGGAAGGGGAAAATTTTCCAGTTTGGGTTTCTTTGTCACAGAGAACTCTGTTGTGAGACGTTTTCAAGGTAAAAGCTTTACAAATATTTCAGCAATGCAGAGTAGTCCAAATCAGCTCTGAGCTAGCCAGCACTCCAGTCCTTCCTCGCTGAGGTGGGGAGTGTGGGGGCAGAGAGGTGTTGGGAAGAACAACTCGGTGTCCTGCCAGCTCCTTACCTGGGGCTCGGTGGGAGGTGGGACCTGCACGGGTTTGGGGTGGGTTTGTGTTTGTGTTTGGGGAGGGTCCAGGGTCGGTGTGTGTTTGGTTGGGTTTGGGGGGCTGGGGGTGTGTGTTTGGCTTTGGGGCTCAGTGTGTTTGTGTTTGGTTGAGTTTGGGGGTGTTGGTGTGTTTGTGTTGGAGGGGTCGATGAGTGTTTGGCTTTGGGGAGGTTGGTGTGTTTGTGTGGTTACATTTGGGAGAGGTATATAGGTTTGGGAGTGTTGGTGTGTTTGTGTTTGGGGGGTCAGTGTGTTTGTGTGCATGTGGCTGGATTTCGGGGGATTTCAGTGGGTATGTACTTGTGTTGGGGTGTCAGTGTGTGTGTTTAGGTTGGGTTTGTGAGGGGTCAGTCTGTGGTTGGGTTTGGGGGGTTGGTGTTTGTGTTTGGGGGAGTGGGTGTTTTTGTGGTTGGATTTGAGGGTGGTTGCTGTGTTTCTGTTTGGTTGGGTTTGGGGTTTTCTTAGTTTTTCTCTTCTGAAAAAGGTTCTATCTCTGTTGCTTTCTTACATACGCCCATATTTCTCAGCTAAGTGACTCTTGGTTTTTTGAAGAACGATTTAGTATGATCAAGAGGCTTCTTACTGTGAAGGAAGTACCCATACCATGTATTCCTTAGGCATTAGTTTTTCTTGAGAAGCTTCACTGGTAGGAGTCAGCATCACTACAGGCACTGGACCTGTATGGGAGGCTCAGCCTGCTAAGGAACACCCCAGCAATGTGTGGATCAAAGCAAAGAAGACACGTTGGGACAGAGTTGTTATTCAGGAGTGGGTCTTGCATGGAGAATGCTGTGATCTGCTCTGCTTTCCCCTTTACTGTCCTCATCTTCCTTTTGCTATGGCCTTTGCTGCCTTGGGTTTTCTAAAAGCAATCAAGGCTTGTTCTCACCATAAGAAGCTTGGAAGACCTGCTTTTTTATGTCATTTAAATCTCTGAAATCAGAGCTAAAGCATTTTGTGCAAGCTTTTGGTCTTCACAGGGCTTTTATGTAGCAGCCCCTTTGTTAGTCCTTTCTTATGCCTTGTTTCATTTCATGTACTAATTTACCTTTCCTCTCTCTTCCTCCTGAGCTCCTATCTCATCTCTTGGTGTCTGATCACCTGCACCACTGTTGCAAAGAGCTGGTGCCAGTTCACTGCCTCTTGCCTTGGGTTCCCACTACCCAGAGCTCAGCCTGCAGCTCACACTGCAGCTGCACACTAAGGTGGCTGCATTAAATGTATTCCTCAACAGTTCTATCAGCAGTCCATGATGTATTTAACTTTTTGAAACAATAGTACAGTCTTCCTGAGGTTTAATTCTGGTTGTAATAAAAAATTATCAAGCTAAACCTGATGCAGAGATAGGTGATTGCTGCATACCGTGACATTTTTCACTCTTGTTCTGTTCTTAAACTTACACCATTCATTGTTTTTAAAGTAGAGTACTGAGGGGTTTTCCAAACAAATTATTGTCCTGGAGGCTGCCTACACAGACATCTATTCAGCTGAGGATTTAAAGGCATGAATTCCAGCTTAACATTTGTCTCCTAGGACTACGAATGCAATTTTTATAAAAACTGGTACTACTAATGTCGAAAAGGGAAGCAGCAATTCACTGCTAATTCTTTTCTTAGCAGTTTGGATGATAGAGTGGGCAGGCCAAGCTGTTGTCTTCTACTTTTTCTGGCCTAAAGTGATGAAGTGCAGAAACAGTAAAGCAGCAAATTGCAAGAGATGGACAAAGCCTAAGAATCACCTTCTAGATTTCCCTGCCTGAGACTACTTCATAATCTGTTAATTGCATGGTGCTCTGACTCATTTGTTTCTTACTACAAATAATTTTATTGGAAACTTAGTAATATATTACTATCTGTTCATTGTTTTACTCTCTGTCCTGTTTCATCATCTAAAAGAGCTAGAGGATAAGGACTTCAATCTACAGTGGTGGCAGAGCAAAAGAGTTTTATCAGAGGTGTCCTTGTGCTTTTCAAAAAAAATTTTTATTTAGCTTTTCACATTTGGTGTACACATACTCTTCCTGTTTTAATCACAGATGTTTAGGATTACTTTTCACTCCAATACCTGCTATCACATAGCTGTTATCAAAGGCAAATTTCAGGTAGTTCTGTAGAAGTTCAGCATGTGGGCAGGAGCCACTGACTAATTAAGAGGAATGCTAATAATCATTGGCATTTAGCTGTCGTCCACTTAGCGTAGGCAGTAAATGAATGGCGCACAAAAGCAGACTTTAATTTTTTAACTTTGTTTTCTGGCTGCATAATCCCTTTAATCCTTCACTATCAGAGTTTTTTTATTAATTAAATGGAATCTCTGCAGGCTCAGTGATTCACATTTCAGGGCAAATAAGTGTATTTAACGGGGGAGGATTGGCATAGGTCTCACTGGGCAACTTGAGGTCTAAAACAGTTCTTTCAAGGTTGTTTTGTAAATGAATGTGTGTTCCTTGGCAGTCAGCCGTGTAGGATCTTCACTGTTTAAGAGCTGAGTTCCAGTTTAACTAAGAATTCCTGCTGCAAGTGTTAACTGATTTCTTTGTGGTCACTGACCGATCTTGACTGGGGTAGAGAACCATCCCTGGGAATGGGAGTGACCAACAGGAGCAGGAATTAACAGAGGTGAAGGAAGCAGCGATCAGATCTTTGTCTTTTGATGCCACAAGTTGAACGTTTCTTGCTGTAATGGGATTGGAATCTTCTTTCCAATTCCCAAGGCATATTTATGGCATAAGAGAGTTCCAAAGAGCAGTGAGCGTTTAGCTGGATACTCTCATCCTTTTGCTATGTGTGCATCTCTTTTTCAGTCAGGATTGTAACAGACAGGACCAACTGGTTAATTCTGAGCAAGTCTTCTGCAGAAATTTGGAAACACAGGAAGATCCACCTGTGCTTGGAAGAGTTAGGACCTGTATCACCAGGGAAGGATATATCAGATAAGCATGTTGTAGCACAGTCCTGTATTTTTACTTTACGCTCCTGCTTCCTGTTGTGCAGCCCCTGTTCTGTAATGTGCAGAAGAACTATATTCTGGTGAAGGAGAAGAAATGCTGAAGATCTTTGCAGAGAACAACATTCCAACTAGCTTTTAGATGTCATTTATGATCTTAAATGTCTTTTCCAACCTAAATGATTCAGTAGCTCCTGCTCATGACATCCACATCTCCACTAGTGCTTGTGATGCTCCTTGTCCTTAAGCTGAAGAGGGTGATGGGGATGTGTTTCTATTTGTAACTGCTCAGCTCTATTCTTGGCCTTTTCAGCTGAGGAAGTAAGTTGATTTTACAAAGCTTAAACTATGTAGTATCCCATCCCAGTGCCCATGTAGCTTTTTAAAAAATCCTCTACAAGACAATCAGGATTTGTGCTTAGAAAGAAATTAATCCATTGCCAACCACTGTATGTGGAAACAGGATAAGGTGGGAAGCTTCCAAAGCTACTTCTGTTTAGTGCTTGTTTCTGTCACCATATTCATGTTTTATTTATATAATCATCTCTTTATGTGTCCTTAGGAATGACTGGAAGACAGTGCAGAAAGTTATATAAGGTCAGCTAATTAGTACTGCCACAACACAGTAAATCTTTTTCCTGTTCTGTAATGCCCTAAAGCAAATTTAATCACTGTTGAAAAGCACACAGTGTTTATAACATGTTACGGCCTCACTGTTCCCTGTGAGAAATATTCTGGTCATAGCCCACCCTACTGAGGAGTGCAAGTGAGATGCAATGACAAGAGAATATGTTACTGTCACATCCACTGGGTTCCTGAGTACGGTGCCTGTTCAGCTTCTTAAATACTTTAAAGCTAAAGAAGAGCAGCTTCCTTTTCTCTTATTAGAACTCTTAAGTTTGATGCAACCATCAAGAATTTCCTGTGCTTACATTTCTACTTCTCTAAGGTAATACAGGTACTGAGGTGTGCCTCAAGTGAGGTGTGACTGCAAGTCAAAAAGTTGCTTTATTAGGGATGTCTGTAACACTGATAATGTTTAATGTTTAATCTGACAACTGTGGTGCTGAACTGCACTGAGCAGTTTCTCTGAAGTCAATAATGTATTTTTCCCAGCACTCCATTCAAATACATGTTCACTGTGTTTTCCATTCAAGTTAAAGAAAAATAATAATCTTTTAGATGCTTCATGAAATATTGGTTTAGGCATGTATGTACATCCACGTTAGAATTGTACTCTTTTTCAAAGTTGCCCTAAAGTTTGTATGAAGGTGACTAAAAGTAGTGTGATACCTCATTTTTTCTTTTTGTCTTTGCTTGCTTACAGACCTGTTTAGTGTTCTCTTTAGGTTAAATTGTTTATGCTTGTTCTGAATGGGCAGCATCAAAATATCAACACTGTGAATACTAGCAGGATTTTTTAAAAATACAAATATTTCTCAAGTCTGTAGTGTTGTAACTAAAGATGCATTGTCTCTTTTACCTCTCCTCGCAAATTCCTCTTCTTTTTTCCAAAATTTAGTTTGTTTTCAACCTGCTGAAGTGTTTGTATGCAGGAAAAAATTGAGCTAAAGTAACCCAAGATTTGTTTTTAACCTGACTTAAACGGGTAACTTGGATATTTTATTTCAGTTTTGAGTGTTTTGTTTCAGTTTGGGTTATGTAAACTGAGAATAGGTGCAACAGATTTAAGGTCCACTATGTGATAAGTCATCCTTAAATTGAAGTAGGTGTCTTTGTATGCAATTTTTCATTCGCTAAATCAAATAGAATTTGACTTATTTTCTTCAAGCAAATGTATTAGAACAGGAGAGCTCTTCCCTGGTTTCAGGATGTGTTTAGGTGGTGGTTTTTGGTGAAGTGCAATCCCCTTTGGTTCAGTATAGTCTGATGCTTGACCTGGCAGGCGCCCAGGTTCTAGAAGGTGAAAGGAAACACAGCAGGTGATATCACAAGAAACTTCTGCCAAATGGTTGTTAGAGGGAAATTCTATTTTTGTTGTAGATTATATTAAAATGTCTTACTGCAGTGAGGGCAGTGACAATATCCAACAGGTGTTATGCTCTGCTCTCTGCTCCTGATGCACAGCTAACACAGAACCTGTGGGATGGAGAACCTCTTCTTACAGCCCCTGAGGCCGCCCTGTGTCAAGGGAAGGCTTGTTCCTAGCTGAGAGAGGAGCTGAGGTGACCCCTGGTGATAAAATAGTGCTTCATGTAATTTTAAGAATGAAACTTACCTTGACTTTTAAAAAGGTGACAAAAAGTCAAATGAAGTGGTACGAGTTGCCTGTTAATATTTCCTGTGTGAACCATCTCCTACGAAGGTTTTTGCATCATCTGTGTCAGTATCAAATGACTGTCAGAGAAGACTGATAGAAAGACTGAAAATAAGAAATCATATTCTGCTTTAAAAAAGTTATTTGATGTTTACATGTTTTAGAGGAGCCACTACAGTTTGTCTCTATCATCCAGAAGTATTAGACACAGAAACGCCTTTTTCTACAGGTGGAGAGGGAGGTGAGAAACAGAAACCCTTTTACTATGAATCTTCTATTTTCCTTAGCCACACAAGTCTTGCAAGAAATTACAAATCCAAGGCATGTGATGAACATGATTTTAATTACTGATGCTACTAACTATGCCAGGAAATGCTCCTGGTTCTGGAAGCAATAAAAAAGCAGCAGGATCCTCTGCTTATACTTGTCTTTAAAGAGAATTTTTCTCCTTCCCATGTGTTCAGAACTCTGCTGACATCACTTGGGCCTCTGTGTATGGTCTGGCTAAGAGGACACTTTCTGACTTCCAAGAAAAACAAATGGAAATTCAAAAAGCTTGCATCTGGCCTGTTACCTCATCCTCGGCCACCTGGGCTGCTTGACAGTCATTAGGGCATTCCCAGTTCCATTTTGCTTGCTATATAATAAATTTAATGACTGTCAAAAAAAGAGACATTCACAGAAAGCAGAGAACACTTAAACTTGAAGTGTTACCATAGAATTACAAAATGATTAGGGCTGGAAGGGACCTTAAAGATCATGTAATTCTACTCCCCTGCTTGTACATGAATGGGTATGCTGACTTTAACACCAGCAAGGAACTAAACTCCAAATAAGCCACCCTCTTTCCTCTACCCCTTCCAGTGAAGGAGGGACAATAAAGGAGAGATTATGGTTTCAAATAACAATTTCCTAACACCAGAAAGCAGTGGAACGAGACACACAGTAACAGCTGTACAAATAGCAAAAACATACAAAAGGGAAGGTGTTTTACCCAGAAAAGGGTATTCACTATAGGGAACAAAAAAACCCATGGTGGCAGATGCTTCCTGTTGATCATGCCTTTGTCCTGACCATTCCTGTCCCGTTCTCTGTTGTATTTGGGAAACAAAGGCAATATGGGGAGATCTCCCATAGTGCATGTCCTCTCCAGCCTGAAAACAGCAAAAGCCAGAGACAAACAACCCCCAGAAGCTCCGTTGTTCAAATCAGAGTTGTGTAGCCACTTTGCTGAGCTCAGTTTTCTGTAGATGCCTGTGCTTCTCCACTGCTGAGGAGAAAAAAATGTCCCTGCTGGGGGGGCTGACCTCGTGCCACCTGGCCCTGCTGGCTCAGCAGCACCTCAAAGCTGTCCCTTCAGCACCACTGTCCCAGTCCAGAGAAGTGAGAAGGGGAAGCAGCAGAGGAGCTGAGGTCACCAGAGTTAATTGGGGACAGTCCCTCTGTGAGTGAGGCAGGGTGGTGACCATCCAGCTTTCCTTGCCCAAAGAAACACGCCCCAGTGATGATGTGTGTGGTGAAAAAAGAAGCTAAGATGCACAAGATCTATCAACTGTTTGTCATTGCCAAAAGATTCTTCTTCAGCTCTTCTTCTGCAATATGGACAGCCAGGCTTTACAGCTTCCTTCTGCTTTAATTACCAATAGTAAATTATGCAGGGCAGTTTTTTTCCCATTCACCCTTCCTGGATAAAAGATTTTTTTAAAGTGTTCCACGTGCAGATAGGAAAGCTGCTATCCTCTGTGTTAAAAAACAAACAAATTCAGCCACAAATTCTATTCAGGAAAGCCAATAGAAATTTAATTGTGATGATAGTGTTTTTTTAATCTAGTCACTGATGATCGGTAATTCTCACAATGTAGCCCTTTGTAAAAACAACAAAGTCTTTAAAAAATGGATACTGACATAATTTCTGCTTCTGTGGTTTGCATACTAGACCCTTGTCATATTATCTACCTTTGACTGAAGTTTTACTACCTGCTGTGGACTATTTTTTTTTTCAGAAGACAAAAGGATAACTTGAAAAGGAAAAAAGGAAGGTACAACTGTGTGTCTTTTTTGCAGATACAAGCTTCCTAACAAAATTGATGAGTCTGCTTATTGCATTTTCATAGCATACTGCCAGAAGTGGTTACAGCTGTCTGCTACAAGCATAACAAAAAGGAAGATTTAAGCAAGTTTTTTAATATTTTTTTATTAAATATCTGTTTATGACATATAGAATGGGAGCAAGTTTCTAATACATTTGTTCTATATGATCACAGTGATGGTAAATTAAACATCACACAAGAATGATGTTCACAAAAGTGCATGATTCAATGGCTGTAATTTGAATTTCTTATAGAAAGCCACAATTCATAGAATGTGAATACGGTATAAATCTGAAAATGGCTCAATATTCTAGCTATCTTGGTATTTGTAGTTATGCTGTTGTTATGAGTTGGAATGTCCTGCTTGGGTGCTTGGTGGCAAAACAGATTAATTCACCTGTATTTATTTTCATTTCTGTGAGGACCACAAGAAACACAGCTCTTCTGCCAAAGCTTTTGGGGAGTGAGGAAGCACTGCACACTGTGAAGTGCCCTGATCTCCCCTTTTCAATTATACCACGATTTATTTCACTTTTCAAAATAGTGTTTCAGTCTTTCCTTGGTTCTTATTAATAAACGTGTTTGCTTTTAAATATATATGAAGTGTTTCACAGAAGTACAAATTAGCCAGTCTCCTGTGCTGCTTCTGTGACCAGGTGATGAGCATCTTGTGAATTGCAAATATATCATCTGCACACATGAGACAAGTTGTTTGTGCCAACAAAATCTGCTTATCATTAATTCAGGCCTCAGTACTCTCAAATGACAGAAGTCACAGGTAGGATTGTCCACATAATTCTTTGATTGAAAGGAAGGTTATTTCTAACATTTTATTCAGAATGTACCTTCTTCTATGAATGACTATTCCCTGAAACAGTCCAATGCTCCAGTTTTGGTGGAAATGTGTCCTCAATGGTCACTAAGCAGATTTATTTTTGCTTCAGGTACGGACAAGAATAAGGGGTTTGCACCTTATTTGAAGCATTTAAAAATGTATTGCAAAATATATGCAGAATTTACTAGCAACCTGTAAAATTCCAGCTAGCATCTCTTTTTTTCCCAAGGAGAAAACACCAGATGTTTTGAGTTACAGGACGTGTACATTCATTCTCTACCTTATGTTTGGGCTAGAACTTAAGGACAAACCGAAATAGTCTTTTTATCTTGTTCTAAAATACAGTCAACAGGGACTAAATATAGTCAGTGATGCAAAGGTCTTTGATTTATAAATATATAGCTTTATTAATAGTTTGGTGGCTTTTCATGTGTCCTGTTCATGCCTTCAAGTTTGTGATTTTGATGCAATAGTCACTCAGCTCTCTTGGTTGAAAGTACCAATAGAAAGAAGACTTGAGCTAGGCACAAAAAAAATTCACAATTCAGACTTTCTATGGCACTTATTTTCTAACTATATAAAACTTAATGTTTTATATTTACTTGTACATAAGTTTATCAAAATGTGTAAGTGTGGCTTGGTGAAAATAATCTGCTATTGTAAGACAGCTTGTCATTGTTCAAATGCAAAATAATTTTCTCTTTCTTGAAATCAGAGAGGGGAAAATCACCTTTACCCCACATATTGGGGCATTTTCATTCTATTTTTGAATAACATTTACTGAAGTAATAAAATATGTGAGTCTTGTAAATGGTTAAAAATCGTGTTGCAAATGCCCATACTCAAACATGTATTTTCTTTTTTCTCAAGACCACAGTTAACAGTATTTGATCAGAGAGACAGATACAGTTTCTGATGTTAAAATCTTTCCAACCTCAGTTACAAAAATAGTACCACAAAGATACCACAGGGACAGCTTCAATGTACATTAAGTTTACATCACCTAAAAGATCAAAGCTGAATGATGTAGGGCTGAAGGTGGTGCAGTCCAGCTGCAAAGAAACAGCTATTTCTAAGCTCAAGTCAACCACAGCTTCTCTCAGTGTTTCCACTGCCTCCCTCAAGCCAATCAGTGTAATACAACAGCAGATGCTGCTGTGGAACACTTTGCAGCTCAAGATTTTTATGGCTTCCTTTCCCCTACATGTAAGGAGGGGTGCAGTGGTGAGGCCAAGGATCTGTTTCCAGGGCTGATGGGATCAAATGAGCTCCATCTGTATTTGCACACAAACCCCAAGACTGCTGGGTTTGAGCCAGACTTTGGGAGGAGCAGCAGTTCTAGACTCAAGAGGATGGCTGGTACTAAGAGACCATGAGTGTGACCAGTGACTCTACAATGTGTCCCAGATCTCCTTTTTAGCTTCAGATGCTTTTGGAATGCATGTAAATTATGGTTCAGGTAACATTAACGAGAGACTGCAAAAACTATTCTGCACTTCTGTTAGAGCAGAAATGCAGTACTTCTGTCTACATGTAGATCAGAAACCACTTCTTAGAAATATCCTTACTCTTAGAGGAAGATAACCAGCAAAATGTTTTGGAGGGGTTTTTTATTATTTTATTAAGAAATATTAAAAAAGCACTTTTTCCTCAGTGACTGGGCTTCTTGCTGCTCTAACATTCAGATGCTGACACCTGCTCTATTTACATAAAAAGGTTCTTGTTCTGTGCTCCAAAAGAAAATTCAAATGTGGCTGACTTGGACAGTTCAGTTTCTAGTGCACCAGAAGATCTCTGAATTCTGTGGATTTGCCAGGGTCCTGATATTCACCTTGTTCTTCCTCAGGGAAGTGGCAGCTGCAGGCATCATCTTCCTGAATTGACTGTTCAGGTGTGTGTACTGAAGAATAAGAACATCACAAAATCAATTCATTTGGAAAAGACCTCTGAGATCATTCACACGTTGTAAGCCAGACCAGAGCTCTGAGTGCCATGTCCGGTTGTTTCTTGAACACCTCCCTGGGTAGCCCATTCCAATCTTTAACAACCCTTTTTGGGAAGAAATTCCTCCTCATCTCCAACCTGAACCTCCCTTGGTGTAGCTTAAGGCTGTGTTTTCTAGTCCTGTCACTGGTTGCCTGGGAGAAAACCCTCACCCCCATCTGGCTACAGCCATATTCAGGGAGTTGTAGAAGCCAAGGTCTCCCCTGATTTTGTTCTCCTTTTCTCCTCATTAAAAAACCCCAATTTCCTCAGCTGCTTCTCAAAGACTTACCTTCTAGATTCTTCCCCAGCTTTGTTGCCCTTCTCTGGACTCGTTCCAGCACCTCAGTGTTTCTTGAAGTGAGGGGCCCAGAACTGGACAAATGTCCTCTTTCTGTTTCATTTACTTAGTCATCTTATTTCACCATGCCTCAGCCACAAATGCAGGATGCCAGGAAGAAAAAATCTTCCAAGTTATTCTATAATTTGAAATTATTCTTCTACAGCCTGTATATCCAATAAAACTAATTTATCATACTTTGTTTTTCCTAATTCAGCAGGGCCTCTGGTGCTCTGTTTGTCATGGCAATGACAGGAAGACCAGCATGAGGGAAATAGATTTTTGGACTGCTCTGACTTTCTGTATTTAGTTACACTAGAAGATTCAGACCTTATCCTTAGGACAGGGGAAAAGAAGGGAAAGGGAGAGAGAACCCCCCAAAAAAACAAACCAACCAACTATATTGAATGGAATCACCATCATCTTTGTGCTGAACTCTTGAGCTCGCCCAGGACTTACTAGCTCTCAGAGGCAGTGCTGGATTCAGGCTGACTCTGCACCTGTGTAGCAGTACACCCTGACTGATGTCCCCTTTCCTACTGCAGAGTTCCAAGACACTCCAGGCAATGTGTGCTCTCTGAGCAGAGAGAACTCAAAAGTGTTACAGCCACGCAGACCAAGGATGATGCTTGGAAGTAATAAGCTGAACTGACCTTTAACTGGAGCAGCAAAGCTCAGCTGAGTTTTTTCATTTCTCACAAATACTTCACTTCTAAGGATAAACATGCACTTGACCTAACACCCGCAGTGCTTTCTGCAATAGAAATTCCAAAACTGTTTCCCTTTCAATTGCTTCTGACTTACAACACCAAAAAACATGAAGCTATTGCAAACAGCTTTGAAAGACACTTAACCTAGATTCCTGACTTCTGTCTAGTTTCAAAAAGAAAAACCGAAGAGTATATTTATCTTACTTTTCTTGAAGGCAGTGTGTAGTTTCTTTTTATGCCAGACACTGAAGCAGATGCACAAAGGCAGGAGAAACATTATGCACGACAGCCCAGCCACAGCGACAGAAATCCTGATTGTGTCTGTCTGAACATCGTTCCCTAGGAAATAAATAACATTTTCTAAGAGTATTAACAGAACAAATTCTACTGCCATTGAATTAGCTGAAAACTTTGTCTCCCACTGTGCTTCTGGATCAGGCTGCAACACTGGAAATGCATAGAAGACATTCTGCTTTAATGGAAAGTGAATGAGCTACAATATGTTTAAGTAGGTCATAATTCTTTACTTCCATAAGCAATATTATACAATGACTCACCTGGCACAGTGATAGAAAATGGCATTTCAAGAGATGTGGTAGGTAGAGTAGTGACTGAAGTGGGATTAACTGAAGCGTGTTTGCAAATGACATCTTTTGCTGGAGTTCCAGGCTCCAGGACTTGGTTATCAGAGCACCTGAAGAACATTTACAGCAAAACAGGGAAAAGAATAAAAAAATTAAAATCCAGTCAAGTGGAATTTTTTTTTTTTTTTTTTTTAAGTTTACTTACATTGTCCAGTTTTTACAGGAGCCATTGGGTTGATCATTAAAGGTTCCATAGGGGCAAGTCTGGCAGCCTTCAACAGACAAGAATAGGTAAAGTCATACAAGATAAGCATTTAAAACGCAACATATGAAACATTATTTTTGCCTGCTTGTACAATGTCAGAATTGTTATTTCATAAGCTGCTCAGTATGCCAGGCAAGTCTTTCCCTGTCAGCCACTGACCAGTACAGTACTTGGCTACAAAGCCAGTTGATTTGGCACAAGATGTGACAAACCATACCTAACTCCAGAGCTCCCAGTTCAGTTTCCCTCATGCTGGCAACCAAAGAGCTGCCATGTAAAGGGAACTAACTGGTGCATGATTTGAGCTGTAGTAGGGCTCAGAGTGTGGTAGGTTTGTCTGCTCCTGAGCTTACACCACACACCGTGCAAAGGTTTAGCAGCAGTGGCAGCTTTTATCTTGCGAGGTCCTTCCTCCATCTGCTGCAGCGCTGTGTGAGAGGCAGTGCAGTGTGTCTGGTGCAGGAAGCAGAGGGGTTTTCAGCTGCTGGGGAAAGGTGATCCTACCGTTCTTGGTGCTCTCCTTGCCCACACCACAGCTTCGGATGCAGTAGGTGCAGCCGTCATTGCCACAGCTATAGCCCTCCTTGCATGTGCATTCAGCATCACTTGTTGAGGAACACTCTTTTAAATACTGAAATGGACCTGCAAGGGGAAAACGAGTTTTAGGTTACAGCATGCCCAGCGTGGTGCAGCAAAGGCTCGGACCTTTGCTCTCACAAAAATCAGGCTGGCGGCTCCAGCGAGAAGCCCCGCAGACGCGTAGCTTTATTTGGTGAGTGGCTCGTCCCCACGCCGGGCAGGTGCCAGCCCGGGCACGTCGTTGCCACGGGAGGTCACAGCAGGGCTGGTGGCGTCGCCGCCGGTACCTTCGCACCGCCGACACATTCTGCAGCCGCCGCGTCCCGCCGCGCTGGAGAAGGTGCCGGTCGGGCAGGGCTGGCAGGACGCGCCCGCTCCCCGTCCGCAGTCCGGGCTCGCTACGAACGTACCTGCGGGCCGAGACACAGCGGTCACCGCGGGCCGCGCCCGGCACATCGTGCCCCGGCCCGGCCCGGCCCTTACCCGCCGGGCAGTCAGCGATGCACGGCAGCGCGGCCGCGGGTCCCGGGCTCAGCGCCAGCGCCAGCAGAGCCGCGGGCAGCAGCGCCCGGCTCGGAGCCATGGGTCGGAGCGGGGCGGCGCGGCCGGAGGCACTGCGCGCGGGACACCCGGCACCCGCCCTTAGCGGCCGCCCCCGAGGGGTCCGGCTGCGTCATCCCGGGGGCGGCGGGGAAACCCCGGCCCGGCGGGACTTTCCGGACCCTCCCAGAGGCGCGACCCCTCAGCCCTGCCGGGCAGCGTTCGCCCTTTTCACCACTGGGGCTTCCCGGTGAGTGCTGCGCGGAATCCCCAGGAGATGAAAGGTGAGAGGCGGAGCCCTGCGCGAAGATGCCGAAGCCATACGGGCACGACAGGGACACGCAGGGAACGGGAGAGCGCCGCGCTCCGGCCACGAGCGCGTGGAACTCCCCCCGGCCGAGGGAGCGCGCACCGGCCGGCACGGGAACGGCACGGCCCCGCCCCCCGCGGCCCCCGCAGCCAATCCCCGGGCCTGGTCCCGCCCCTGCAGCTCCCCGGAGCCAATCCCCGGGTCTGGCCCTGTTCCTCAGCCGGGCCCGTCGCGCGAGCAGAAGACGCGGAGGGCGCTGAGGAGTTGGGTGCTGAGTTGTAGCTGAGAATCGAACGCATCTTCGTGTGTGCATGCCCGGCACTCGGGCAGGCAGAGCAAGGACCGGCCTGTCAAGGGTTCTGAGCAGACCCCGCTGTGGGCAGCACACAAAGCGCCCCGTGCCGGGAGCTGAATCCCGCACCGATCCCAGGAGAGCCCTCAGCGAAGTCCTTCGCTATGACCGGCTCTCCTCACCTGGACCTGAGCTGCTCTGCAGGAGGTCTCGTGAGCCCGGCACCCAGGAGTCAGACAGGACCTCCCAGCACCTGCGAGCAGGCTTTTACACAACAGGGCTTTGCAGTTCTAAAGGCCCCCATTAACAGCTCTGTCCATCCTTCAAAACATCGAAACCCCTTAAAATCAGGGACGACATCATCCCTGAGCCACAGCCATTCCCTGTGCACAGTAAGCCTCGCGAAACAGAAGCGTCCGGGCAGACGCTTCGGGCAGAGAACGGAGAAGAGCAAGGCTCGGTTTTGCTCGGTACGTGCGGGGCTGCCTGAGGGGCGGCAGCAGCAGCGGCAGCAGCAGCTCGCTCCGCCGTAGGAAGCGATCCTTGTCACTTGGCGTACCGGAGCGCTGTCCGCGTTCGCACAGCCCGTGAGAAAAGCGGAGCGGGCCGGCAGCGCAGAGGCCGCCCGGGCGAGCGGCGGGGAGGCGCCGGGGCCGAGCGCGGGCGGGGCCGGGGCGGAGCCTCCCAGAGCCGCCCGCGGCCCCGCTGAGGTGAGTTGCGGCTGTCGCCGCTGCGGCCCCCGCGGGCCCGGAGCAGAGCCCCGGCGGGCTGGGGGGTGTCGGTGTGGGCGGAGGGCTCGGTGCCCGGGCGGGGTTGCGGTGCTCGGGAGGCCGCGTTCCAGAGCGCGATCCTCCCGCCGTGCCCGTGAGGCGGCCTCGGCCCGGCCGCGGCCTTGTGGCGGCCGTGCTGCGTGGGATGGCGCCGTGTCCCGACAAGAAGGGATGGAAACGTGGGGATGCGGCCTGTCCACCCGGGCTGGTGCGCTTTCAGCTGTCTCCCTGTTCTGTGATCGGGACAGTGAAGGGTGTGCTTTTTCTTTTAAACCCGCCCTTGTTAGAGTTTCTGATTCCAACGCAATCTCCGGAAAGGCACGTGTGCCCTGCAGGGTTTGGGTGATAAGTTTGAGGCGGCCTTAGCTGGCACGGAGGAGCAAATGGGAGACTCGCACTTACTATGTGTAGGTAGCTTGTTAAATGACTTGCTGAATGAAGTTGCTGTTAGGTCTGTGTAACTTCTTTCTGCCTTCTCAAAACTTGTCTTTCCATAGTAGTGGGACAGCTATTTACATATGTGCCCATGTGAATAACAGTACTAATGTTCAAGAATACGGCAGTGTTATACAGTAGATATCTAAAGGCACTATGGAGAGACTGCATTTTGCAAAACTAGGAGAAAGAGTAAAGGTTTCAGGATCAGGTGCCTGTTTTCATCTAAATAATTAATGGAAGACAGGGATGCAAACTGTCTTTTCCATCTAAACTATTTTTCTTCAGTAGAAAGCAAATGCAGCATTTCTGCATGGTGGCTATTCAGGTAGTTTTTTGCTATTTTTTTCATATGCAAATTTTGCAGAATCAATGTATACCCTCAAGACAAGCTATTAAGAAGCTTTAGATTGTCCTAAAGTTGTTACTAATACCAGTGATTTGGGTACTTGATCAGTGGCTTTTGAATTGACAGTACCTAAAGCTGCCCTAAAAATAGGATTTGACACAGTGAATTATTCTGCTTGGGCTGGTTCAGCATGCTGTGGGATGTTGTGCTGTATATTACTGTATTCTAGAAATAACATTCTAAAGGATGGGACCAGTAGGAAGCAAACCTGAAAACACATGAAGTTGAAGCAGGGTGAGGATGATTTGATTTTGTGTAGGCACCCAGAAGTGCATCACATTTTATGAAGAGCTCTCAGGTACTACTACATGCAGTTTTGCAGTTTTAGATGGAAGGTCCCTGCATAGGACAAAAATCTCTTGTCTTCTAGAGCAGTAACCTGTGAAATGCCTTCTCACATCACAGATGCTTTCACAGACTTCTCTCAGACCAGTATGAGTTAGTGAGTATTTTATATGATGTAAACTTATTTTAACTTAACCTTCAAATGGAAACTTTCCCATTCACGTCAACTTGAATTTAGAAGCTAAGAAAAAGTCTTAAACCTGGTTTGTTCCATTTGCTAAATCCTGTGGTCTGCTCCCCCATCACACGTGTGCACATGTGTTTCTTACCCACTAAGTTGCAAAATAACCCAGAAAATCTGTCAGTGAGATTTTGCAGGGGCGCTGGTCGAGTCACTGTTAAGTCACAGGAAACTCCTCGCAAAGCATGCTGTGTGGAAACTAAAAGCCAGACATGAGGTCAAAGCCCATGCAAGCCCTTTTTGTAAGTGCTGACCTGGGTAGGAGTCAATCATCTCGGAATAAGTGAGGGTGTGCAAATTGAAAACAGCTCTGCCACCCACCCTGAACCCCTCTCTCTGGCAGACACAGGTCATTGTAAGGTCTTGATTAGGCCAAGCTGTTTCCTCTTGTGGTGCTGATGTGCTGTGCCTCCCACTTGCACAAGTGCCTTAATCTTTTAATATCATAATGCATTCTTTTTAAAAAGCTCCTTAGTTAAACAGCTTTGCTATGAATATTGATTTAAGCTAGTGAACTATTTTGAGGTGCTTTAAATGAAAGAACATGCAAAAGTACAAATTACTGTTCAATTTCAACATAAGGAAGGATTTGTAGGAGGGGATTTGCTTTCTAACTACATTGTCTTTCTACCTCCCCTCAGCCCCTTCCTTTACAGCCATCTCCCTAATAGCAGCCCCTCCAGACATGGCCTCAAAGAGAGCATTGGTGATTCTGGCTAAAGGGGCAGAGGAGATGGAAACTGTAATCCCCACTGATGTTATGAGACGAGCTGGGGTGAGTATGCAGACAGTGAAAAATCTTTGTATATGCCTGGTCAAGGGGGAAATCATTGTCTCAAGTCAATGTTCATTGCCAGGAATTCAGTGTGTGGTCTGTTGTGTGAAGTGAAAATTTACCCTTACCACCTTACTGGTTAGCAAATATTTGTGCCATGCACCTAATGAGCATGCCTGACTACTGACAGTTGCTGGTAACCTTTTAAAATGCAAGTCTAATGTGGACTAGAGAACATGTTTCAAGTAAATCCTACTCTGTCAGAAAACACAGCTACTCCCACGTATAGTAACTGGAAGTGCCTCTTTTTTAGGGGTCTGAAAAGCTCAGTACATTACAGCTCATGACATTGCATAGGTTTTTGTGAGTTACTTTTGAAATTCAGTTATTAACTACAGTTGTGGCTGTTGGGATTCCTCATGCTGTGTGTTACTCTTGCAGTTGTAGTAACACACTTATCACCTCAGTAGGAATGAAAATAATACTTTAAATAAACACACCAACTTCAGTTACATAGAAATGACTGAAATAAAAATTACCTTCTCCCACCACCTTTGTTATTCCATCACTGTGCTCCCTGTTTTGGCTGTCATATGAGGAACAAGCTCTCTGTATGGCTTTGCGTGTTCTGTGTAGTACTTAAGAACTAACATGTAAGAAAAATACCACAAATTCTTGTTTTGTAAAAATATATTTGCTCTCGTGTTAGATCAAGGTGACTGTTGCAGGCCTAACAGGAAAAGAACCAGTGCAGTGCAGTCGAGATGTCTTCATTTGTCCCGATGCCAGTCTTGAAGATGCCAGAAAAGAGGTTGGTCATCACCCTTCTCTGATATCATGGCCAGCATAGTCTTTCTTAGAGTTTCTGAGGTGAATTTGGAAAAGTTATGCATTACCTTTGGACGTATGTTGCCTGTTGTGTTAACTTTGTGTAGCAGTGAATTGCAGAACTGCACATGCTACTGTGTCCCCCTTCAGTGATATCCTGCTTCATAGCCTGCTAGGTTCAGACAGATTTCTTAATTCTGCCCCAGTTTTTGTTTTTTGCAAGGCATCAGTCACAGAGCTTTTCTTTTTCCTGTTAGTTGGCTTGACAAAAATCCTGTGATTTGGCCCAACTCAAAAGTTCTGATGAGAAGCTAAATAATGTTATAGTTAGACCTGTGCAGTAAGGTTGGCTCAAAACCATTTGTCTTTACAGCACAAGAGCTGTCGCTTGCTTGCTGAAAATTTTAAGTGTGCTAGGCTTAAAAGTCAGTTCTGTGAGAGACTTGATTGATAAAAGGCTTTTACTGGAACAGGAAATAGTGGTTTTTTTCATTATTAGAACTTGTTTTCTGATCATAAAGTGTTCAGTGAAAGAAAACCTTTGCTTGCCACTTGAATCAGCTGCAGTGGTCTTCAAACAGTGTAATGTATGTATCAGCCTCTATTCAACAAACAGTTTTGTCTTTCTTTGTTTAGGGGCCTTACGATGTTGTGGTCCTGCCTGGAGGGAACCTTGGAGCTCAAAACTTGTCTGAGGTAAGGTTCTGGCATTTTAAAAATTCATGGGCGTTCTCATGAGTAGTGGGGTGGTCAGCACTTGCTTAGTAATCATGCAGGTTCAGTTCAGCATCTAAAAATTCTCTTCAGAATAAATCAGTAAACTAATTGTTAATGGTCTTAAGCCTTCTTGTGATTATATAGGTGGGACAAATGGGTAAATTCTTGGCCGTGAGTACCTAGTAAAACAGAATAAAAATGGAAAGGTATTGTGCATTATGGGAAGATCTCTGTTCATATTCATATGAAGATGAAATGGTTACAAGTGAAGATTTGTTGCTGAGACTCAAAACTGTCCAAACCCAAGGGACTCTGCTCCTTAGCAGAATTCTGTCTCTGGTGCAAAACTGTTCCAGTGGTGGTATGAATTCCTTGTGGAAGGCAAGCAGGCAAATTGATCTATCAAATAGGGTTTAGGTGTTGTCACAGAGTTTGTAAGCCATGGAGTATGAGACAAATATCCTGTATAAATCATCTTAAGAATGATACGAGACTGTCTGAGGTATCGTATGAATACTATTTTCTGTTGGTCCTGTATTTTCAAACAACTTTCTATGGCCATGGGTTAACCAGTTTCATGGATCAAGTACTTCCTTGCAGTTTCTTCTGATTTCCTTCCTCTTTCCTTCTCAGGCAAGTATGTATTGGTTTCAATTTTTCTCCTTCTTAGTGTTCTCATTGCCCTCTGTCCTGAGACAGCGAGGGAAAATTCCAGTTGGTTTTCTGTACAAAATATGTTTATGAAATTTCAGTGAAAATTGTTTCAACGATACTTCAAATAATCAACTCCAAACAATGACCTGTGATGTTTCTACATACAGTCTGCTGCTGTGAAAGACATTTTGAAGGACCAGGAAAGCAGAAAAGGCCTGATTGCTGCAATATGTGCAGGTGGGTTAACAAAGTGTCTTGCTTTGTAAAGCATTTGAATATTTTGAAGGAGCATGAAGACAGTTTCCTGTCTTAGAAATCTTTGTTCCTGTAATTTAGTACCAGGAATTTGTGCCTGTATGCATATATATATATACACCTTTCAGCATCTGATTTTTTTTTGTAAATTTAGTAGCACAGAAATCTTCAAAATAATGGTGAGCACTTATCCTGCAAGTTGTGCTTGTTACCTAGTTCCTTCCAATCAGTTGTGTTACTGTCTTTAAAACAAGAAGTGAAAGGTAGTGTGGTAGGATTTTGTTTTAAAGTATGTGCTTATTCTGGTGATCTTTCTGAAAGTATACAGCAGTGGCAGAATGTCATTGCTGTAAACCTATCTCACATAACCACTCCTGCCCTTTAGCTTCAGAAAGAAGGCCAGAAATATAGAATTACAGTCTCATCCTTCTTGAGCTGCAGCAACAAATGGACTTGGTTTGAGGAGAGGGTTGCCTGCTTACATACTCTGCACAGCTTGGTATCCAGATCATGAACTTTGTAATATTTGTATTTTAAAAAGCAAGGTGAAGAATTGCCAATACTTCAACTGAAGGCTGGTCTCAGAACCTGAAGCTGAGAGCGAGGAGAGAGATGATGAATGCATAAAAAGCACTCAGAGTGTGTTCCTGGAGGGGATTTTCACTCTCAGTTTTTGGTACATTGCTTGGGGGGGTTTCTGCTTTCCTTCCTCATTTAGGTGCTAGGCACACACAGCTGTGAACATTCCTCAACTTGGCAATGATACTCCTCTGCTTCTTTATCTGTGCCTCTTGCAGAGCAATCCAAATCCACGTGTGCAGAGGCCTTTGCTTGTAAGCAGGATGATTCCTAGACCTCATTCCAGCTGAAGGCAAAAGAAGTCATTTCCCATACTAAGTCCATAATTAAACGAATGAACAGAATTGAAACTCGTGTCAGACAAATCCTGCCTTCAGTTTATTTTTTAATTCCCATAAGGATTTCCTGTCTGATGACTCAGCACTTCATGACGCAAATTCTTTCCTCAATTCAGGCGAAGGAGAAATTATGAAAAGAGAAACTCTTGAAACCAAAAACTGAACAGTTAGTCCATGATCTGTCCAAAATACTGCTTGGCACACAACTGCAGCATGTAGAGATTTCAAATGAAATCCTGTCTTTTAAGTCTCTGAATTCAAGGTTTAACAAAGTTATTAATGTTCAGATTGAAATGCAAACCTTTTGTGTCTTAATGTCAAGCAGTTTTAAATAAAATGTCTGGAAGTGGGTTGTTCCTCACTCCTTCAAAGGCAGCACAGTCATGGTTGGGACATTAGTTTAAACTGTAATGTGAGAGCTTTTTGCTTCAGAGATAGGGCTGGCATCAGTTTTTATAAAAAGTAGTCTGTCCACAGTGAGCTTTCACCCCTGGGGGTCCTTATGCCCAAATGTGTATTCTTATCAGTGTCTGTAGCAGAAGGCATTCCTCACTGGTGCAGTTTTATGTTCCTACAGGTCCTACTGCCCTTCTGGCACATGGCATAGGGTATGGAAGCAAAGTCACAACGCATCCTTTGGCCAAAGACAAAATGATGAATGGAGGTATGTTTCTGTCAAAGCCATTCTCTGATTTTTTAATTTTTTTTTTTACCTGGACCCACAATTTAAAGACAGGAAAAGAGCTTTTTTTATCTTACTTTTCTCTCTGAATTGAGTCTATATCACTGGAAGATAGAGGGCTGTACTAGCATTCTCATCCTTGGGGGAATTCTGCTGCTGCTGTCATGTTAGGAGCATTTATCCCCTTATCCTCTTGAATCTGAGCCATCTCTTGCCCCTTTGGTTTTTTTTTTGCCTTGGTCCCAACAGCAAACTCTGAGAGCACCTTTCCTGCTCTCCTGTGAGTAATGCTCTGGTTCTGTGACAGCTGGTGACTCCACACTTTTTTCTCCAACCTAAGGGAAGTGATGGTGAAATGCTAGGAAGGTCATTCTGTGAGCATTTATGGAGCTGGAGGTGAGCAGATGGGTTCCCCCACTATCTTCTGCATGCATTTGGGAAAAAAAAAGAAATTTTTGAACAGCTCCACAAAATTAGTATGACTTCCAGAAGTAATCTCATGGGAGCTGACAGGAGCTGACAGGCTCAGTGAGCACTTCTTGAGGAGCTTTTGGAGTCAGAGGGGCATTCCCACACCTTGGGAATGAGCTCCCTGCAGGCCCTGTTCTTCCCTGAGGACAGCAGGCAGGGTTGAGCTGCTCTGTGGCAGTGCTGAGGTCCTTGTGCCCTCTGTGGCAGCTGTGGGCTTGGTGCTGGACACTGACCCCTCTTCTGTTGTGTGTTCCCCCAAGCACACTACTCCTACTCGGAGAGCCGCGTGGAGAAGGACGGCAACATCCTCACCAGCCGTGGGCCCGGCACCAGCTTTGAGTTTGGCTTGGCCATTGTGGAAACACTGCTGGGGAAGGAAGTGGCTGAACAGGTGAAGGCGCCTCTAATACTGAAAGAGTGAAAGCCTGGTGTGGGATAGGGACTAGGACAAATTTAGATAGTCTTATCCTTTGTAGAATGACTGTAATGTGCAGTGTTGTAAATACACTTCGATTGTGGGTGAAATTAATAATAACTGTACTTACCTGAACTGGGATACCTTAACAAACCAAAGGTCTTCATTTCTGGAAAAAGATCGTCTTAGCAAAAAGCTTCATCACAAAAAAATCAGCCAGCATCTAATAATCCTAGTTAGTTCTTGGATGGCATTTAAAAATCACATGGAAAAATGTTTGCTGAGTAAATAAAAATGGAGCATCCCTACTGGTGTGTTGTTCCTTTCTCTGTTTTCTCCCAACCCAGACCCATGAAACCCTTTTGCCACCATGTACTATTCAAAACAACATCTGTTCAGATTCTCACACCGTTCTTCTGAAGTCTGAGCTGAAAGGAGAAGGTGGCCAAGCACTGGATCAAGCTCCCTAGGGAGGTGGTCATGGCCCCAGGCCTGCCAGTATTCAAAAAGTGTTTGGACAACACTTCTCACAACATTTCTCTTGGCTGTATGGTTTAACTTTTAGGCTGCCCTATGTGGAGTGAGGAGTTGGTTTTGATTACCTTTATGAGTCCCTTCCAACTCAGAATATTCTCCGATTTAATTACATACATGATTAAGTTGTAACCTAGAACAATGCTTAATTTCTTGTGTACAAGTAAGGCAAATAACTAGTATTAATTTTCCAACAGTGTTGGAACTAAATTTAAAGTAGTAATATTCATACTTTGTCAAGCACCCCAGAGTTCCTGCAGGTTGGACATGATACCTTGAAATTTGTCTTTAAATGATTGCAGATCCATTGAGCTATTTAGGGCAGCTAATAATCAGTATAAAGCATGAAGTTAGGATTTGGTAGAATGCCACCAGTAGCAGTGCTTGTTTCTGCTTACTGAAAATAGGAATTTGCTGCAAGCCTGGCTTAAGTGAGCCTTTGTCAGTTTAGAGGAGTTGCAGGACAGGTCTCTGGAGGAAGTAATGGAGCTGTATTCCCATGAGAATTAAGAACTTGGCATCAATTTTGTCTTTGCTGCCTTTCTTTCACCAAATCATTCTGGTGATACCTGGCTCTGTCAGCAATCATGCTTAAGGATGGCACCTTATTGGACTCTGAAGTTACCCCAGCATCTGGAGATCTGGTTCTGCATACATCTGAAGTGCATAGTCTGAACTTTAGAAAATTACTGCATAGGAGCCTTTATGATTGCTTATTTTAATGGGAAACAAGTTCATTTTCAATTACTGCATTTTCGTAATTAAATACATGGATACTTTTGCAAATTTAGAATTAAGAAATGTCTGTGTTGTTAATAACTACTGGAAGAACTGCTTCAACTCTGTGCTCTGTCTCTTAATTTGTTTAGGAAATATTTTATATGTTTCTCTAGCTTTGAAATATGCTCAAGATATGCAAAAGTTGTAATCTATGTAAGATTTTACAAGTTTGTGTGGTATATCTGCACATCTAACTGGTATTGCCATGCAAATGTGAACCAAATGATGGAAAGAGTCTTTGTCCTAGAATCAGGAATAATTAGTTGGTTTGTAAATGGGCATGATTCAGAATACAGGAAAAGCTCTGCATTCCTGGGTGGCAGCACTGCTTTGTAAAATTAGAAGGAAAAATTTCCATGCTAGTATTGTTTTTATTCTTGCAGAAATATTTTAATACAAAGTATTAGCAAAGTGGTCATAAATTCGATTATAATTTTTTTTCTCCAAGGCTGAGGGAGTTCAGTTTACAGAAATGAGGTTTTCAGTGTGTATATTTGGGCTTTCCCACTCCCATTAAAATGGTAATAGGAAAAACACTCAGAAAAATGAGCCTAGAGCCCATGGATGTATCTGCTTAACTTGCAGATTCTTCCACTGTGTTCAGCAAAAGACTTGGTAAATAAAATATTGTAGTGCTGCCTGCATCACAGTTACCTTCATGCAGCTGACCCTGTTCTCAACCTTCTACATTACAGATGTCCAGCAAACATGAATTTATTTGGGTTCTCTTTCTGTGTCATTAACTTGGTCTTTCAGTTAGGGTAAGTGTATGAACTAAGATTAGGTTAATTTTCCTCTCAGATTAAGTGTTACGAAGGAATTTGCTGATTCGAGGGGAAAAAAGTTGCCTTCCAGTTAGCAAAATGCTTTCTTCCTCACATTTCAGTATCTCTTTTCATAAAATCCTCTTTTACATGCTGATGAAAGATGAGCTGAGGTACTTTTCTTCTCATTGTTTTATGTACACTAGGAACTTTGTGCCTTTTTACTAATTGCAAGCTTTAGTTTTAGAACCTGTGGTAGTTTGGTATCTGCTGCCCCTGAGCTCATCTTAAGATGAAGGGAATACATCTACTCTTCTCCATCTAACATTTAGCATTTTGTTCCCTGGCAGCTGGAGGGTTTGGTTTTCCTCACAAGAAGGCAGCCAGGTGGCATCTGCTGTATGCCTCAAATCATCTCAGTAATAATGTGGGGTTTTTTTCTCCTGATTTTGGTTGTTCTGTGGGCTTGAATGCATCACTGAGAATGAGTTCTCCTAGGGAATTGAGAAGTATTATATGGCTTAAGTGCAGGAGTGTACACAAGAGGGCAGAGATGCTGGAGTCATCAGTGAATACTTATTGTGATGAGAAATATTTTCATTCAGACTGACAATCTTCCAACTGAAGAAGAGGCAGAAGAAATGTGGAGAGTGAACAGTCTGGTTTTGTTGCAGTTCTTTGCAAGTTTCTTTCCAAAAGGGGAAAGTGAAGTGCCCAGCACTGTACTGTGAGCAGGAGCAAATCCTATCTCAGGAATATGTCCCTCTCAGCAACAGAGAAAGGAAGCTTTCCTAGAGAGACAAAGGTTTTACTTTTAAAATGGGTGGAGACAAACAGAACCATCATGGATACAAACCAGCCTGCACACTAGTACTTAAAGCTGTAAAAGCACACAAGGAAATATGCTTCATCCAGTAATTACAAGCCTTGGACAGCTTGCTAGCCATTTATGTATATGCTTACCATTTGGTATGAAACCCACAGTGACTGTCAGAGCAAAGAATGGTTACTTAATCTGGTTATTTTGTTTGTTCTTTCCACAAAAAGATGCATCATGATGCAAACATAAGCAGTGATCCCAAAATGATAAAAAATACCTGTCTTCTGGCAGCCTGGGGGGGCCATGACTTGGCTGAAAAGATAAGTATGTGACAGAGAAGTAGGAAGGTGTCAACTACAGAAGTAATCCCTAGCACTGCATCCATACTCTCCTTCATGTTCTCATACTTTACCTCCAGAATCAAGGATGCGTTGCTGTTATACGGAGACTACATTTTAGTAGGGCATGGGATGCAACATTTGAAGTTTGAAAAATAGGCAACAAAATACTGGGCGAATAAATAAATTGATCCCCAGAATTGTAAATTATCTTTTAGCATGTTTAGAATGTGGTCTTGCATGTGGTATGGAAAGAAAATACGTAAAATGAGAGCAGATGTGCCTCCTTGCTGCCCTGATTTGTTAGCTGACAGCCTTGTTCTGACAACACTCCCTACCTCTGAACTTCAATGGATATTCTACAGTTCCTGCAGCATTATCACTTGGCAGGAAATCAGAAGCTTTCTGGGAAGAGCAAAAAGGGACGGGCTGTCCTTGCTGACACAACTTATCTGGCCTTTTGCCCCTTCCTGACGCTTCTAGAAAAGCATCCAGGGAAGGGCAGGGGCAAGGAGCAGGTTGTGGGAATCCCTGCAGTGGTGCTGCCCCAGGCACTGGCCCAGTTCCTACACTCAGCATGTGTTCTGTGTGAAAGGCATCACAGGGCAGACCTCACTCTTGTCTTCCAGGAGCGTCTGTGGCAGAGCTCTGTGTGCAGAGCAGCCCAGCCACAAGACCCAGATAGGAGGGAATTGAGCCCAGGTCACTGTATCCTGAGTACGCCCACAGTACATTATTATTTAAGGGACTAGGCAGCATTTCTGGCATGTATTTTTGTGGTCATGCTTTGGGAAGCAGTGCTGACACACGATAGGCTCCAGAACCGAGTCCAGACTTAGGAAAACCTGCATCCTATGTTCTAGGTAACACAATTCTTCCATATTACTGAGGTGCTCTGAGGGCTGCTCTGGGTGGTGCAGCAGTCAGGGGTTGCAGTGCTCTGTGTCATGCTTAGTGTCTGTTGCAGCTCTAGAAGCATTTCTGCTCTCTACAAGATTGTTCTGTGTGCTAGAAGGCATCATAGTTTGAGAGAAAGCTTTTATACTTGGGCTTGTTCATTTGCTTTACTTCATTCAACAGCTTCTAATTATACCCTTTGTACAACCTTAAATAATTCCTCCCTGCATAGGTTTTATGGCCCTCCGAGTCATGTAGATACTTCTGTACTTTTACAATATAATTCAAGGCCATTCCACTAACGGTGGAGGGAGGAAGAAGAAAGTTGTCTGAGGATTTCATATAAGTACTCATATTCTAAAGAGCAGAGTTGGGTCTAATGAGACTTGTGTAACATTGGTAAAACTAAAGTCTTCCACAGCTGATGGAAGTTTCCCAGCAGGACCAGGGACATTTCTGTGCAAATCCTGATTTCTAAGTATTGAAGGTGTAATTCTTTTTGCAGCTTACAGTGGCAGCACCTCTGAGCCACAGCCAGAACTTGCCTGCAGTTCAAGCCTGTACTCAGTTCATAAACAGCTTTAAAGTACTGCAGCCATCCTCTCCTCATGGATGGTTATAGTAGAATTTCCTTTGGGATTCTCGGTTTTCATCGTAAAGTTGCTGTTCTGAATCAAAGCAATCTTCTGAATTCAAGTGGCAGTTTCTGCAGCTTTTTGCCCAATTAAAATTTTGTCTGCTTTGTGTTGAACAGAGGATTTCTTCCACTGTTAACTGTGTAGTTTGACTATAGCCCCAGATACTAAAAGATACTTGGTTTTCAGCAGAGTATAAATTGAAAGTGTAATTTTGTGTATGCCCCATCTTTGGAAATAGGACGAATGCGCTGGAAATGGCCTCAAGTGCACCAGGGAAGGTCTGGATGAGACATTAGGAATTTCTTTTTCACAGAAAGGGTTGTAAAGCATTGGAACAGACTTCCCAGGGACTGTCGTGGAGTCATCATCCCTGGAAGTGTTCAAAAAATATGTGGATATGGCACTTGAGGACATAGTTAAATGGTGAATGTGGTGGTGGTGGATTAACAGTTGGACTTAAATATCTTAAAGGTCTTTTCCAACTTTAAGGATTCCATGATTCAGTGAATCCATAAGAACTGCTCAGCTCTCCTTGTTCAGGTCCTACAGGGCTGTGCCTCTCACTGGTGCAGGGTCCTGCTCTAGCTGACCATCACCAGTGCTTTTGATTTCTGTATGCCACTGGGGAGAAGCTGGTGCTGTTGCTCCCTGACAGCCAGTCCCTCTGTGTTTTCTCCTGGAGAATATGGGATTTGGTGCTGGGCAATACAGCATCATCTGGTGGCTCTAAACCTGGCAAGCAAGGATAATTCCTGAACTGTAGTTTAGTTGGAGTCACTTTGGTTCTTAAAGACTCTGTTCAGGGCTTTTGCTGCTAGAATTTAGGGTTTTCAGAATTTCTGTGCTACAAAGAGGTATCTTTCTACTGAGGTTCTTGCAGTTACAGCTCTTCTCTAAACTAGGTGTTTGGTTTCTCTGTGCTGTTAAGTTCCAATGAGTTATGCTGTCATAATGGTCTCTATGTCATGTCAGAAACACTTTTTAAAGTTTCACACATTCTACTTTAAGTTGTGTCAACTCTTTTGTGCATTGAGATATTTTCAGGTTTTAGTGGGTTCTCCTAAGAAGCGCACTGCTGCTTCCACATACATGCAGCTCTAGTCTCAGACTCATACTTTCACCCATATTATTTTGTATATGACGTGGAAAAAACACTCTCATACTGAAGTCACCAGCTAGGCAGGATAGTGACTGACAGATGGGCAGGAAATAAGCTGCTGCCTTATGTGGTGATGAGTCTGATCACTGATGGGCATAGCACTGTCATTTGCATTTTTCACAGGAAATCTGCTCTTGGGTAGGGAATTGCAGTCTCTGAGAGAACTGGCAACAGATGATGCATTTATCTGTGCTTTCTCATAACCACATCTGATATACTACTGAGTTGTTCTTCCATGGTGTTTTGCAAAGGATACTTTACCTTCCTTTCAGTCATGTAGAAAGTAGAATGCTTGTATTAGGAAGTTAGTAATAATGAAGCTGTAAGCTCCTGGATGGGCTCACAGAGACACAGGCTTTGCTGGCAACTTTCAAATAAATTCCCTGCATAATTTTTTTTTCCTCTCTCCTATTTGGAAAAATATAGAACATTAACAAGTTTAATAATAATCTCAAAAAGAAAGAAAGGGCACTTAGGGTGACATTCCCTGGCAGGTGCCCAGTGATGGTTCTGTCCCAGTCACCCATAATGAGAAGAGATGAAGCCTTCCCTCCCCTCCTCATGCTCTCCACAGGCATTTCCATAGGTCATGAGGAAGAGTTGGAGGCTTTGGCCTCTCTAGCTTTGGGTCTTGGCCACTTGTGTGTGATTTTGCACAGAGCCTCTCAGAGGGAATATTCAGTCTCATGAAATCCTCCAGGGCTGCAGCCAGTGAGCCTGCCTGCCTCCTGCTGTGCTGCTGGAGAAAGCCAGAGTTCTGCAGTTGTGTTGCATTGTTTGCTCCCTTGCAGGTGACTGACTGGCCCAACACAAAGCTCAGGTGTTAAATTGTGAACTGAACTGCTTGTAAAACAGCTGCCTTACTCATCATGCTGCTCCAGGGCATGCAATAGCATCCTGTCTTATCGTGGAGACTGCTTTTGATCAAGTTGGTCCAATTAAGCTCAGATGACAGGAGAAGTGTGGCCTGCGAGAGGCAGCATGTCCAGAGCACCCTGCAGTGGCCTGTGAGGTGCCAGGAGCCCGAGAGGCTGAGCAATCTTGAGCTCTCCTGCACTGTGTTATGTCACCTCCAGCTCAGCTTGGACTGCTGGCCGTGCCTGCTGTCTCTGTCTTAGTGGAGAGGTCTGCTCCCTGTGGAGGGATGGGGTCCTTGGCTATTCCCATGGAACATCCAGAACTGGCCATGATATGATTGACTATGGAAGAAAATATCCTCACATGGCTCCTCACCCTTAACAGTATGTGTAGACTGTCAGCCTTTAACAAAACACTAGCACTAAATAATTTAACTTGAATCCAGGAACTAGTTCATCCTTCCTTCTTCTTCAGAGCCCCATGACAGTTCTCCCTCAGCCTCTGTGTAAGGCAGGAGTTCACTGACACTCACCTTGCTGACATCCATTTTTAAAAGTGTGTCAGATGGGGCTCTCTGTCCCCGTGGCTTTTAATGAAGCAATTACTTTCATTCACTGTTTTTTTTTTTCACCATGATGAGAGGTTACTCTGAAAAAACAACCCTCTCTTCCACTAGCAGTTGAATCCCATGAGCAACAGAATGTATCTGGGTGTGTAATCTCACCTCTGCCCTTTGTCCTTGGAGGCCTCTGCACTGCCACGTGCCTCTTGCTGTGCTGGTGCTGTGTAGATTCTGCATCACAGCAGCCCAGTCCCAATTCCAATTGCTGAAGCTGCAAGTGCTGGGGTGTGCAACTGGGATGCAGGAAAACTTTTCTTGAATAACTTATCAACATGACGTGGGACCAGTGAAGTCACCAAGTGCAGCCTAATATGGTTCTTTCCTCTTGACCTTGCTTAACAGCCAGTAGATGACAATACAGGCATTGCAAGGCAATGAGTAACCTGTCAGAGGCCCACTTGCTCTTCACTGGTGTCTCCCCTGCACCTTGCCATGGAGCAGCTGGACTCAACATGGCATGAGCTGATGTGGTCCTTTCTGTGAACTTCCTTGAAGCTGGTAAGTTCCTGAAGAGCCTCACACCTCACCACTGCAAAGTTTATAGGGTTGGCTGTGTGTTCCAGTTGCCTTCCACAGGGGACTCAGTAGTGCTGACCCTGTCCTTGAAGTGCTTGTGAAAACAACACATTAACAAAGGTAAAATAAATATTGTAGGTAACAGGAACATATCTCTTGGTCACCTGGGTGCGTAGTTGGCAGGGGAAGCTATTCTGTGTCAGGCCTGATGACCCCATGCTTGATCCAGAGACTTTGTGCATGGAGGGCCTCTTAATATGGTATCATGATAGCTCAGTGTGATTAGTATTTAGCATCCTTAAGCAGATTCAGAGTGGGTATGGTGGGATAATCTGGCATGGTTTTCCTTCTGGTGTTTCATGGCAGTGTATTTGCACTTTTCTTCCTTCATGGCTTTCATATGTTAATAATTTGTGGATGACAGTTTTAATCTTCAGAAAGAAGCACCTCTTCTTCTGAATCACTTTGTAAGGAAATGAATAGCAGTCATGGTTCCCATGTTTCAGTGGCATGCCACTTAAAATTTGGAATACCTAACACCTTTTCCAAAATTAACCACAGCTGGGATCAAGGTGCACACCAATATATAAATAATATAGCAACAGTCTATGAGCAATCACGGGTGTGGCTTCCATTTATGATTCAGAAAAAATAATGAGCTCTGTGGATGAAAATAGGCATTTGGGTGGGGATTATGCAATGCCTGAATTACGATGCAGGATGGGTGGGGGTAACACCTCTTTCAGTTTACAAATGCTAATCACAAGCTCAGCAGCCAGAAATTTCTGCAGTGCTATTTAGCGAATATTAATAAGTATAATTAAACATTGTGTGCTAGATTTTCAGTGCCAGGAAGCTGTGTGAAACAGAACATTCGCTGTACGTTTTCAGTTTTAAATGAATACAAATTGTTCTGAAAAGCAAGCTGACAGGAAATAGAAAGATTAGCCTACTTTAAAAACAAAAGTTTACCCAGGAACATTGAGTGCATGCAAAGAAAATCAATAGGTTGCCTAACTGCAGAGCGCCTACAAGCAGATAAAATGAGGGTTTACCTTCATCTCCAATTTCCTTCTTGACATAATCCAGAGAGTATGTATTTAACATACAGCTTGTAATATTAAAGTATTTATAAGGGCCACAGTCTGTAATCATGAGTTTGAAGGCTGGGAATTCCACCGTGACTGATCTGGTCATCATCTTAACCCTGAATTCTTACAAGACTTGGTTTGAACACCATCAGCAACTATACTGTAGTAGCTTGCAAAATTGGTGTCTTTGTCCTGGACTGGAAGGATGCTTTATCATGTCAAACTTAAAACTTCACTCAGACTTTAAAAACAAAACCAAGGCTGCAGCAGGAGCCATTGTGATGTTGTTGAGTGTTCCTCTGCAGTTTCAGGATGGTAGTAATTGTGCCTGCTGCAGTCTGGGAGTGAATGGAAAACTTAATGACAGCAACAACAATCAGTACATTTAAATGACTGCAGATTTTAATTATGTTGTCAATCAGCATACTTCCGAATCAGGTTTACTTTCTGGTTTATCTCTTGTGATGCAAAAGAAGCTGATGATCAGCTACAGCTCTATGTTATTTACTGACTTTATCTGTTTAACAGCAAGTTAATATGGTGAAGTTAAGCTAATGGGTTTTTCAAGTCTCCTAATACTAACACAGCCTCTTCTTTTCAGGAAAAGGTACACTGAGACAAACATCCTTTCCTTTAGTTACCAGCCAGACTCAGCTTCTCTGGGTTGATTTGCTAGTCAAACTCACCAAGTAAAGGTGTTCTGCAAACAGCAGAGCAGCCAAGCAGCACCAGGCAACACCAACCTTTGCCCAGGGTGAATATGACAGATGCTTTTTGTTGTCAGTTGTTACTCATTGTGCTTTTGCTTGTGCTATCAGTGGGTTTGAGCCTAGGAGAAAGGTCACCCAGCACCCTCCTCCCATTCTCACCAGCTTTGCTGCCAGACACATCTCAGTGACCCTGGGTTCACCGTAGGGCTGTGCTGGAGGGAAACAAACCCTCTGGAGTTTGTTGTGGTACAACCCCTTTGTCCCATCACAGCTGCTGCCTCCTGACACCAAGGAGTCCTCACTGAGGTGGCTGGGTGGTCACAACAGGGCTCCTGGGGCAAAAAGGAGAGTGCTGATGGCAGGGGAGCAGTGTGGGTAACCTGCTCCTTGAATCACGAGGCTGTGAGCAGCATTGCCTTTCCACACATGTACATCTTTCTTCCCCCCTTTAACACAAATTCCTGGACTCTCCAAACTTCAGTTTATCAAGTTGTAACTGCTTTGAAGTGTGATTATTCCAGTCAAATCTAGCTCTCAGAGGCAAGCTCTCAGGCCTTGCCCAAGTGAGTTCAAACTCTAAATATTCAAACATGTGATCAGGCTGTTGCAAAAACGTGTTGTGTCCTGACAAGTCTTATCATGTGCCAGGGGATGAGCAGAGAAATGTCTTCTGGCCAGAACTTGCAAAGCTTCCCCCACAGCACTACAGCCTTAATTACTCACTTGGAAAATGAAACACAGTTTTTGGATCATGCAGACTGTTTCCCAAAGCACAGGAATACTGTGTCTAAGAATATATGCAAGGCTTCCACCTGCTTTTTCAGGTGAAACTTCTGAAATGTTAACTTCTTAACATTGTGCTGTAATTCAGCCGACACACAGATCATAATAGGAAAGCTAACATCGCTACAGTGACTTTTCTTTTAATACTCAGGACTAAGTAGCCAATACCAATACCCTCAGCAAAGGAGTGTGCAATTCTTTTTTTTTTCCTAGGAGAAAAGTCTTAAATGTTTTAGGAATTTCAGAAAAGGTCATACAAGACCATTCAAAACCACAAGCTTTATAATGGCTTTAAATTTTCCAGTACTATAAATATGACAATAGCTTGTACACAGAAGCAGCTCAGGTAAAAAACCTTCTGCTGCTACAGCAGCTGTTTTTTAGGGCATTTTAAGAAATGAAAATATGTGCTGGAATGCAGGGCTGGAGGTACTGTAACAAATACCCTATTTTATACTGGGTATGTTTAAGCTAAAAATGTGGAGTATCAGGAATGGAGTGGGACCCAGAGGCAAAAGCTGGGAGAGATTTGTAGGGCACTTACTTGGGTTTAGATGGAGTTCCACTGACAGAACAACTACTGAGTCTGTGCCAGCTCTAACAGTCTACAAGGGAAGAGCTGCAGCTTGCCCATGTCAATCTGCTTGCTGCAGCAGTGATGGTGTAACTGAGAGTTTACATTATTTTTGGGTCCTAGAGTTGCAGCCTTCCTCTTAAATACAAGCAGTTTTATGTACAGATTTTACCTTTTAATCTTAGAAAAATCCAGGGGGTGGAAGGAAAGCAGAGCTTTCAGTAGGCTGAACATGAGGTGACAGCCTTGCATAGAATTAGGTAACTTGTTTATGTTTTGAAGCTGATCTGCATGGGCTCTTAGTGCTATGGCACAGCAGTAGGTGTTTCAGCACCTTCCTACATGAATCTTAGCAATCCTCCAAGGTATAAGAGCCAAGGGATTTGGGATTACTGAAAAACTCTGACATTTTTCACATCCACTACAATACCCTCTTTTATTCTGAAATAAGCCCACTGAGACAAACATCCACACTGCCAGATCAAGGCAGGTATTTGCCTGCATACACAGCCAGAGGATCAAAGTTGTGTGATGCTTTCTATCTTCAACAACCTTATCCAAGGCTTTGCACACATGGTGAAATACACTTGCTTTGTGAGAAGTATTCACTATTTCTTTCCTCTCTTAACCATGCTTTTTTTTACCAGCTGAGAAATTGAAGACAGGAACACTACTGCCCTCTCCTTTCTGTATGATGGTGGCTAACATGCTGTAGGTGACAAAAAAAAAAAAAAAAAGGTAGAAAACATGCAGTAGGTAGAAAAAACCAAGATCATTAATAATGTTAGGCCAGATAACTTAATGTTACAGGATGTTTTATTGTCAGCACAAAACTATAGATACCATGCTACGAGGTTGTAGGGTGGAATTCAAATTAATGGCGTGTAATGTGAGTTATTGAACACTTCTTCAGACATCTTCACTCGAATTAAATGCAAACTGAATTCAATATCTTTTGCACATTTAACATTACTAACTTAGAACGTTCCAGTAAATACAGAACTAAAATGCAATTGCATGCACTATTGAATAAAGCAAAAACCAAAATGTATCATAAATATTTTATAACTTTATTAAACTCAAGACATGACAATATTCAAAATACAAAGTGAATTATTTTTATTCAATACTGTACACAATGCAGAAATATCAGTGCATTTCTATAGCATGTATTTCACCTTCATTTAGTTTGTACTAAAACAAAAAGTAAGCTTTAAAATAGCTCAAACATCTCATTCAGCAGTTTAAACTGTAAACACCTTGTTTACTTCTGTTAGGAGGAACACATTCATCTTCTGTACCCCTGTTAATGAGCACCCTTTCTCTTGTGCTTCTCTGTAAGAGGACAAATGTAACCAAACTGAGCACAAGAAACTAAGGTGGCACCTCAGTGAACTTCAGTGAATGGCTGAGGCACAGTGAGGAAAAATTAAACAGCAAGAAGCAGCATCTGAAGCAGCAAGAGATGGGACTGACACTGTTCATAAATGGAATCATGTTTTCCTCATACCCTCCTCCTCCTCCCCTAAAACACTGAACAGAAACCAGAACACAAGACCAGCTTGTGCTGTTTCTGTATTTAATACAGTCATAATTTCAGACTAGGTGAGCACATAGTTGTTACTGCCTACCTAATAGCAACCCTGTGGCTGCTCAGGACACATTCACACATTTCTAGGATCCAGCAGGAAAAGAGCAGCAGCAGAGGCTTAGCAATAGCTGGTCCAAGTCTCTTCTAGGAAAAACTGCAAAATTGAGCCAAGTGTGCCTAGCAACTGAATTCACAAAACCTAACTCACTTTAAAAGTCTATTAGCATCAAATTAATTTGTAAGATAGATTAATCTTTCAAAATGCACTTCCAATATGCCTGCCAAGTCTTGAAGTGGGTATCAGATCTCACATTTACCTTCTTATCAGACATATCCTAGCAAAACAGGACAGTCTGTTCTCAGTAGAATTACCATGTAAAAGAAAATTTAGAAAACAGCTGATGCAAAAACTGTACTGCATTACTTGGTCTGTTGTCTGCTTTGTAAGTGACTCTTAAGCAAAGATCAATTTTTATTTTTTTTTAGTAATGTTAACTACCAAACACGTTCATCTAGGTAGCATACAACTGGCCAACTGTGACTACTATCCCTCCATGTTTCTGTGGAATCTTTGTAGGTTTTCAGTTTACATACCAAGACAAAAAAAGTCTTAAGAAACATATCGAATATATGCAGCATAAGAGGACTTTACCATCCACTTTTCAGTTCTCAGAGGACAAACTGCTCCTACTTCATTATCTGTGAACCCCAAGAACTTTGTAACATGATAAAAGTTCAGCTCCATCCCAAACAACTGAGCTGAGACTGCTCCCAGACACTAAGGGGAAACCACGTAGGAGAGGTGTTTTCGTTTCAGGGGACCACCTATGTCCGTTCTGGCTTTTGAGTCCAGTTTTATTGGGGCTGAGGTGGCTGTGCAGTCACCAGACCAGGACTGAACCTCAGTGTTAGAACTCCTCTCCTCTGCTTCTCTGAAGAATTTCTCATACTTGTCCAAATATGGAGGCCTCTCTGGTAGCAGATAGTAGTGTGTTGAACTGGCCTTTTTACCGTTTTCAATAATCGGAAGAATGCAGGGGACCCTGTTGGAAGATCCTTCACTATTTTGTCTTTGTAGAGCTTTGCTGCTGACATACTTAGGATCAGGTGCAAAGCTCTGGGTGGGGGGCATAACCCCATTGAGGTACGATGGAAGGCTTTTGGGACTGGGGGTGCGGGAATTGCTTCGTGACAAAGGTTCTCGGGGGGGCACTTTGGGAGGCCGGTCTTCATCGCTGTAGGCACTGGAAGCCACTTCTGCTGACCACCTTCTGTAGTCTGGTTTGAGAGCCCGTGGGGGTATGGGCACCCTTGGTGGAATCTCTGGTTTATCTTCATCAGAAGTTGGAGACGACCTGTTTAAGTGTCCAGTTAGTCTTACTACGGGTTTATTGAGAGATCCAGCTGGCCCGGAATGGGACCTTCGCAGGCGTCGGTGCAGCTGCTGTGGAGGAGGATAAATACTGGATATGTACACATTTAGGCTTTGTGTAGGGTTGGCATCTTCTGGTTTTGGTCCCGTTGGGGTATCGAAATACGCATAGTTGATTTGTCCACAGCCCCTAAAGCTCCGACGGCTTGGAGCACTGGATTTAAAAGAAGGAAGTTCATAATCTTCTAGCAAAAAGTCAGTATCTGAGCTAGTCAGGAATTCTACCTCTTTGTCAACCTCATCTGGAGTAAAGTCCTCAGATATAGGCAGAGGGGGTAGTGGCCTGCAGCTGCGATCATTAGAAGATGCAGACAGAAATTGAATTGGTCCATTTTTTATTGGCATGTGAGGTGTTTCTTCAGAAACACAGCCCACGGTTAATGACAGTTTACTAAGGCCAGGAACGAGATGGTCGTCGTACCTTGAAATTGGATGTTCATTTTTGGGACTTACAGGAGGTGGACTGGATTTCTGAGATGGGACTTGGATGCAACTTCCAGCAATGTGGTCATTCATGGAAGCCTGGTTGGAAGAGTGCCCTAAAAAGATGAGAATTGCTTAGACACTTTTCTACGTAACACTCCAGCACACTACTCTGCCACTTCATATTTAATTCCTTCTAATGCAACAGTAAGTAGTATCAGTTTTATGTCTACAGGTAGTGAAATGCAGGTATTACAGATCTCATCTGGTCATGGATTTGTGCATTTAATTAAGACACTAGCAGATTATCTTATTGTTTTAGACCAGTGCTCCAGTTAAATGAGGTTGTTCAAGAGATCCCAAGCATAAGCAAGAGACCTACAAAGATCCCAGCATAAAAACTACAACAGAACAAGTGCTTTTTTTACCAAATATTTTTTCCTTCAAAATTGTAATGGCAACTTAGAGGCCTCCTATGTACCAGGCGAATGGCGGGGGGGGGGGGGGGGGGGGGGGCGGGGAATGCGTGTGCGTGTTTTTGTTAAACTCGAGTTTATTTAAAAGTGGTTTTGGAGCCGACTAGGAGCACCTTCCTGAGCTGCCAGCAGAGGGAGCGCGGCCCAGCCGGGAGGGCGTTGGTGTCAGCGAGGCCCGCAGGGCTTTTCCCGAACAAATCCCTGACACTTCCTAACACGTCTGTGGCAGACTTTGTACTTACCAATGGATGGCAAATGTTGCTCGCTTGATGGGTTTAAATTATATGTCACTGCTATAGAGTCCACATTAAAGAAAGTACTAAAAAAAAAAAAAAAAATTAACTATAGGGCTGTACTGGCACAAGTATTCCTAACACTCGTTTCACAGATTTGAAGATGCAATAGATAAATTGTAGCCTCACTTACTTTTCAAATCCACTGTGGGTACCCCAGCAGGTTTTCAGACTGCCCATGCCTTGACTGGTGTGAAGAAATCCAGTTTTTAAGGGGACTCTCATCTCCTGAGCAGCAACTCCTGCAGTTGACATTGTGCAGTGTTCTCTGAGGATGTCTCACAACCCTTGATATTCAGGACTTGGCAGGTTTCCTGCAGTTTTCATTCCCTTCAAGAGAAAGGACATAAACATCAGAAATGCAAACCTGATGTTCCATGTCTCATCTGAAATCCCAGTATTCAAGGAATTAAGTAGCTCTGTAGAGAGCTACTGAATAGAAAGGGCTCCTGTCCTAATACGTGCCAACTGGAAAACTTGACCAAACTTCTTGTTTTGAGTCTGACTGCAAAATTAAAGTACAGACGAGGTTAAGTTCTCTTAGAGAACTACACTGCATAGAAAAAAAGGAAAAATATGTTCAGGTATTGATATATGGCAGTTGAGTATCCCACAGCTTCACCTCTTGAACATAAGCTACTAGTTATTCATGCAAAGAAGTTTTAAAAAAGTTTTCTAGAACAATCTAATCTTCCAGTAGCTGTCTTCAATTGTATCTTTCTGGTAAAGATTTTAGTTTCCAGTGCAGCCAGCCTAGTCTGGCTGTTAAGTATTATCTTCTATAGCCTTTGCTCCAATAAACAGAATTATTGACTACTTGAATTAGAATTTTAAAACTTATTTTACATAAAGCAGCAACTATTTTTAACTAAACATTAAGATACTTTAAAAGTGTCAAGTCTTCTAGGTATTTCAAACAAATTGGAAATCTAGTGATTTTAAATAATCTCAGCTGAAACTACCCTGGCTGCATTCAAAGCTATTTTGAATGTGTGAAGAATGCTTTATCCAGCCCATTTATGGCTGAAAAAGTACATTGGCAATTGCTTTATATTGAGTAAGTAATCACAGTCTATGGAAGAAATTGACTCACAGGACTTTGTTTGGAAAATTCATCAGGGAGGGGAAGGGGCAATGTAAAATTAGTCAGCATTCTGAAGGCAGGGGAAATTAAGTCCAACACTATAAAAAGAGATGTTTTCTGGGTCTCTGCTTCATCTACACAAATATCCTACATTCAGGAAGTGTAATGTGGTCTGTTTAAAAAAACCAAAAAACCTACCAAACCAAACCAAACCCTATGCAAAACAGTTTAATTTGTATCTCTCTTGAGAATCAATACTATGAGCATTTAACATTAATGTGAATTTGTCCATATCCCTCCACCAAAAGAATTCCATCTAAAGAAAAGTCAACCAACAACTGAGGGCCAGCTATATCAGGGCTCAGCAAACATGGCAATAAAACCCCTTCACAGTAGCCCTGGTACTGCAAGAAAATGCAGTACAGACACAGGTAGTAGCTTTTGCTTATGGTAAATCTGCCCAAAGCCAGGCATTCTATGCAGATGTGTAATCTTCCTTTTCCTTAAGGAGGAAAGATCCATTATACTTGTCTGCAGCATGAGGGATGGACAGACTCCTAAGCAGGACTCTAAACCAGGTGCCTGAGGATTAGTTTGCAATCCAGCATCACTATTTGCAAACTAAAAACAACTGATTGAGAAAGAACTCTGCTGCACTCTTTCAATTTTGAATTGGGTCCACTACTGATCATCTTAAGAAAACAGTAGCTTCTGACCACATATATGTTCATGATGTGTGAGACCTAATTCCATTCTCTGCAGGAGTGTGATGGTTTTCTCAACCATGACTGTGTGTCAACAGAAGTGGGATTGTTTTACTCACTTCCAGATACCGAGTATATTTTAGGCAGGCATTTCAGAATAACTCTAATAGAAGTGAATGAGGGCTAAACCAGTGTTCTATGTACTGCAGCACAGTCCTACTTCATTCAGCCCCCCTCAGTGTCCTGAAGACCATGTTCTTCCTCTTCAGACAGCCTCCTTAAAAAGCTAGATTAATGCTGGAAATTTTTACATAGCACAGTTCAGTTGGACCCTTCCCATTAACAGCAGCTGGAGATATTTCATAGCAAAATTAAATAAAAACACAGAGCCCCAGGAAGCAGCAACATAGCCCTGTAAGTACAAGCAGAACCACTGTCTTCAGGGGAGCAGAACACTAAAGATACCCATTTGTCAAAATGGCTTAAGCAACACAGGACACATACAGCACCAATTCTAAAATTACTTCATATCAACATAATTTCCAAATAAAACATCCGTCTTATCAGCTCACACTGTATTGAAGAGTGATTTTTTTTTTTTGTGCCTCACGGATCCTATCCTATAGCAACAAATCTATAAAAGAAAACATGAATTGAGCTTCAGGCTAAGTCCTGCTATCCGTTTCAGTATTTCTGAAGTCAAATGCAAGTCACAAGTTTAAAAAGCATTGGTAGAGAACACTGATTAGTCAGCAAATGATTGTACTCCACCTCAGTGTGTGTACAAGATCTGACAGCACCACGAGACATTGATTATGATATTAAAAAAATGAGGGGGGGGGAAAAGTACTGGAGTTTGAGAGCACATGTAACATGCTAGCTGTGATAACATACAACCCTTGCAAGGCTTGTTAAGAAGCCCAGCCTCCACCAAATCCCACGCCTAAACCACTGCTAGTAATTACTGTGTCAGCTTTCTGAATGCTGTATAAATCTCTGCTCTCAAGACTGATAGTTGCACAATCACCTCCCTGAAATCTCTCTGGAATGCTAAGCTCAACTACTGAAACAGACTTAAATATTTACATATCCTAGGAAAAGGTAATTTTCATTTGTTTCAATCAGCCTTTATTTTTTAAAAATAAAGCACAATTTATATAGCCATAAATCTTGCTTCATTTATCAATGACCTCTTTGCAAAAAGGTGATCTGCCTTGACATTTGAGAGTTATGAAACTGTCCTCTTGTGCCTTAAGCTAGGATATCAAGATAGGCAGTGCTTTCACTAAACCACCTAGTTACTTTTTCAGTGGAGTCTAGAGAAATGGTGCTTGTATTTTAAAACACGCATAAGCTTGTTTGAAGACAGTATCTTAAGACAGAGACATGAGAACAGTAATTGAATACAAAGTTTTTATTTTAGACAGCATACTCTTACTAAAGCTGAGTAGTACATATTATATTCTAATAACTGGTTTAAAAAAAATTACAAAAGTCAGCCATGAAGATATAAGCATCAACAGTTTTCACTGTTAACTGTTGTCCCAATTCTGCCTCCTCAAAAGTTTAAGGATCTAAACTTGGCCATAAATAACATCAAACTATATCTGCTAAAGAAAATGGACACTACACAGTAATGAAGCATTCTTGATCTCATATTTGCACACAATGGGCTTTCAGTTACTCTGCTTCTCTGACCTACTTATGCTAGTCACAGTTTATGGCATTTAGGAAGATCGAAGCACTTTTGAAGATGTTACAGTTTATGTTATTCAAAAGAAATTGAGTACAAACCAAAAGCATGGCTGGTAACTTCCACAGGGCTTTTACAAGCCAAGGCAATTTGAAGATTTGCTGGTGCATTAGGAAGCTACTGACAGCCTTCCCAGTAAGGAAAGGTAACAGTGCAAAGGAGGTACTTGTAATCATCCAGGTCTGCTTGTACTGACAAAGATCAATAACAGCAAGTATCGGAGAGGAGATTGTAAAAAAAAAAAAAAAAAAAAAATCAAAGCCAAATATACCTTCAGACTTCAACAGGATGGCTATGTGTCAGCTGAAAATAGTCAAATGTATCCATAAACAGCAGTGTAGCTACATTGTGAGAACTGTGGAAAGATTTCTGTGCTAAGCTGTATTACAGCAAATATCCCAAAATACAGTTTTCACACAGATACATAATAAGTACTTGTGTTATAACAACAGTAATCCCCTGTTTAGAAACTAAGAAGCATTTGCATAAATTTTAGCTCAACCTATTACCTATCACTAATCACATACAGAATCTTATTACTCTATTGCCTGTTCTCCCAGCCCCAATGCAACCAAATATTTGAGGCAATTTAAGTTCATAACAAAGAAAACCTTTCTGGTATGCACAGTAGACCAAAGCATGCTCTAGAATGTTTCACTTAATGGGTATGGAATACAGTAACTTGCTGTACAGATTTCTGAATGCCTGTAAAGGTTTTATAAAGGCAGCACTCTTGAAAAGGAACTTACATACTTACTTACTTACACACTTCTTGTAAGAAACGGGAAAGAGGGGAAGGGAAAAAATAAGACCTGCTTACCCCTTCTGGGAGGGGAAGAAGTGTGTCTACCTTAAATCCACAACCTATTTTTGCTCACCTTGCCACCACATTATCTTTAACAAATCTCAGAAGCAATTCACAGGAGGAGGGGCACATTTTTGCACTACAAGTCATCTACTCCAGCTAGCTGTTCCTTATTTGACAATGTGATGTAATTTCCTTTTTCTCCTCTGACTTTCTATTTAACATAAGTACCTGAGACAGAGGCACCCCTTTTCATATTTAAGTATTTCAGACTTCCAAGCACTGGACCTTAAAAACCTAAGTGCTGTTAATATCCTTTCTGGAACTCCAAATACCTTTTTAAAATGTTAAAATTTCTGTTTCTCTAGCTCCTAACCCTCAAGTACTCATGTCTTCGCAGCTAGGCAAATGCTGAGTAACCAACACTTAGCAGAACCAGCCTCATGAGAAGGTTAGTTTAAATCTGTTCAGTTAATAAATAATTAGATGATCTTTACTATTCACCAAACCTCCACAGTGCAGTTCAGTATTCCTGAGTCACAGGCCAAAGCGTGCTCAGATACCTTCTGAGGCTTGTATCTCCATTTAGAGGAATTATATTCTTTACAGTTATTGTACAATGAATTACATTCTTAACTTTGATATATTTGTCTACACATTCTGTCAACCAGAAATTGACCATTCTGTGGTAAAGAATTTAAGACTGTGATCACTAAGCAGTCAAATCATGGGTGCTTGCAAATAAAAGTAACAGTTATAGGGCTTATAGGTATTCAACAGACAAAACAACTGAAGAGCAGACAAACTCTGTATTTAGATTGTAACAGTCAGCTATTTTGAATACATTGGAAAGAATCACAGTTCACCAAGGAGTTTAAGTTCAGTTAAAATCTGGGCTACCATTTCACAGTCCTACACAGCAAATGGGAGTAACCTGTAAATTGCCAGTAGAAAACTAATAATTAAATAGCAAGACAATTGCCTTGCCTCTGCTTGTCAGATTTCAGATGCATGCTTAAGGTATGGTACTTCACTCTCCTGAAAATTTTAATGTGAATATAGACAGCTTACATTCAGGAAATAAAAATTCCATTCTAGCTGACTCAGACTCATAACCATAGTGTTAGACACACTGTGATAAGTTTTAATTCTTTTCTACTACAGAGAACTGGAACTGTTTTTCTCTGAAATAAGTCCTGTACTAACAGAGCATGGCAGACATAGGGCTTCACCAAGAACATATGCCCCCCAACTCAACAGGTAGGTTTCTATTTAAAAAACAAAAAAATCAGAAAACTGTCCCATATAGGTAGATTGCTAAAAGATTGCTAAGGAAAGAAAGCTAAGTTTGTGCATAAAGTGAATTGAGTGAATAATACAGGCGAATTAAGCAGTTTAACTGGATTATAAGTGCAATTCACAAATGCACTTGTGATGCAGAGGCATCATTCACCTGCTATTCCAGTACAACAAAGATTCAGGTATTCCTAAAATGACCAGAGACCTTGCCCCCAGAGCCTTTCCCATCCAGTTAATATGTAATGAGGTACTGTTATCTTTGGATCAAGCACAGTAATTATTTTTGCTTATTACTTCAGAATGCTGCACAAAGCTCTTGGCCAGTAACTCCAGTGACAGGAGACCACTGAAGTCTCCGAGTCCCCGGCCTGCTCACTCTGCTGTCACAGGCTCCACTGTCAATTCTGAAGGATGCAGCGATGTCTCCAGATTTAACCACCACAGACAGGCTATTTTAGAAAATCGAGGATAAGTGCGTAATGAGGTATTAAGTCACAAAGAAACGTTTATTCTAAATTAAGCCAGCCTAAATTAGAGTGCGAAGCGCAGAGCCTGAGCCCACAGTGCGGTCTCTTGTTTACTCACAGGAGCGAGAGGAGCAGCTCGGAAGCGAGTGAGAGAACACTGATACTGCTTCGGGTCAGGAAGAAAACGTGTGGCTCGCCACGCCGATTCCCAAGAACGCGGCTACGGGCTCCGCTGACCGCACGGGGGTCCCGTCCCACTTAGAGAAACTCCCGCCGGGTGTCGCACCGAGGACCCCGCCAGCCCCGGGGCGAGCGGAACCGCGGGGAGTCCGGCCCTGCCGCCCGCCCGCCCGCCCACCCCCTCAGCACAGCGGCACGAAACGCGCTCCCGCCTCCTCCCGGCGCGCACCGCCACCCTCGCACCCGCCACCGAGGCTCCGAGCCACGGGCTCGGCCAACCCCGGCGCCGCGGCCCGACCGACTCGCGTGTGCCGCCCGAGCTGCCGGCCCCCGCTTCTCTCCCCGGCGGCAGAGCCCGCCGCAGGGAGGGACGGGGCAGCGCCGGGCGGGCCCGGGGGCCGCCATGGCCGCAGGAGGTGCCGCCGGGGCCGTCACTCACCCCGACAGTGTCGCGCAGCTCCGCGCGGCCACCGGCGCCACACGCATGCGCCGCCCCAGCGCCGGTCACTGCCGCGGCGCGCGCCGGCCGCCGCTCTTATGGAGGGGGGCGGAACCGCGGGTAGCCCCGCCCCCGCGCCGCGCGTTCGTCACGGGACGCCTTAAACGGGCGGGGGCGCGCGCCCGGGAGGGTGTTGTGGTGGTTTCCGGTTCCGGCGGGCGCGGAGGTCGGGGAGTTTCCCGGCGGGTGCCTGGGCGCCTGCGGTGCCGCCGCCGCTCCGCACCCGCCAGCGGGACCGGCCCCCGGGGCGCCCTCTCGGCGACGCCGCCTCCGCCCTGGCAGTCCGCCCCGCCCCGGCCTGCGGGACCGGCTGCCTCCGGGCTCAGGGAGGGTGGCGTTCGCCGGGCGGGAGTGAAGAACCGCGGCGAGCTGAGGAGCTCGCGCTCGGCCGCTCGCAGCGGCGGGGTGGCAGCGCCCGGCCGGGGGACGATGAGGCGGTGCTGCTCGGTTCTCCAGCGCTCGGCGTTCTGCCCTGGCGCTCTGCTTGGCGTTCCCTGGCCGCTGCGCTAATCCCTCAAGGCAATGCCTGCTACCCCCGGCTTCTGTCCCCGCGTTCCTGTTTCCTGGGGCGGCAGTCACTCGTTCTCTTCCCCCCGGCCTATCGCGGTGCTGTCCCTGCTGCTGTCAGGGCACCTCACTGCCCATCTCTGCGAGGAGTCTCCCTCCGCCTGTCCCGGGCTCGGAGCCGTTTCCCGCTGGCAGCAGGGAGCGCTCGCTCTCCCGGCCCGGCTCCCGAGCGGGCGGACCTGGGGCACGGGGCCTGGCCCGGGCCGGGGGGGAGGCGGCCCCCGTGGCTCCCCGTGTTTCTCCCCGTCCGTGCTTCACGGTTTTCCCTCGTCCGGGCGGTGAGGTGGGGCCGGGCCTTACCCACGCGTGCGACGACCGAGTATTGTGCAGTCATAGGGTATCCCTGTCCTTCAGTGTTACCAGAAGGAGAGAAAACATCGAACCTTTCACTGTTGTAGGAGTTGTTCGTGTGTATGTCAGTTTTCTTGCTATAGACATATTTGTGTTGAAATAAATCCGTCCTCACGAGTAATTATTTACTTGGCATCTTGAGAAAATATGTGTGGGCTGTCAAAGATTTGGCAGTATTTTGTATCTAGACATAGATTCGTGGTAGTAAATAAATCACAGTAGTCAGAAAAGGAGGATTTATGGTGAAAGCTGATGTTTAAAAACTTTTGAGAGCATTTACAAGTGATGCTGTTCATTACAGCATAAACAATAAGAATCAGGCATTTGATCAGTTTTGCTGTAAACTGCAATAATTTCTTGGAGAAAGAAATATCACTGTGGGACTCTGAAAACTCCTGACATTGAGAGGCACTAACAACAGGATTAAGAAAATGTGTCTTCTATCTATATTCTTTGAACTGGAATAGTTACTGATATTTTAAGAAAGAAGAACTCTTGATTTCAGTGCATGATGTGAAAAATGCTGATGAGGTCCTCTAAAGTTGATTGGACATGTTATGCAGGCTAGAGGAAGTAAAAAGAATATAAGGGAAAGTAGAAGCTATCAAAAGGAAGGAGGGGAGCTGAGTGTGGGTTTGTGATTTTGATGAACTGGGGTAGGAGACTGCAGGATGTTTGTGTTCTGGTGGCAGTGGCTTGTGCTGAACAGTACGTGCTCAAAGACTGCTTCCAAGTATTTGCTGTGCTTCTATTGTTCTGGACTTGAAGACCATGACTAATTATTTCTGTGGATAAGCTGGCCCTGCAACATGAGTTATCTCAAGTTCAAATTGTCCTGGTTGCATGAGGAGAAAGTAATATTTTATTTTTTTTCATTTTCCTTTTTCCCCCCCCTCTTATTTTTTATGTTGATGTACATACTGACTGAAATGCAAACAGCCCTACCTGTTGTAATGAGTGGATACAAAGGACAAACTTGTCTTTAAAATGTTTGTCAGAGATCTTCTCGGAGTGTTGACATGACTTCAGTAGAACAAACTCCTCTAGTGCCTCTATAGTGGAACATGAAGAATAATAATAGATGTTTGGCTTCTTTACTTGTTTATACCTGAGAATCCTTGATCCAGGAAAAGGTCTTTCTGGTATTCCTTACAAGTGTTACCCTATGGCCTCTGTACTTCTATCAGCAGGCCTTGTTTTATTCTGTTACATAATTTTGAAGTTAGTTCATGTGCATGTAATTGTACGGAATTTTTGTTTCTTACTGTTAAATAAGTTTACCTATGGCCTTTTTTCACTAAAACTCCATGCCCTGCATTTCTGATTGTTCTACTGAATAAAAGCATTTAGTGATGGTGTCACTTGCAATAGTTCCTGTGCTGACTTGAGGACAGAGGAAATTGAATTCTGCACCAACAGTTATATTCCCATTTCTCTCCCTTCTTTGCAACCGCCTCATAGTTCTGTAGGCATGTGTAAACCATGTTTTTTAATTTGCTAAGTGCCCTGAAGACTAACTCCTAAGTAGTCTTCAACACCATAGGTCATCAATACTAATAACAAGTCTGCTAAAGCCAACAGCTCAGTTAGTATTATGAGAGACCTTAAGCCTCTCCTGTAGCAATTTTGGAGACGGATAGCAGACTTTTCTGTGTTTAATAAATGAAATGTCTGAATTCTGTGAAAAAAAGAATAGCATGAACTTTCATTCATTATAGTACCTTTCATTGGAGGATTCCCTTTGCAGAGGGAATCCCAGAAATACTCAATGTCCTTTGGATCAGTTGTCCTGTTTCTAGCTTGCTTTACAGCCTATGCCTTTCCAATTATCTCAGTCTCCTTCATATTTCATGTGTTCAACACTTAAAATTTTCAGTTACTCCTTCTGTTTGTTTTGAGAGGAGAAAGGAATACATGTAAAGCAGCAGCTGGAGAAGCAGAAGGCAAAATCTTTTTAGGAAGCTAGAAAATTCAAAAGAACTCAACACTGCAAGACTTAATGGAAAATAATAGATATGTATTTTAATATAGAATGTTAGATTAAAATGCTGTACAGTCATTCTTTAGATTGTTGTGATTTTTTAAGCCACCTTCCGTAAACAACAACTTTGTTTTACAGTAGCTGCTGCTGTATTATTGCTTAATCATACTTATTTGTGGTAGATGCTCTTCAGCAGGAAGCTTGGGGATTTTTTTTTTCCATGCTCTCTGGTAACCATGCCTCCTGTCTGGTTGCCTGAAAGGGAATGAGTAGCTTAGACACTTTTCTTTTTGGCCTTGTTAATGACTAGAAAAGGTAATTGTGGTCAGTCATCAGAGAGGAAAAGCTTTTCTGAAGAGAGGTAAACAAAGTGCAAGTTGGATGCTGTGGTGTTAGTTTTTGCATGATTAATTATGTGAGTGAGGGTGGTATGGATATATTACTGTTGCACCTCCAGAGGTCCTTCTACAGAGCCAAGGTCATGTGTCACAAGGTATTTCAAATGTTGCCTTTATGAACCCTTTAAGTAAGACATTGCCTGGGACAAGCAAACCTAGCAAAATACAGTGCAGAAGGTGGTTTATGAATAAGTCTTTCTGTCATGAGAAGTCCTGAATTCTGTCATTATTCAACAGATTAAAATTCAAGACATTGTCCTTGGCTTGGATGCTGTCTTCCAAAAGAAAGGAGTTATCATGTGGCTCTTACCTATTTCTTAAAAATCACAGCCTTTGCTTCGAGCAGAATCAGGATGTGCACAGTAAGAACTAAACTATGTAATCCTTATGTAGTTGCATTCTCTCTTATTCAGGTACTTTGTTTTGTGGTAATCTGGCAGAGTGGATCTACACATGAACGTTGAGGTTAAGGACTCTGGTGGTACTCTCTGACATGAAAATGTAAACAAACGATGTAGATAATAAAATTCTTAGTTACCTAAATTTTGAACATGTAACACCCTAAACTGAGGGAAAGCAACTTAACCACGTTTATTCCAGGGGGAAAAAACAATAGATATATGGACAGATTAGAATGGTTGTAGTCTCACTGAACTGACAAGAAGTCAGAGGCTGGTGCAGTGGCCATAAACTGCTGTGCTGGTACATGAGTGGAAAAATATCTCCCAAATTACAAGCAGTTAACCTTTATACTTCTATTCTTATTGTACAGGGCATGCTGTATGGTGTCCTGTGCGATAGGAATGTAGGGAAGGGGCAGAGACAATGAGTTTAAGGCATTCACAGATCAGCAGGGCAGACTCTCGCATAACAAGGATAACATACAGTGCAACTGTACAGACCTGATGCTGAAATTCAGCTTTGAACGGGGACCATTACTCAGTCTTTGTTTGAATTGTCCCTATACAAGAGTTTAAAGCAATTGGATAATGCTAATTTGCCTCTTAAGCCATCTGTTGAAGCTGACACAGATAGCAAATCTTTTATGCTTCAGGCATGTGGAAGTGGTTTGTGATGCAAACATACTATCTAGAAGTGGAAATACAGCATGGCTTTTGTGAGTTCTTGTCTGTGTACCTTGATTACATCTCTGTCTGAATGCTGCAAATACCAGAAGTTTTACTTGCTTCAAAAACTAGTCACAGAATGCCTGATGAAAGAAAAATCCATTAAGGCTCTAGTGAAAGTGCCTTGTATCAGACTGCTGGGAACTGGGAAAGGAAGTTGCCCACTGCCCTAAACATTTGTTTCCTTTTTTTAACCCATGCTAGGGCAATATTGGATAAGGTGACCTTGGGATTTGGGGCAGTACAGCTGCTGTTGGAATTCATCTGTGTTTTTCATTCCCTTCTATATTTCAGTCAGACTTTTCCATAATTTACTGTTTACGTAACTGGGAATACAATGATTTATTTCTGCTTACAAGATTAAGCTTAGTCCCTTGTCTCTGCAGTTGTATCCTGAATCCTTTCAGAAAAGGACTGTGTGGTTCTTCGAGTCTAGAGATCACAAAGAAGGGAACAGGTTTAGGAGAGTACTACAAAACTTTTTCAGTGTAAGGATTCCTTGTTGCTATGAATGAGGAACATGTGCATACTTCACTGGTCAGATTTGTATGAATGTAGTTGCACCAGCCAGGTGTAGGGCAGAATGAGTGTCTTGCATTTCCAGTTTAGCCAGAAGACCCACAGAAGGGAGGAAACTCATGGGTCAGTAAAGGAGGGCTAAATTAGAGGTTAGCATATTCAAGTGTCTAGACAGCAAATACAGACATACTGCAAAATTCAGTCTGTCAGGGAGTGGAGAGTCTAGATTAAAAAGCCATTTCAAAGGCACGTTGCCTGAATGGGGTAATCATGTGCTCAGACTTTTTCAGCACATAAGCATAAGCTGAGTGAGGGAAGAGATCAAAAAAGGACACAAATATTGACACAGAGTCTGTAGCAGCTTAGACTGGAATGGAACTCGATAAATTAAAAATAGCTGGTTGTTCACACTTGTGTTTCCCAGAAATGGCCACAGCCACATCTGTTTTTTACCATCATTCTGTAATATTTGAACAACTCACAGAAGTGTTACCTCCTTCCTCCTGCTGTAGAGACATTGTTACACAGTCCTCCCAAACTGAGTTCATTCTTGCTCTCGGGCATGTAAACTGGTCATCAGGAAGCCAAGCTTTAGTCTGGTGAAATACCCGGAGCTCACTTAATCCGTTAAGATTGTGTGCTTTTAGGGCATTGTATGCTTTTAGGGCAGTGTCGAGAGATGTCCCACTGGAACAGCATGCTGGGCACATCAACAGAGGAGCTGATTCAAATCCCAGTTTAACTACTCTGGTGCATCCCATCTCCTCCTTTGCAGAGCCAGAGGACTTGTTGTCAGCTGACAGGCTCACTTGTGGTTTTATACCCTTTAGGGCATAATGAAATGTTGTATTTCACACAACTGTAGTGTTGTGCATAATGACAGTTTGGGGGAAGTTCCCGGAATCCACCTTTGTGCAGTGTTAGGGTCTGCAGCACTACTGAAGTTCCTTTTCAGCCTTCACAAGAACATGTTGTATTCTGTTACCTTTGTCTACTACACTATTTCTTTTTCAGTGTGCTTTTTTGGCATGGTCATCTCATTGCACTCAGTACACAGATAGACATTGTCTTTGTGGCAAAGATAAGTGTCCTGAAAACTATTGGATGCATTCACACAGTATTTTGCAGGTAGAGGTGTCTCTTCTTCAAAACAACTAGAGCCTTGTTTCCAGGACCAAACAGGAACTCTTGAAATACTCCTAAATATTGCTGGCATCTATAACTGTTGTGTTTTTGTATTGGCAAGCCTAGAAGTCATCAGGCTGTTACAGTCCTAATTAGACAGTAAGCTTCACTGAGACTGGAAGCAATGGTGGGAGTCAGCTCTTTGTTTCTCTGTGCTTTTTTCTGTGCCTTGCTCTATAATTTTTAGCTATTAAAGATAAAATGCCATAGCCCATTCTTTTGATAAAATAGTTTATTTATAGAGTATGTTAAGGAAATGTCCCTGTCTGACCATGCAGGAACCACTCTGGCAGTCACACTCACACCACCTGAGCTGGGACTGAGGCCCCTTTGCAGCTACACCCCCACATTTCCACAGTCATTTCCCATCACAGAGTCTCAGACATCCTGATCCATGAAATAATTTAATCTTGGCAAAATAACTAAATAACAAAATAACAGCTTGAGATGGTGCCTCTGAGAAGGGACCCCAAACAAAGGGGCTTTTATATCCTTGCAGTCTAAGCATGCAAAAGTCAAGGGGTTATGCTGCTGTCTCTGAGTGTCCCTTCCCTGGCTGGGCCACAGTCACCAGGCCCTTTGTTGTGCTAAGGGTCAGCAGTTCACAACCTCTTGCTTGGTGTTCCAGCCACCCAGAGCTCTACCTGAACTGTAGCTGCACCCTGAGCTACCTGCACTCAATGGATTCCCAAAAAAAAAATCATCAATATCCATCCTTGTGATCTCTACAGAAGAAAGAACAAGCAAAAGTGACAGCCTTCTAGAAGTATAGCAAGCTGTTTGAAAAAAAAATCACCAGGGAAGCTTGAGATGCCTTGTGTATCACATGGGTATTTCTGAGACCTCTAAAGCAGGGTAAGGAGATTCCACAGATTTTACAAGATTTGAAGGTGAAGGAGTGAATGGCTTTGGTGAGCCAAGGAGGTAAGAGCAGACTGAGCAGGAAGGACAGTGCCAATAGAGCTCATCTGGTTCTCATTCTGAACCAGTAATTTCAGTGGAGAAGCTGTATATACAGAAGCAGTTTTTGGAAAGAGTTCTAAGCATATCATTGTAGAAATTAATAGTTTGGTAACTTGATTCCCAAGTAGTATTAAGTTAATTTTATTCACGTTTAAGATTCTGCCTATGTGGGGTATGTGGAAGGGGACACAACTGTCTGCTGAGCATTTGTATTTTGAGATGTGTGTTTGTATTTGCACTACTCATCCTGTACCACAGACACCCCCAACAAATTGAGACAGTGCTGGTGAGCTTGCTTCTGGGGTTTTTTTGTCATGTCAAAATCTGACATGTGTTTTAATGTCTATTTATGAATGACATCTTTAATTCCAGAGCCTAAAGCCCTACTCACCTGAGTGGGTTTGTGACTACTAATAAAACACTAATTTTCTGAGAAGTGAATCTCTACAGAACCTAATGATTTTGCTGGCAAAATAGGTTAATCAACATATTTGAATGTTGGCTCTTAGAATTAAATAGCTGATAACTATTTTAAACATTTATTTATAAGTATTTAAAATGTTGTCTATAGATCATAATTAAGGGAACATAAATTAAGGGAACAATCTAATTCTATCTGTTTTTCCACTCCTCCCCTCAGCCTCTCCCAAGAATTCCACCTAAAAATACTTTTTTCTCCTTTAATTATCACATTGAATGATATCAATTGTGGGTATTTTTTTTTCAAGTACTGGACTGAACTCACTTCTGTGTTGAGATGTTGAGATTTAAGAAATTTATGAGGGATAATTAATTTATGAAATTTCTTGGGTTTAAGTACATTGCAGAATAATTAATGGGAATTTTGAGCAACTAAATAAATTGAGATTTAAACACATCTTTAACTACTTAAATTATATGGCGTTTATTCTGTAGTAAGTATCGCCTCTTAGTTGTTAATCAAAATGTGAGTACCTTAGTTGAATATATAACCTTTAGTCAGTTTGGAGGCATCTGGTGTTTATATTTTTCGTAACAATTTGTGATAATGAGATGAAGATGTGGAAAGTAGTTATGAAGAGTAAAGTATGATTGAACTGAATTTGCTGTTGAGCTTAAAATATGGAGGGGGGGGGGGGGGGGAAATGTTCCTGTTGTATGGCTGGAAATAGCTCTGCAGGGAGAGCAGTGGTGTGGGGTCTGGGTGGTGAAGCTGCACCTGCATGATCAAAGCCCTATACCCACAAGTCTAGAAAGTGCTGTTGTCTTGAGCCTGGACTCTCTTCCATCCTCTATGGGGTCACTGCAGTTTTGGGAGTTGATATTTGTTGATGGAAACCTCTTCTCTTCCTCCTGGGATCTGGTGAATATCTTTATGGGTCCAGGGCAGAGCAGATGGTCCCCAGTGAGTCCCTACTGCATCTCGTGTGACCAACTTGGGCAGCCTTTGCTGGGCAGGGGCTGCAAGGTGCTGGTGACAGTGGTGGTGGCCTTGGCATGGAAACTCTTGTTCTGTTCCTGAGATTTTCTGTGTATTATTCTCCCTCCATTGCCTGTGCTTCCTCCTTTGCCATTCCTATGTGCTTATGAACAGAGGAAGAATGATTTTCTTTGTAATTTAGCACCTGGGAATCCTATCCCAGATAAACTTTAGCATTTCCAGGAAGTCATAGGTACTTCTCTTTAAAACATCATTAGTTTGTCTTTGTTTTCTCCTTCTCTAATTGGCACTTTCCATTCTAATAAACCAACACCCACAAACTCTGCAGCCACATGATCTTTTCAGTTAATACAAATCGTCATTTCCAGTCCAATAGACTCAGTTAATTGTGCAAACCTGCAACACACCCATAAAGTGGCTATCAGGTTTGTTATGCAACGATGACTCATGAAGGAAATGTGGAGTGTAATTAAATACAGCGATGCAAAGATAGTAGTATGAAGCCAAAATCAAAGTATAAGTGATAATCATCTGTATTAAATGTTTGTTTCTGCATGTTGTTTTCAGAAATTACTTAAATTATAAGTTATCTGGCTGCTGCACACATGCCTGGCATATGTTTTGACAAGTTAAAAAGTGACCTGCAAACGTGTAAATAAACTGAACTAAGTCTGCTATCAAAATAGTCTTTTGAGGAAGGAAAGGTATGTGGCTCAATTTCAGACTTGTCACGCAGGCACTTTCTAATTCTGGTGTGAACTCCCAAGTTTTCTTGTGTTGTGGGAAGCAATAGTTAAAAAGTAAAGCCTCCATGAATTTTTTTGCTATTAAATGATTTCTAGCAATACAGGACTATTCTCCAAGTTACTTTATTATTTCCACTCTCTAGCAGGGAAAGATGCTGTCTCTGTATCAACCGAGAATTTAGGGCATTACGCAGGTGACAGATTTTTTGCTGATGGGTTGATTTCTCTTAAATACTCTTTTTATAACTTTGAAAATAAGTTTCACATATAGAAATGCTCGCGTGCAGGAGGATGGCTGCACAGCACTCTGCAATTATGTTATTTTTAGTTTTTCCCAAGCTGATTGCTGTATAAGAGAGCACTTTCTTGTCTAACACACACAACTAACACTGGTGCTAACCTCTGGCACATTCGTGGTAAGTACGTTAAGAATTGTTTTTCTTGCCTGTCAGATGGTATTGTGTTCCAGTGCAGCAGCTGACAGCAGTTCAGCAGCATTGTCTCTTGAAGGCAGCTGGCTGACTCCCAAAAGACAGCCCACATTTCAATGGAAAAAAAAGCTAATCCAGAAATATGTGTAATGAAAGTAACATCCATTCAGGATCTTGTGTGTGTGTGAATACCGAAACAGTGCACTAACTGAAGTTCTGAATTTCAGTCTTCTGCTTGTCTTTGGACCCAATAAAAGGCAAGAGATTTGTGTGGGGGAATAAATGTAACATGAGAAATACCCTAATTGGTCAGACCCACAGTCCATCTAGGCCAGTAATTGAACTCCTGTGGGAGCAACAGCAAAAGCTACTTTGAGGAAAGCTTACAAGCCTGGTTGCTTTTGTGGTCTAGTCCTCCTGCATTCTCCCAGGGGCCATGACTATCCCTGCCTGGTCCTGTATTTGCTGGTTACAGATCAGTTTTTCCATGCCTTTGGTCCCATTTTGAACCTGCTGAATGCAGCCGCCTCCACCGCTGCTGCTGGTAGCAGGATCTGTGAGTTTCTTGCTCATAGTATTAAAAAGTGTTTTATCTGCTCTAACTCAGTTTGCTGCTAGTTTCTGCAGGAGCCCCTGCTCCTACAGTTATAGGCTTTGGCAAATTACACATGGTGAGAGCTGCATATTCAGATTGTCTATTGCCTTTATGAATTTTGTTAACCTGTGTTGTAAACCCTCCAATCTCCTGTACCCTGTATCTACTCCTGAAAGAAATCTCAGCCCCATTGATCTCCCCTCATGAGCTCCTGTTACTTTCATCATTGTAGTTACCTTTCTCTCTGCATTGTTCTTGTGCAGAGATCAGCCACTGTGTCCTTCTACTTTTTGTGGTTTGTTTTTGGCAGCTGCCCCAGTTTGAGCCACTGGATGTGGAGCGCTGCTGGGCTGACTCACTGAGCTGCCAGTTCTTGGCTCAGCTTTGCATAGGGCTGGCTCACACTGGTTTTCCATAGATTAATTTGTGTTCCCTGTACTGAAGCTCTTCTGCTTCCTAAAACAATCATAGGGCATAAGAGTTATCTTCTCTGCACTGTAGGGTAGTTCATGTAGTCAGTGTATTGACCCTAAAATATTACATTTTTCAAGTCAGTGTACATTGATGGTTTTGATGTACATACAAAATTTTACTGCCACAGAAATCTCTCTGATGGATTGTTTGTGATCACTGTGTTATTGCTTGGAAGGAAAGCAAATGAGTTTACTTTTTTTAGTTCAACTCCTTCAAGTATAAAAGTGTATGCTTGTGTTAGTGGGAACAGCCATCTATTTACTCTAAGTACAGTGGGTTAGGATGCTGTTCCTTCTGCTGGACTGGGGCAGCAGCCCCACTTGAGTGCTAAACAGGAGCATAAGCAGCAGCTTTCAGCAGTAAGGAAGTCTGATGTTTTCAGGCTTTTTACTTTTCTTTCTGGGCATTTTTCCAGGAGTTAGTGGACAGTATGCTTTATGATTTAAGGCATGGAGATTCTTGATTTAGTTTGTAGAATGAGTTGGTTATGGGCTATTTGAAAATAAACACAGTCTGAGGAATATGTGGCTTTAAGCAGTGTGTGTTTCACTGGAGTCACCAGCAAAGGTGCCCCTTGGGGGCAGGGTGAGCTCATGGTGGCTGAGGGGCTGGTCCAGCATGTCTTTGTGTCCAAGAAAGGAGGGTGAGGAAGAGGACTTGGAGCAGGAAGCCAACCATCAGCTTATCATCTGTCTGGTCTCTAGAGCCAGCTGCTGAATCCCTAACAGATAACAGACAGAAGGACAGAAACTGAAGGTTCCTCTGCCCCATTTCTGACATGTTTTGCTTTCATGTTTACCAGTGGCTTCTGTTGGAAGTAGAACGAAAGGATGGAGTTGAGTAATGTGTTACATGTTACATAAAACAAGAAATGTACAGTGGAATATTAGAATGCATTGCCGGGGAGAGATAAACAGGTAACCCCACTGTAGTATGCTCAAGAAGAAAAGTACTGGCAATTGTCCCAGGGATAGAGCCTTCCTTACCTGTTCTTTTGCTAAGTAATTGCTGTGTCATACCTGAGTGTATGGGGTTGATCCTGGCTGGATGCCAGGCACCCACCAAAGCCTGTCTACCACTGGCCTCCACACCTGGACAGGGAAGGGAAAATATAACAAAGGATTCATGAATTGAGGTAAGGACCAGAAGACATCACTCACCAAGTATCATCCCAGACAAAACAGGTGTGAATTAGAGATATTAATTGAATTTATTACTAACAAAATCAAGAGCAGGATCATGAGAAGTAAAAGAAAACCTTAAAAACACCTTCCTCCCACTCCTCCCTCCTTCTCAGCTCTACCACCACCACAGTGGTGCAAGGAGACAAGGAATGGGGTTATGGTCAGTTCATTATTTCTTTTCCCTCTGCTCAGAGAGAGAAAGTCCTCCCTCTGCCACAAAATGGAGATGCCTAAGAATATTCTATGCCCTAAAAGTTACATAAAATAAGATATCAACAAGGTTGTTTGGCAAGCAAGTGAACAGGAAGAAGTGTCATGAGTGTCATTATTTCTTGGTGTCAGAGTGAAAGGGTTGATTTGATAATTTGTCCTGATAGCTGAGTAACCCTGAGTCACCTGGAGTAAGACTTGACTGCTCAAGCAGAGTTAAGGTAGCTGGGATATCCCAGTCTGTAATCCTTTTTGTTGTTGAAATCCTTTTTCCCTTGGGTGGGAAAGCAGTCTGTCAGGATTTTCATCATGCTACTCTTCATCTGGAATTCCTTCAGGGATGGTTTACACAGCTGGACCACATCTGCCATCTGGCTGAAGTTCTGTAGAAGTTAGCACATGGCACAGGAGTCATGACAGTATTGTCCCACAATAGAAGTTGTGGCTTCATCTGCACTGCTGTGTCTGGTAGTCTTGAGGGCAGGAGCTGAAGGCAAAGTAGCTGCTATTCATCATGTCTCCTTATGAGAGAATTTTTGTGACACCATGGGGAATGCTTTGGAATGAGGGAGGAGAGACTCCAGTAGATGCAGTTACTTGCAGAGTGGAAAAGTTCTGGCCATCCTTCATCTTGCACTGAGGAATTCAAGCAGAAAAGGTGGCATGGGATCTTTCTTTGCACGCACCTGCAGGCATTCTTATTGCTGTGATTTAATGAGTAAACTGATGAGAGGACAAAAGCAAGAAATCCCAGAACCATTTCTAAGCAAAAGGCAGGAAAGTGTGAAGAATGGTGTGGTGAAAGTGGGAAGTCAAGGGTGAGCAAAAGAAATGAGGGAGCAAGTAGGAGTCAAATGAGAACAGGGAACTCAGTATGTTTCTATGACAGCTAGGAAACTAAGGGAGGAAATCATCAGAAGAAGAATTTCAGCGGCTGAAGAAACACATTTCTGTGGGTATGTGCAAGGAGGGAACTTTGTCAAGCGTTGGAACAGGTACCTCAGAAGGCTTATGTAGTCTCTGCCCATGGAGAGTTTCAAGATCAGACTTAATCAAGCCCTGAGCAACTTGGTCTGACCTAATGGCTGGTGATCCTGCCTGGAGAAGGATGTTGGAACAGAGACCTCCTAGGGTCCCTCCCACTGTAAACTGTCATACAATCCAGAGTGTACTAAGCACAGGAAAAGAGAAAGCTTTAGAAGCACCTATGTCCAGCTTGCTCAAATTCTATTTTACCAGATTTACCCAGAATACATGTGCATTGTTTACTTCCATGATACTTTAAACCAACACAATGTTTAACTTCAGAAAAGTTGCCTTCTAAAAATTCCAGCATGAGGAATTGTATGCATTACTGTAAGAGGTTTTTTATGGCAGACGAAGCCTTCTTAAAATTTCTTCCTGAATATGGGGAGAAAATGTTTTCCCCAATAAAAAGCTAAGGACAGAAAGTCCCCAACAGCTAGTGTGTTTAAAGACAATGAGTTTTCACAACTGCAGGATCCAGCTGCTGATGTGTCCCAAGAATTTATTTGAATATTTAGTTTGGCTTTTTTTTTTGTGTTTTTTTTCAGTCAGTTAGCTGTGGCATGACTGAAGAAATGTTTATAAACACCTTGCAATGAAGTCACAGGATTCTCTGAAAATAAGTCTGTTCGAAGAACCTGGATCCTGTTTGTGCCTAGTCCTACAGACTCCTGTTTGGACAAATAGTAAGAAAAGGACATTGTTCCCTTGGCTGTTCTTTGAGGCTGAGTCAGGAAGGGCGGAACAGAGCGAGCAGCTGGCCAAAGGTGAGGGTGCTGCTGAGCCCTTCCCCAGCACAGGCTGGAGGCACTTGGCACAGCAGCCTCTGGCCTGGGGCCTCTGAGAGACTGAGCCCTTGCAAGACACAGCCTCTGACTCAGAGCTTGGAAGGGACTGCACTGAGGTAGTGGCTGCAGAGCAGTGCATTAGGCATGCTCAAATGGAAAGTGAAATAAAAAGCTGTGTATGAAGTGATCTTTGTTGCTGAGATGTCAAAATAGCTGAAATACATTCTGGCAATTTGGGAGGGAAAAGGTTAAGGGAAGGTATTGCATGTAGTGTCACAGTTACAGCCTCACCTGGGCCTCTGGCCAACAAAGCCAGTATTTCAGGTTGGATAGGATTCAGAAGAGGCTACTCCTCTTAAGTATGTTAGATCTGGCTGCTGTCTCTGAAGAAACTAGACTACAAAACAGAATGAAAAAAAAGCTGAGCCGAAGTGCCACTTTCCATGCTGCTTTTCTATGGAAACTGGAAAAATGCACTTGTACTTAATCTGTGTTCAATTGAGAGAGAATCCATATGGATTCTTCGAGGCTACTGCAAACTTGGCTTAGATGGGTTCCAGGGCACTGCCAGCCTTCTGAGAACCCTCACTAACTCCTAGGACTTGTATCAGAGGGGACAGTCCACAAGTGCTTGGTGTTGGTAGGAGTGATATGCAGTCCACCCATAATCCTTTCCAAAGGATTACTCCACTCTCAGAAAGACCACCTGTGACTAGCAATTCTTACTTTTATTTGGCTAGACTCTTGCAGTACTGTGTATTTAAAGCATCATTATAACTAGCCAGCAGAATCCTTGGAGAAATTTCCTTCAGAGCAGGTAAGCCCTTGTGGGTAGGAGGGCAGCTTGCTGAGCTATATACCCCACTTGTATCTTGCCTGCAGTTGAGAGAGGCTGTTCTTTAAACCCCACATGAGAGAATTTCTTAAGGATTGAAATCTCCACTTTTAATTGATCCTGTCTCACTAGCAGTCCCTTCCTGTGGTCACCTGCTTATTCTCCTTGCTGAAGGATTAGTTTTTCCTGATCATAGAACTACTAGCTCAGATATTGGCCAAGGTTATGAAATGGGAGCTGAACCTTTAAGAGGCTCTGGTGCAAGCAGTGGTGGTGATTTTTCCATGTCAGAGAGAGTCACTGGGGCCAGGGGGATCACTGAGAGTACAGTGGGTGTTGGCCTTTTTGGCTGAAAGTGATGGGGAATTGCACAAAGGAAATTTGATAACCAGGTTAGCTCACTCTCTCTAAGGAAAGCTATTACCTCTAGGGCTTTTTTTTTTTTTAATCTGTCTTTTAAGGACATTTGTGCTGGGACCAACCTCCCGTAGGCAAGACACAGAATTAGATGGATCCTTTTTTATTTGGCCCAGAATATCGACTCTTGTATTACTACTAGCAATGGAGAGACTCCCTCTTTTTGTTCTTAGGTAATTACTCCCATTATTCATTGTTGGGAAGTTAGAGCAGTTATTTGCATTGGGCTCAGCAAAAAGCTTCTGGAGTTGTCACAGCAGGCAGTTCAAGTTTACTTTGCAGCTTTCCCTTGCTGTGATGAATGTGTTAACTTCAGGAATGTCCTCACCTCGTGGCCTCTTTTTTAGTTTGTCTTCTGTAGAGCCAGTAAGGCAATTTCCATTGCTTCAGCCTCTGCTTGTCAGATGTTTCCTATCGTACCAAAACATGTGCCATGTGCAAACTTCTGTACGAGTGTGTTAATCAGGGGAAAGGAAAAAACTCTCTATGGCTGATTCCTCTGCTCAGAATGCTGAGTGGGAAAGCTGGAATGCTTACTGAGCCACTAGTGGTTCTGGCAGCAAACCATTTCTGCTGCTTGCTGAGCAAAGAGACCAAGGGAATGGAGAAGTTCTGTAAGCAACAGTCAGCATGGGTTAATGAACATTTGTTTTGTTGAAAGTTGGCATGACAAGGTGTACTTCTAATATTTGCCTTCTCCAATGCTTTTTAAAATGAGGTCATGCCCATAAAGGACCAGCAGTGCGAAGATCCTGAGCTGATTTTTATGAAGCTGAAACACAATCAGGATGTCTGAATATTTAAGGATAAGGAAATTGAAGTCCCAAAAGCTGCTGTTGAAGAAGAGAAATAGATTCACACTAACACAAGGCAAAATTGGAGATGCTCAGCGATGGAGAACCTGGATTTGTCCTGTCTGAGCAGGAGGTGATACAGATGGCCCAGTGTGTATGGATCAGAGGAGAATTCATTGCTCAGCTGTTTGCCTTTCTCCCTTGTTAGCTTGCTCCCACAGCCCTGTTGCAAACACTGGATATCAGGGATGTGCAGGAGCTGCAGCTTGACTTGTGATTCAGAGGGTATTGGGAACTGTGGATGTATCAGCCAAGATGTCATTGCCTGCTTACAAAGAGCACATACAGCTAGTGAGGGTGCTTTGTTCAGCAGTGTAAGAAATGGACATTTTTACTCATTAATATTTTTTCTTTTTCATGTAAGCTTATTAACCACTCTGATGTAACTGTATAAATTGTAGAAGCTAGAGAAGAATTAACCCGGGTCTGCTGTCCAAATACACACAAATTCCCAGATGCATAGATTACAGCAGGTTTCTGAACATGCTAATTCCTTTTAATTCTACTTCAGATTT